>NW_027508931.1:21607500-21957500 GCF_051911475.1 Siphateles boraxobius
ACATGTGAATCTGTCCCTGTGTGATATTGTCTGTCTTACATACCCTGCACCACACAAACAATTTATCCATATATATATATATATTGAGAGATTATGGCGGACGAACAGCAGTTTAGAAAGTGTGTTCCTCCCTGCTCGCGTTATTTAACGAGCGGGGATACACATGATCTTTGTGTTGTTTGTTTGGGAGTTCAGCATGCCCAGTTTGCTCTCGAGGGAGCAGACTGTGAGCATTGCGAGCGTTTGCCGTTAAGGACGCTCCGCTCCCGCCGATCGCTCTTTGAGGAGAGCGGTTCGGTGCGCGCTCCCCGCGGTTCGGGTCCCGCTTCTGCCGAGGCAGAGCGGCGGCGCTTATCGTGGGGATCGCAGATGGATCTCACAGCGGGGTTTGAGACGGGCTCTGCCTTATCTCTCCCTTCACCTGTGAGATCCAGTGCCTCAGTCCCGGGTTCGGAAGCACGCGCTGCGGTTTCTTCCGCTCGGGCTGAGGCACCAATGCTGCAGCTATCCAGTTCTGAGGAACTTGATGTTGTTAGTGTTGAGGGAGATGTGGAGGATTCGCCACCCCACACTCCTGAGAGTGATGAGCTTATGGAGGTGTTAACAAGAGCTGTTGAAAAACTTAATATTGAATGGCCAGTGACTAGTCAGGAGTCTGTTTCTAAATCAAAGTTGGATGAGAGATTTTTGCCGTCACGTGTGCAGCCTCCACGCCGGTGCCTGCCGTTTTTCCATGATCTCCACACCGAGGTGTCGAAATCATGGAGAAAACCGGTGTCATATAGAGTGTTTAGTCCCCAGACTTCAACATACGCTAATATTATGGGAGCCAAGGCTCATGGTTATGGTGCTTTGCCTCGTGTGGAAGAGACGCTTGCGAGCCATCTCTCCCCCGAAGCAGCATCATCTTTTAAGGCACCGGCATTACCCACCAAGCCTTTAAGAAACACTTCGGCTTTGGTGGGTAAAGCATATTCGGCAGCAGGTCAGGCTGCGTCATGTCTGCATACTATGTCAATCTTGCAGGCATACCAGGCTGATCTGCTAAGGGACATGAGTGAGAGTGAGGAGGTCAGTACTGACGTAGTTCGCGAACTGCGTCAGGCTGCTGATTTATCCCTGCGTGCCACCAGAGAATCGGCCAAATTAATGGGTCGTTCTATGGCAGCTCTGGTGGCCGCAGAAAGACATTTGTGGTTAAATCAGACTAATATTAAAGAGAGAGAAAAAGCTTTTCTTTTAGATGCTCCTCTTTCTCCCATGGGGTTGTTTGGTGATGCTGTGAATTCAGTTATCGATAAATTCCAAGAAGAAAAGAAACAAACTGCAGCTTTTAAAAAGTTTCTTCCCCTTAAAGTTCATGTCCCTGGGGCTGCTGGGCGGGAGCAGCCCCGGCCGTCTTCGAGCTCATCACATAGAGCGCAGTAGAGGCAGAGTGTCGCGTCTCGTGCTCCCCCTGCTGGACAGTGGGCTCAGCCGCGACACTCTCAGCCGAAGCCTTCTCCCAGTAGAACTGATCTGAGGACAGTTATATTGGCTAAGAAGGCTTCGGCTAAGAAGAAGTCCTGACGCCAAGCCGTTCAGGATGCTGAGGGTGGTCCCCACCGAGGCGGAAAGGTGTTCACCTCTTTTTACGGTGCCCATTCCTCCTCGGTGCCCTCAGGGGCTCGTTCTGCCAACCCCGCCTTTATGCCGGGGCACAGACGATCCCAGCGAGCGCTTTCCCGAGGGACGCTCGCTCCCTCTGAGGAGGGTCTCAGAGCGGTCAGACCAGTTGTTCCCTGCCGGTGCGCCGTTACAGGGCGCTGCGTCTGCTGCTCAAGTTACACCAGAGGCCAGTCTCGAGAGGCTGGTACCCTTAGTAGAATTTCTGGCAGAGTGGAAAAGCCTTCCAAAAATATCTCATTGGGTCCTGCAGACAGTAGAAAAGGGTTATGCTATCCAGTTCAGGTGTCGTCCACCAAAATTCAGAGGGGTTCTGCACACAGTGGTGGGCCCCGAGCAGGCTCTGGTATTGGAACAAGAGGTGAAAACGCTCCTTCAAAAAGAGGCTATAGAACGGGTTCCTCCTCCCAGTTTGGAGTCAGGTTATTACAGCCGATATTTCATCGTTCCAAAGAAGGATGGGGGGTTGCGTCCAATTTTAGACCTGCGCATATTGAATCGCTCGGTAGGGAAGCTAAAATTCAAGATGCTCACTATCAAGCAGATCGTGTCTCAAATCAGGTCCGAGGACTGGTTTGTCACGATAGATCTGAAGGACGCATACTTCCATGTGTCCATCCTTCCACAACACAGGAAGTTCCTGAGGTTCGCCTTCGGGGGCGAGGCGTACCAGTACAGGGTTCTTCCGTTTGGCCTAGCTTTATCTCCCCGCACTTTCACGAAATGCATGGATGCAGCACTAGTGCCTCTGAGGCTTCAGGGCATTCGTATTCTCAATTACATCGACGATTGGTTGATTTTAGCTCAGACCGAGCAGATGGCGGTTCGGCATCGAGATGTCGTCCTCGCTCATATCAGAAAGTTGGGGTTGAGGCTGAACGCAAAGAAAAGTGTATTATCTCCTTCCCAGAAGACCACTTTTCTGGGTGTCGTTTGGGATTCGGTATCGATGCGGGCGCGACTCTCTCCGACCCGCATCGCTTCGATTCTCTCAGCTGTGAAACAAGTGAAGCTAGGCCAGCTACTCACTGTCAAGCAGTTTCAGAGACTGTTGGGTCTGATGGCAGCAGCGTCCAACGTTATACCTTGCGGCCTGTTGTACATGAGACCGCTACAGTGGTGGCTCAGGACCAAGGGATTCTCCCCGAGGGGAAATCCGCTCCGCACGTTCAAAGTCACGCGGCGCTGCCTTCGTGCTCTGGTCATGTGGAGAGAAACTTGGTTCCTATCCAAAGGTCCTGTGCTGGGGGCTCTTTGTCGTCGCATAACGCTAACGACGGATGCTTCCCTCACAGGGTGGGGGGCGGTCATGAGTGGTCGCCCAGCCCAAGGTCTGTGGCAGGATCATCATCTTTCGTGGCACATAAATTGTCTAGAGATGTTGGCTGTGTTTCAGGCTCTGAAACACTTCCTAACAGACCTGAGAGGCCATCATGTGTTAGTTCAATCAGACAACACGTCGGTGGTCTCTTATATAAATCATCAGGGGGGCCTGCGGTCTCGCCGGCTTTACAAGTTGGCCCGTCAGATCCTCCTGTGGTCCCAAGGGAAGCTACTATCTCTGAGAGCAATGTATCTCCCTGGGTATTTGAATGTGGTAGCAGACTCCCTGTCGAGGCAGGGGCCGAGGCCAGGGGAATGGAGACTCCACCCCGAGGTGGTGGAGCTCCTTTGGTTGAGTTTCGGTCGCGCCGAGGTGGACCTATTCGCTTCCAAGGAGACCACTCATTGTCATCGGTGGTTCTCCATCACTCTTCCAGCCCCCCTGGGGTTGGATGCTATGGTGCAGCCGTGGCCGAGGTCACGTCTGTACGCCTTTCCCCCGATTGCTCTGTTACCAGGAGTTCTGGAGAGGGTCCGCCGGGACGGGGTCAGTCTACTACTAGTAGCCCCGTTCTGGCCGGCCCGAGTATGGTTTGCGGACCTGATTTCTCTCCTGGACGGTTCTCCTTTGGAGCTCCCGGTCAGGAGGGATCTACTCTCCCAGGCGGGGGGCACGATACTTCACCCCCGCCCAGAATTGTGGAAACTGTGGGCTTGGCCTCTGAGGGGGCCCAGCTCATAGACTCCGGTCTCTCAACCGAGGTTGTTGAGACCATTCTTAACTCCAGAGCTCCATCCACGAGGAAGCTTTATGCCTTGAAGTGGAAACTTTTCACTTCTTGGTGTGGAGAACACCTGCAGGACCCAGTTAACTGCCCAGTGGGTGCAGTGCTGGAATTCCTGCAGGAGCGCTTCTCCACAGGGTTATCCCCCTCCACACTAAAGGTGTATGTGGCGGCACTAGCTGCTTACCACGTCCCTTTCAGTGGAGTTTCTCTTGGGAGACACCCGCTTATAACTCGTTTCCTCCGTGGCACTTTGAGGCTGAGGCCAGCAGTTCGTACGAGGGTGCCGACTTGGGATCTGGCCATTGTATTAGAAGGTCTTTCCCTAGCTCCTTTTGAACCTATCGAAGAAGTTCCCGAGAAGTTTCTCACTTTTAAGACTATCTTTTTGCTTGCTATCTCTTCACTAAAAAGAATCGGAGATTTGCAGGCTCTGTCGGTTTCACCCTCGTGCCTGGAATTTGCACCTGGCATGGTTAAAGCTTTTCTGCATCCTAGACCAGGTTACGTTCCTAAGGTTCCTACTAATATTGTTAGACCTACGGTTCTGCAGGCTTTCTGTCCTCCTCCATTTATGTCATCGGACCAGGAGAGACTTAATTCACTCTGCCCTGTTAGGGCATTAGACGCTTATGTCCACAGAGCTGCCCTGTGGAGGAAATCAGAACAACTTTTTGTATGTTTCGGGCCACCCAGGAAAGGGTGTCCGGCGTCTAAACAGAGAATGAGCAAGTGGGTGGTTGAGGCTATCTCACTTGCTTATGAGTCGGCTGGCCAGCCTTCACCTTTGGTTGTCCGAGCTCACTCTACCAGGAGTATGGCTGCTTCTAAAGCTCTTTTGTCGGGGGTTTCCCTGAGTGATGTTTGTGATGCGGCTGGATGGTCTTCACCGCATACTTTTATTAAGTTCTATGACCTAGACTTAAGCTCTACCCCTGGGGCACAGGTGCTCTCGTCCTCTGTGCGCTAGTCTCACATGACGGTCATTTGGTCCTATGGCGACGTGGGTATTCGCGTTCCCGCAGCGTTTGACGCAGCTCGAAGTTCCCTTGAAAGGGAACGTCTCGGTTACGTATGTAACCCTAGTTCCCTGATAGGGAACGAGACGCTGCGTCGCTCCGCCATACTCCCGGCACTCCCGTTAGCGCTTCCTTCAAGCCTATCAGAAGCTAATGCGCTTGTGTTTTTGGGGTGCTTTATAGTTTCCTGGTCGATGACGTCACCCGCCTATGACGTTTCATCTCTCCATTGGGCTGATTCCATACGTGCTTCATGACGCACAACGCAGGGGCGTTCCCGCAGCGTTTGACGCAGCGTCTCGTTCCCTATCAGGGAACTAGGGTTACATACGTAACCGAGACGTTTGCGGGAGTCCTGCGAATCGTTTTATTCTCCCGTATCCGCACACACAGAGTGAGTGCATTACCGCTCGAGCCCGCCCTCGCACTCGGGCATCAAATCTAGTCCCGCGCCGCACTCTATTGCGTTGAGAGTGCACGTCTCTAGATCGGCGTCTCGCGCTCGCGCCATCCACTCAAAACGTAACGTTAGCCTACTACTCTTTGGCCGGCGCGCAAGCCCAAACAAGTACGTGCGGCGTGCCTGTTGTTTTCTTTCCGGTCTAGCTATCCGGTGTGATGTTGTAGGTTTTCTAACGTTACTAGTTGTTGCAACAGCATGTGAAAAAAATACAAAGTTTGCTAGGCCAAAAAGAGCGTTAATCTCGCGATAAAAAAATTGACGCCGTTAAAATGTGTTTGCGTTAACGCCGTTAATAACGCGTTTAACGCACGGCACTAGTTTTAATTAATAGTAAGTGTGTGCGATTATTTAAAATCTTACTCCAGTCAACATAAAAATAAATGTGGCACAGACACAGCAATTACAGTTGGGAATTGTCTTGGTAGCGCTGCCACAGGGCAAACCACAGTGGACCAAAAATAGCTATTCACCTGTTCATCAAATTTGGTCTTTGCTTTATCCAATAGGTTTTTCGGTAACACTTTAGAATAATGGTCCGTCATTAATAAGTAACTATGCAGGAAGTAATGCAGGACTAATGAGTATTACTACATTAACACTTCAGCTACTACTATTAACTAATATAGAAACAAGCTTAACCAATCAGTAAGTAATATCTAATTTAGAAGATAGTTCCTTATTAGGTAATCAATTATTACTTAATGAGATAAGCCTCATAATTAACTGTTAACTAACTGACTAATTATAAAGAACATTATGGTGTGTCTGAGACATAATCAGTCATATTTTTTACTCTGAATGTAGTCATAAAATGCATCAATAAATACTCAAGGGTTACCTAGTCACTATGCAGGAACTACTAGTGATCTGGACCATTATTTTAAAGTGAAAAAGATAATTTTTTTTACTTTAAAATAATGGTCCAGATCACTAGTAGTCCTTGAAGAGTGACTAGGTAACCCTTGAGTTTTAGTGTTGCATTTAATGACCACGTTGAGAGTAATAAAAGACAATTGCTAACGTCTCAGACGCATTAATGTTGTGATTAGTAATTTAATTAGTTATTCTTTATAATTTGTCATAATTACCTATTAGTTCTTAATTATCTCATTAAGTAATTATTGATTACCTAATAATGAACTATCTCCTAAATTTGATAAGTTAAGCTTGTTTCTATATTAGTTAATAGTAGTAGCTGAAGTGTTAATGTAGTAATACTCATTAGTCCTGCATTACTTCCTGCATAGTTACTTATTAATGACGGACCATTATTATAAAGTGTTATACAGATTTTTCATTTATAGCTGCGACAATGAATTGATATATGAGATTATTAATCAATTATACAATTAATCACCAACAATTTTGATAATTATTTAATAAAAAATGCTCAGCTTTCAGAGTCTTACATTTGAATATATATATATATATATATATATATATATATATATATATATATATATATTCAAACATCATCTTTTAGATCATGAAAATAACCGTTGTTTGCAGACTTAGTTTCTTTTACTAGTCAGTGAGCCACATAGCTCACTGATTGTCTGCCATACATAGCAAAAGAGTCAACAGCAAATGCATTGCTCAATTCAATTTCAAAAAACTATAAACACACACCTCCACTTCACATGGGGTAATGAGATCATACAATTTGCACCAGAGTACAAAATCAGCCTCGCCTCAGTTCGATAGAAAGCATAGAGTCCATAGGGCAGCATTTATAGACAGAAGAATACAAAAGACAAATGTACTGGATGTTTACTTATGGAGCACAGTCACTGCTAGAAAAAAGGGGACATTTGTTCTTATTACAGGAGGTAAATAATTTCCTCTTTTTGTACCATTTGTACAGGTTGTACTAACCAGCAGTCCAGCACCAGTCCTCCTCCCATCTAGTCCACCACCAGTCCTCCCATCCAGTCCCTCAGCCAGCCCACCACCAGTCCTCCTCCCATCCAGCCCACCATCCAGTCCACCACCAGTCCTCCTCCCATTCAGTCCACCACCAGTCCTCCCATCCAGTCCACCACCAGTCCTCCTCCCACCCAGTCCCTCATCCAGCCCACCACCAGTCCTCCCCCCATCCAGTCCACCATCCAGCCCACCACCAGTCCTCCCCCCATCCAGTCCACCATCCAGCCCACCACCAGTCCTCCTCCCATCCAGTCCCTCATCCAGCCCACCACCAGTCCTCCCCCCATCCAGTCCACCATCCAGCCCACCACCAGTCCTCCCCCCATCCAGTCCCTCATCCAGCCCACCACCAGTCCTCCCCCCATCCAGTCCACCATCCAGCCCACCACCAGTCCTCCCCCATCCAGTCCACCATCCAGCCCACCACCAGTCCTCCCCCCATCTAGTCCACCATCCAGCCCACCACCAGTCCTCCCCCATCCAGTCCACCATCCAGCCCACCACCAGTTCTCCCCCCATCCAGTCCACCATCCAGCCCACCACCAGTCCTCCCATCCTACCCATCACAGAACCACCTCAGCAGAAACGCAGTAAGTTCTGCTGATATTTTCAAATAGCATATAAATCATGATTCAATTGCTAGTCGTGTTTCTTTTTCATATGTTGTTTAATCAGGATATACATGATAACCATGTTAAACATTTAATATGTCTCTCCTTCTTAAACTGAAATAATACTCTAATTGAAGAAATGTATTTAAATTTGAAAAAAAAAATATATATATATATAAGTGACTGATTAGTGTGAGGTGACTTCTGAGGTGTTATACCAGTAACTACTATAATATGTAGGTCTGGATAACTTGCCTTTCAAATATTACTAAAGGGAAATATAACGTTTCAAAATTCTGACAGGATGATTGACAGATGTTGAAGCAAAAACTTTTGGCAAGTGAATTACTGAGGTGGTATCGGCCACAATGTGCAACCAGAACAGCTTCAATCTATGTAGGAACTGATGATGATGGAGAGCACTGTTGCACATCCAAAGTCTGCTGCAGGTGTTTGGTGCCTCATTCTTAGCTGTATAGAATTCACTACTTCAGTCTAAATTAGGCCCCTGAGGATCATACAAACCCCTATTCCAGTGAAGTTCCTATATTCAATGAATATAAAACGAAGACAAGATGTTTAATGTTCAAACTGAAAAGCTTTATTGTTTGTTTGCAAAGATACACTCATTTTGAATGTCATGGAGCATGGGTATGCCATGGACACTAACACACCCCCATGGCTTTTGAACTTAGCGCTGATAACAATCTGGGAGGTCATTTTCCTCTTTATCCCGAGGAACACGACGTCCATGATTTCCATAAACTATTTTAAATGTGTACAGCACTCATAGCACTTGTAGTAGCGAAAAAACTGTGTTAACTGACAATTGTTTTCCAAGGTGTTCCTGAGCCCATGTTAATATCCTTTATAGTTATAGATTCCCACCGTCACATAGCATCCCCAGAAGGCTCAGTCATTCACAACCAAGGATGACTTGCTTGTGAATGAATCCCGGGACGCCCCTTTAATGCCCAATCATGTGTTTTTAATGAACCTGTTCACCTGTGGAATGTTCCAAACATTCCCAGTCTTGATCCTGTCCCAGGGTTTTAGGAGTATGTTGCAGGCCTCAAATTCAAAATGAGTTAATATTAACTAAAAAACAATAAAGTTTTTCAGTTTGAAGATTAAATGTCGTGTCTTTGTCTTGTCTTTTTAGAGTATTCAATTTAATATAGGTTGAAAATGATTTGCAAATCGTTGTATTGTTTTTATTTTCGTTTTACAGTTGACCCAGCTTAATTGGATTTGGGGTTTGTAAAACCCATTGAATCAGATTGACAGAATCTTCATACTTAGTAAATCATTCTGTGAGATTCTGTGTGACCCCTGTGAGACCCTGTCACCGTATCTATAAGGTGATATGTGTAGGAGGAACTACATTAATTGTTTTTCCCCTCATCTTCTAGGCTTTTCCTTCAATTGATCACCTGTTTGTACATCTTGTAGTCTATAACCCTTGGTACTGTAGAGTGAATAAGTGACCATACAGCACATGGTTGAATAGTGTCCATGTATTTCAATGAGTGCCCTGCAAATATCTTTCCAATTGTAATGTGACATTATATATTTGTTATTGGCCAGTATTCATTGTAATAACAGCTCTTCACAGATACATTTCCTTAATCTCAACAGATATGTCTGCAAACAACAAAAAGAAGCAGAAGAATTCTGCAGCCTCAGACATGTCTAAAAGGAAGAAACTGAGGGGGATACAATCACCCAAAGGTTATTAAGCTTTCCTAGATTTACATTTCACCATTTCAAATCAGACTTCAAATACTGTGATTCTTTTGCCTTAGCCAGATATACTTAGGTCATAAATATATCATGTGTAGCCTGTCAAATTTTTTTTTAAATATATTGATGATGTATGAGGTCAAACTCATGTACTTTTTTTGCTCTTTCAGATTGTAACCATGGAATCCTAGAAAGGGAACCTTACTACCCAGTGAAGAGGGTGATCCGCTGCAAAATGCAGAAGGTTAGCTTTACAATAATTAAAAGTCTTAAATGTACTCTGTACTCGGTGGACTTGCAGCACCCCAACTGGAAACCCCTTAACCCCCCAACTTTGATGTTTTTACAGGGGATCCATATGAAGTTAGTGGAATGGGAGCCCTGTTCACTTTGGTATGTACAATTTATCATAGTTTTGATTGGAATAGCCTAATTCTTATTACTTCAAAACTAATACTAAAGTAATAGCCTTGGCTTGTATTTGTGGGCGGCTGTGGCTCAGTGTGTCGAAGTGTCCTTGGGCAAGACACTGAACCCACACTTTCCCCCCAGTGTGTCATTGGGTGTGTGAATACGTGGGAATCCAATCTCCAAAGCCTGTCTGCAAACAGTCCTGTATGAATGTGTGTGTAAAAGGGTGGTAGTGATGAACATTGTAAAAGTACTTTGAGTGGTCCCAGAAAGTATAAAAGCGCTATATAAGCGCAAGTCCATTTAATATCCATAATTGCTTCAGCCAGTTAACTGAACGGGTTGTATTTGGGATAGCCATCTATATGTGGCTTGCCTTTAATTTGTTTTGTGCAAAGCTCTTGCTCAAATCTAAATGAATTATAATTTGGTGCATGTGGGTACCATGAGATTAACTGGATGGATTAATTGTTTAGAATCCAACTAAATAATGATATGTCGCATGCTGCCTTAAGTTTAAACATACACAGTGCAAGGAAACGGAGATCTACTATGAAAAAAAAAACTAACTGAGACTGAGTTTCACTTATCAAAATGTGCTATCACATCAGGCCCATAAGAGGGCGGACAATTTTTGGCACTGAGCTTTTAGTTCAAGTTTTACAGTATCTGTGTATTTTATCAGTTATGTAGTGCTTAAGGCAGAAAAACCTGACTGCCATAATGGAGAGACATATGTTGGACATAATCACCAATTTATTCTGAGCAAGGATTTCCTTTTTCTTTACATTGAATTTTGATTAGATATTGACATTGTGTTGACATAAAGTAACACACATTGGTTAAAGGCATTTACAAAAGTCCAAAGACTTGAGAGGTCTTTCATGACTATATTTTCAAGACTATTATTGTGCAGCAAATTGCAGAGGTCTTTTACAATGGATACCTTCAGACCAGAGGTATATGTTTCTAATAAATGGCTACACCGTAGGTAATGCATATTCAAACCTTAACCAAAATATTACCATAGGCAGGCAATTGACTATTATCAGGTTACAGTAAGTTTATAAACCTACTGAATGAAGGGGTGGCTTGCTGCTCCTCATTGCCCTTAACCTTGTCATGTTTGTTTTGAATTAAATTCATGGCTGATGTAAAGACCTAAATTAATAACAATCTCTTTTAATTACAGTGGGAAAACTTGGCCGACACAGTGGGTGACGGAGGAGAACACCAAGAATTAAGAAAATGTTCAATCCCATTGTTTTTTTCCATAAGCTATGTTTATGTTGTTATACAGTATATTAAAAAAAATTCAAAAGCCTGTAAGACTCCCACTTTGTAGAAAACCAGAGAACATATGCTGTTTGTAAAAGCTTGACAGATCATCTCTCTCCTTCACACATAGATAGATAGATAGATAGATAGATAGCGCATTACCGCCACCTACTGTGAACTTGATCCAGATACTCTAACAACTACCCACTCCCCAACCTTCTTGAAGTCACGTGACTCAACCAAAACGTTTCAGTTTCACATTATTCTGGCGAGATCTAAAAAGTCTTCGCAACAACGAGCAAGCGAGTGATTATGTACTGTAACAGTCATAGCCTGTTACAAGGCAGGCTATCTTTTGGCTATCCTGTTTTGGGAAACTATTTGTTTGCTGCCCAAACGTAAGTGAGGTTATATCATGTTTTGTTTTTTTTGGATATCTTTGATGTAGTTGGAGACCTGTTAAATAGAGTGTTTGTTTATGGATGAGGATGTGATTTGTTGTATTTCTTTTTCTTGTAGAGGATTTTTGTGCTATTATGTTCCTACTGGATTACTGGCCAGAGGACCTATATCATTGATTCCCTTTGGAGGCAGAAATGCCATTAGCCAAGGAAGGACATCTATGTGACCACTTAAACCTACAAACCAGTTTGGTCTCACCCCCTGGAAATTGACTTTTGACGTCCTGCTTTCCATTAACTCATTGTCACAAGAACTGGACGGAAGCAAATGCAAGTTGACTCTTTTATTAATGGTCAGAAGACACAAAGACAATCACGAGGAACACTGCAGATGGTGGCGCAGGGACTCAGTGGTCAGCGTGCAGGTGGTGGTGATACCGGTGCGGGTGATGGTGAATCCAGTGCAGATGGACATCCAGACGAGACAGGACACGAAGACACCGAACAGGAACTCAACTGGAACAGACTGCGACAGGAACACGAAGCACGACACAGAGAACACCAAACCAACGATCTGACAAAGAGAGGAGAGTGTGTTGAGTCTTTATAGGTGAGTGAATTGGCAGCAGCTGGTGCAGGGAACGAGATCAGCTGGCACGCTGATCAGTGGCACGAGCGGCCACGCCCACTCACACACACACAACAACAATGACACGAGACATGAAGAAAACAGCGAACTCATGAATCGTGACAGTACCCCCCCTCCTAGGGACGCCTCCTGGCGTCCCCAGACTCCCTTACCTGTCGATTGTAATCATCAATAAGGGAGTGATCCAGAATGTCTCTAGCAGGCACCCAACTTCTCTCCTCCGGACCGTAACCCTCCCAGTCCACCAAGTACTGGAACCCGCGTCCCCTCCGCCTTGAGTCCAGAATACGATAAACCGAATATGTGGTCTCCCCGTCTACGAGTCGCGGCGGTGGGGGAACCGGGACAGGCGGATTAATACGAGAACGAAAAACGGGCTTAATTTTGGATACATGAAACACGGGATGAATTCTCCTGTACACTGGAGGAAGATTGAGGCGGACTGCCACCGGACTAATGATTTTGGTGACAGTAAACGGACCAATGAATTTGGGAGCAAGCTTATTCGAGACGGAGCGGAGAGGAATGTTCTTGGTAGAAAGCCACACTTTGGAACCGACGACGTATACGGGAGGCCTCCGCCGGTGGCGATCAGCCTTGGCCTTGGTGCGCGCTCCCACTTGGAGTAGAGTCTCTCGGGCTCTAGTCCAAGTGCGATGACACCTCTGGACAAAGGCGTGAGCGGAGGGAACCGCGACCTCGGGTTCCAGACTAGGAAAAATTGGTGGCTGGTACCCTATGCTACACTCAAACGGAGATAGGCCCGTGGATGATACTGGTAATGAATTGTGGGCGTACTCCACCATTGACAGTTGTTGGCTCCATGAGGAAGGATTCTTGGAAACCATACATCGCAACGTTCTCTCCAAATCTTGGTTGGCTCTCTCAGTTTGGCCATTGCTCTGGGGATGAAACCCTGAGGACAAACTAACAGTCGCACCCAGTAATCTACAAAATTCTTGCCAAAATTTGGACACAAATTGGGGACCTCTGTCGGAAACCACGTCTGTCGGGAGGCCATGTAACCGAAAGACGTGGTTAACGACTGTTACCGCTGTTTCCTTGGCTGAGGGCAATTTGGGCAAGGGAATAAAGTGGGCCGCCTTCGAGAACCGGTCCACCACGGTTAAAACTACCGTGTTACCCTGAGAGGGTGGGAGGGCGGTGACGAAATCTAGAGCGATGTGGGACCAGGGTCTCGAAGGAACCGGCAGCGGTTGAAGGAGCCCATCTGGGGGTCGATTGGAAGTCTTACCAGTGGCACAAACTGAGCAAGCCAAAACAAAACTGTGAACGTCGCGAGCCATACGAGGCCACCAAAATCGTTGCTTGACTAAAGATGTAGTGCGGCTAACTCCTGGATGACAAGCCACATTGGAACAATGCCCCCACTGAACAACGTCGGACCGTAATTCCTCTGGCACAAATAAACGGTTCGGTGGGCAACCGACCGGAGGCGTTACCCCTTGTAAGGCCGTCTTGACCTTCGATTCGACCTCCCATGTGAGAGTAGAGATAATTAGAGTCTCTGGAAAAATGCTCTCGGGAGTAGACGGGCGATCGGAACGGTCAAAAATGCGCGATAAAGAATCGGGCTTGATGTTTTTGGAGCCCGGGCGGTACGAGAGAGAAAAGTCAAAACGTCCGAAAAAAAGTGCCCACCGAGCCTGCCTAGAGTTCAATCTTTTAGCAGTTCTGATATATTCCAAATTCTTATGGTCTGTCCAGACGACAAAAGGTACCCCCGACCCTTCTAACCAGTGGCGCCATTCCTCCAATGCCAATTTGACTGCCAACAACTCTCTATTACCAATATCATAGTTACGTTCGGCAGGGGATAATCGATGGGACAAAAACGCGCATGGGTGCATCTTGTCGTCTGTGAGAGAGCGTTGGGATAGTACTGCACCTACCCCCACCTCTGACGCATCGACCTCCACCACAAACTGACGTGATGAATCAGGGGTAACCAGGATGGGGGCTGAAACAAAGCGGCCTTTCAGTTTGGCAAACGCAGCTTCCGCTGCGTCTGACCACCTGAACGCCGTTCTGGGAGAGGTCAAGGCGGTCAGAGGCGAGGCTAGTTGGCTGAAATTGCGAATAAATCGTCGGTAAAAATTGGCGAACCCCAAAAACCTCTGTAGGGCCTTACGGGAATCTGGACTTGGCCAATCTACCACAGCCTTAACCTTCTCAGGATCCATACGCACTCCCTCAGACGACACAATGTACCCAAGGAAAGGAACAGACTGTGCATGAAAAGCGCATTTCTCCGCCTTGACAAAAAGCCCATTCTCTAGCAGTCTCTGAAGCACTCGTCGAACGTGCTGCACGTGTTCCTGGAGAGAAGAAGAAAAAATCAATATGTCATCCAGGTAGACATATATGAATTGGTCGACCATATCTCGCAGCACGTCATTGACGAGTGCCTGGAAGACCGCTGGGGAGTTGGACAAGCCGAAAGGCATGACCAAGTATTCAAAGTGCCCCCTGGGGGTATTAAAAGCAGTCTTCCATTCATCCCCCCTCCTGATGCGGACCAAATGATAGGCATTACGTAAATCCAACTTTGTGAAGATAGATGCTCCTTGCAACCTCTCGAAGGCTGAAGACATCAACGGCAAAGGATAAGTATTCTTTACCGTGATGTTGTTCAGCCCCCGGTAGTCAATACAAGGTCGCAAAGACCCATCCTTCTTCCCCACAAAAAAGAACCCCGCCCCCGCTGGAGAAGAGGAGGGACGGATGAACCCCGCTGCTAGAGAATCAGAAATATATTTCTCCATAGCCTCCCTCTCTGGGACAGAAAGTGAATATAACTTGCCTTTAGGCGGAGACGTACCTGGCAATAACTCTATAGCACAGTCATAGGGACGATGCGGAGGGAGAGAAGCAGCACGAGACTTACTGAACACCTCCTTCAGGTCTAGGTACTCCGTGGGCACGCTTGACAAGTCCGCTGCTTCCTCCTGAAACGTACAAACAGAAACAGACGGACAAGCAGACACAAGACAGGACTCATGACATTTATTGCTCCATTCAGACACTGATCTCTGCTGCCAGTCTATTTTGGGATTGTGTTTGAGGAGCCAGGGATGACCTAAAACAATGGGTGCCAGGGGGGAGTCCAAGATATAAAAAGAGATGGTTTCGGAATGGTTGCCGGATACGCTGAGTGTGAGGGGTCCAGAGGTATAAGAGATGGTAGGGAGTGTTTGTCCGTTAATCGCGTGCACTGCGATGGTGTGACTGAGGGGTAGAAGGGGAACCTGAATCCTGAGTGCAAAAGTGTGGTCCATGAAGTTACCTTCAGCCCCAGAGTCCAGTAGTGCTTGACAGTCGTGAGAGTGAACGGACCACCTGAGTCTTACCGGGAGGAGCGTTGATGTTGATGAGGTCTTCTCGGCGGAGATCCCACCCGACAGTAGCCTCAGGTTTACTGCCGGGCTTGGCCTTTTACCGGGCAGTTGAAAGCAAAATGTCCTGCTGCACCACAGTAAAGGCAAAGGCCCTGGGACCTCCGCCTCTCCTTCTCCTCCCGGGAAAGCCGAGCTCGCCCGACCTGCATGGGCTCGTGATCGTAGACGGGGCTGACCGCGTCCCCGCCGCTGGCTCGCGAAGTCTCCGCCGCTCCAGATACCCGTGCGGGTAACCTCCGAGATTCGACTCTGGAGAGTCGGGAGTCCACACGGAGTGCCAACTCGATCAGCCCATTGAGGGTAGTAGGTAAGTCCAGGGCATAAATCTCTCTCTGGACGCGGTCAGCCAGCCCATGCAGGAACATATCCCACTGCGCCTCCTCGTTCCACTGACACTCTGCCGCCAAGGTCCGGAACTCGATAGAGTAATCAGATACAGATCCTTCACCTTGCTTGAGGTCTGCTAGAATCCGGGCCGCCTCTCTTCCCGCGACCGCACGGTCAAAAACTCTTCTCATCTCGGCGGCGAGTGTCTGGAACGAGTTACAGCACGAGTCTTGGTTCTCCCACACCGCCGTTCCCCATAGCGCTGCCTTCCCAGTCAGAAGAGTGAGCACGAACGCGACCTTACTGCGTTCACTGGCAAAGGTCCTGGGCTGCAAAGAGAAGTGCATCGAACAGCGAGTTAGGAATGCTCTGCAAAAGTTCGGCTCACCGTTGTAGGACTCAGGAACAGGTAAGCGGGGCTCTGACTGGGAGGCGCTCTCTGGTGGTACGAGAGGAACGGCTGGTGTGGGTGGCGCAGTGGGAGCTTGCATCAGTTGGAATCGCTGGGTGAGCTCGGACACCTGCGCCACAAGAGCTTGAATAGCTCGACCCGATTCATTAGTATTCCTCTCCTGGGAATCCATCCGCGCCATGCAGGTCTTGATGAAGTCTTCCAAGGAAGAGGCTGTTTCCCCTGCTGCTTCCATTGTAGGTCAGATCGTTCTGTCACAAGAACTGGACGGAAGCAAATGCAAGTTGACTCTTTTATTAATGGTCAGAAGACACAAAGACAATCACGAGGAACACTGCAGATGGTGGCGCAGGGACTCAGTGGTCAGCGTGCAGGTGGTGGTGATACCGGTGCGGGTGATGGTGAATCCAGTGCAGATGGACATCCAGACGAGACAGGACACGAAGACACCGAACAGGAACTCAACTGGAACAGACTGCGACAGGAACACGAAGCACGACACAGAGAACACCAAACCAACGATCTGACAAAGAGAGGAGAGTGTGTTGAGTCTTTATAGGTGAGTGAATTGGCAGCAGCTGGTGCAGGGAACGAGATCAGCTGGCACGCTGATCAGTGGCACGAGCGGCCACGCCCACTCACACACACACAACAACAATGACACGAGACATGAAGAAAACAGCGAACTCATGAATCGTGACACTCATTCTCCAGTATTCACTTATGGTCATCTACGGATCATCATTGCTACTTGGGACAGTTTGTTTGGCTGGTGATTGATTGGCATGTGCCTATGTAAATACTGTCTGTGCATCATATGTTTGAAAAGAGTTTATGATCTTTTGACTATTTTTTCCATTACTCTTTGTTTGATTTCTTGAAATATATTATATCTTTCCCAGGGTATTTTGCAAATATGATCCCCCCTTTTTATTCTTTTGTAACTTATCAGTTCTAATCAGCTGGGACAGTTATAGAACATTCACTGAGTGAATATTATGAAACTAAAATACATATTTCTCTTTAGAAATGTAAGCAAAACGTATTTTCATGCAGAAACTAACTCAAAATATGGCGATAGCAGCGTCCATATATATAGCAACCAAAACGTTTCAGTTTCACATTATTCTGGCGAGATCTGAAAAATATTTGCAACGAGCAAGCGATTAATTATGTACATTGACTGAGTGAATATTATGAAAATAAAATATATATTTCTCGCTAAAAATGTAATCAAAACGTATTTTCATGCAGAAACTAACTCAAAATATGGCGATAGCAGCGTCCATATATTTAGCAACCAAAACGTTTCAGTTTCACATTATTCTGGCGAGATCTGAAAAATATTCGCAACAACGAGCAAGCGAGTGATTATGTACATTCACTGAGTGAATATTATGAAAATAAAATACATATTTCTCGCTAGAAATGTAATCAAAACTTATTTTTATGCAGAAACTAACTCAAAATATTGATTTTTTCACTAAAAATGAAAGAAATGTCCGCCATGTTTTTTGTTCTCACAGCCAGAATCTTGAAAGTCACGTGACTCGTACGGAAAACAATAAGAAAAGAATAAGCAAAAAAAAATTAACAGTCATACAATTCAAGGGCCATTATTGTAACCCCTCTACGTTTTGCACTTTGGACCAACGTAGTCAGGGTACATTTTTATATGAGACTGGGTTGCATTTTTCATTTTTTGCAACATTATCTGAACGAGGCGATCGCCGGCTTGTACAATCACAGCAGTAACGTGCGGTGAAATCTTGTCATGGGTAGGCTGTGACTCATATATGTTCATATATTCATTCAGTTAATGTAGCAACCCAAGTTCATATCAGGCATCATCACATCGCTGCCTGCATACAGCAAAGTCAGTCATATGTGAGGCTAATGCACAATCAAATCTAATAATCAAATGAATGGACACATCTATCTTATGACTTATACAACAAACAAATGTTTTGTGCGGGACACAGTAAGAGAGGGAGGCGGCGCGTTGTCAGCGAACCGACAAGCAGCCTTGTCATTCCTTCAAAATGCGCAAACACGCACAGACAGCCACATACACACTATTGGTCTGGTCACTCTGGTGATGGCGCACCAGGATTTGAATAGGCTACAGTCAGAAAACATTGTGTCAGCAGTACAGCTTTACAGTACAAAAACAGCTTAAATTCGCTCCTACAAACTGCGCAAGGCCACACACCGACACGCAATGAGCATCTGGCGACGGCGCACCAGGATTAAAAAAAGAGAACTACAAAACAGCATTTTAACCCTTACGAAATGCACCATAATCGCACAGATAGACCTACAGTACAAATATGGCAGAGGTGACGGCGCACCAGGGTATGGAAGAGAGAACATTTTGGTGTCAGCGCACAGCAGGCCTATAACTGTTAGCCCACCATCAGACAACAAACACAAGCCAATATAAGGGTTTTAAAAAATAATAAATAAATGAATAAATTAAGTTTTAAAGGGGGTGCTTACTTTTATTTGTAGACGAAACTCCTTTTCCTCGATTTACTGAAGCCTATAAAACGCATTTGCAGCTGCACAGCTAACGTTAGCACAGTGAGCGTATGGCTCGCTCATAGGCTGTGCTGCGGCAACTGCACATCCAATGGCGCGGGCGCCTCTGACGTGAATGGAGCAGAACAGACTTTCCTCCTGGCTCTTATTTCCATTGAAAAGGAGAGACTCGTGAAATTGAGAAATACACCCAACAAAGAGGACTTTTACAACAAAGTAATTGACATCTTTGTCCAGAGGGATAGACGCATGGACTTTCCCGTTAGCGACCACAGCTCCTTTTCTTCATAGGACGCTTCCAACACTAGGCGCCGCTAGATGCTAAGTAGCTTGAAGCGCGGAGTGAGTGAGAGCGAGTGGATCACGTGACATGAAGCACGCTCGGTCTCTGCCTCAATGTTGATAATTCAAGACAGCACGAGAACTTACTGCGCATGCGCAAATCTACGTAAACTACGTTCTATGGACCAAAGAGGCACTGCTAACCTCTGCCTCAATGGCCATGGCCTTGAATTTTCTGCATAAAACAATAATTTTTAGGAGCAAACAATGGCAAAATTACTATATTATATTTGTATTCCTGAAAAATTGTGTTCCAAAAATTAATATTTGGAATAAAATAAATGCAATTAATAATGTGATGAATTAATAAAGCTCTTGGAATTAATAAATGTAATGTCAACATTTCCTTTGGTGAGGCACTGCCTACCCTGCCTACCCTGACTGCACGTCCCTGAATCACAGTCAGTCATGAGATCTTAAAGAGCTGCACGCTGCTTTGCCAGAGGAATAATCGGAATCTGATTTATTTTTATGTTTTAGATGTTGAATGTTTTTATTGTTTCAGCATGTTTATCAATCTCCCATTTCTGTCAATATAGTCATTGCACGCTATAAGCTTAAACTCAGATGATCGATCTTTAACATGATCAACCCAGTTATTTTTGTATGATCAACTCTGGGAGTATTCCTTCGTTCAAAAAAAATGTAATTTTATCTAATTACTGGAGATTGAAAGTAAAATGAGTGAGTGAAAGCAATTGGGACATTGTTTAATTTGTATCATCTTTACTCTTAATCTGGTGTCGTGCCACAGACCTAATTTATGCAGGAAACAGAAATCCGATCGGTTATCCAGATACAGAGGCTACTTAATGTGAACAAATGTAAACGCACAATGTCCTGATTGGCTAATGATCCGATCTGTTTGATCGGATCACGAAGATCGCATGTTAATGCCAAGTCAAGTCAATTCAAGTCATCCTCATTTATATAGCGCTTTTAACAATGTAGATTGTTCCAAAACAGCTTTACAGAGATAAAGATATAATTTAAGGTAACAGAGATTGGTTTGGTTTTATAGTGGCTCTTGAAAAATGTTTTTTCCAGCTAAAGTTAGTTTCGATTGATTCACTTCCGTCTAAATTATCATTTGTTAATTAGGGGCTGCTAAGACGACACCGTTCTCTCTAAACAGACTTTAAACGTGAACCTGTGATAGACGCTGATGGCGTTCACATGCGCATTAAGAATTTATTCTATAGTAATGTGCGTTTGAATATATGTGTGCAGGTTTGTAATTCCTTACAAACCATGCCTAAACAAACTACTTGTCTATAAATTTTGATGCAGAATTTTTATTTTATCTTATCACTTTGGGTAGGTACGCGAACCGAAAAATTCCACAACGCTTTATCTGTAGAGTGGTATAGGGATCCTCCATAGGGAGAGGCTAGTTGGCACTTCAGCACTGCATTGTCATCAGGTCCAGGCGAAAGTCCTTCGTCAGATCTGG
The DNA here is from genome assembly GCF_051911475.1 of Siphateles boraxobius. Classification (NCBI taxonomy): domain Eukaryota; kingdom Metazoa; phylum Chordata; class Actinopteri; order Cypriniformes; family Leuciscidae; genus Siphateles; species Siphateles boraxobius. The sequence continues at coordinate 21,628,269 of NW_027508931.1, forward strand.
AAACGGCCTGGATCCAGCAGTCTGCGGGAAAACCTCGGGATAAACAAAGACACTAAAATTAGCGTAGATGCCATTCTTCTTATGATGTAACGAGTACATCAGGATTTGAGGGAAGTGTTCCCAGTTCCGGCTGACCTAATCTAAGCAGCCTAATATTGAATTATAGAAGTCTATAGAGTGTTATATGAATGCTAGGTCAAAGAGATGTGTTTTTAGTCTAGCTTTGAACTGACAGACTGTGTCTGCTTCCCGGACAATGTTAGGAAGATTGTTCCAAAGTTTTGGTGCTAAATAGGAAAAGGATCTACCGCCAGCAGTCGATTTATATATTCTAGGTATTATCAACTGTCCAGAGTTTTGAGATCGCAATAGACGTGAAGGACTATAATGCGTTAAGAGCTCGCTCAAGTACTGGGGAGCTAAACCATTTAGTGCTTTGTAAGTAATCAGCAATATTTTAAAATGTATACGATGTTTAATAGGGAGCCAATGCAGTGTTGACAGAACCGGGCTAATATGGTCGTACTTCCTGGTTCTGGTAAGAACTCTAGCGGCTGCGTTTTTGAACTAGCTGTAGTTTGTTTATTAAGCGTGCAGGGCAACCACCCAGTAGAGCATTACAATAATCTAGCCTTGATGTCATGAACGCATTAACTATTTGTTGTGCATATGTCAATGAGAGCATCTGACGTAATTTAGATATATTTTTAAGATGGAAAAATGCGGTTTTACAGACACTAGACACGTGACTTTCAAATGAAAGATTGGTATCAAAGAGCACACCCAGGTTCCTAACTGACGACGAAGACTTAATAGAGCAGCCATCAAGTGTTAGACGGTATTCTAGGTTATTACGTGTGGAAGTTTTTTGTCCAATAATTAGAATCTCTGTTTTTTCAGAATTTAGTAGTAGGAAATTACTAGTCATCCAATTTTTAATATCAACTATGCATTCCGATAATTTTGTGAATTGGTGAGTTTCGTTAGGTTTGGAAGAAATATAGAGCTGAGTATCATCAGCATAACAGTGAAAGCTAATTCCATGTTTCCTAATGATATCTCCTAAAGGTAGCATGTACAGAGTGAACAGCAACGGTCCTAGTACTGAGCCTTGTGGTACGCCATACTGAACTTGTGATCGATCAGACATCTCTTCATTTACTGCTCCAAACTGATAGCGGTCAGATAAATATGATTTAAACCATGCTAGTGCAATTCCACTAATGCCAACATAGTTTTCTAGTCTATTTAAGAGAATGTTGTGGTCAATGGTGTCAAATGCAGCACTAAGATCAAGTAACACTAATAGAGAGATACAACCACGATCGGATGATAAAAGCAAATCATTTGTGACTTTAATGAGAGCAGTCTCAGTGCTATGGTGCGGTCTAAATCCTGACTGGAAATCCTCGCAGATACCATTTCTTTTAAGAAAGGAACACAGTTGTGAGGATACTGCCTTTTCTAATATCTTTGACAGAAAAGGTAGATTTGAGATCGGCCTGTAATTGACTAATTCTGTAGGATCAAGTTGCGTTTTTTTAACAAGTGGTTTAATCATAGCCAGCTTAAAGGTTTTTGGTACGTATCCTAGAGACAAAGACGAATTAATGATGTTAAGAAGAGGATCTATGACTTCTGGAAGCATCTCTTTCAGTAGTTTAGTCGGTATAGGGTCTAACATACATGTTGTCGATTTAGATGAATTAACGAGTTTGCAAAATTCTTCCTCTCCTATGGCAACAAATGAATCAAATTTTACTTCGGGGAGACTATAATGCACTCCCTGATGTGATGCTGTAGTAGACGGTTGCATAGTTATAATTTTGTCCCTAATATTATCAATCTTATGTGTGAAGAAGTTCATAAAGTCATTACTGCTGTGTTTCTTGGAAACTTCTGGGCTTGAAGCTTTCTTTTTCGTTAGTGTAGCCACTTTTTCAAATAAATACCTTGGATTATGTTTATTTTCTTCTAATAGGGTTGAAAAATAAGCAGATCTAGCAGCTTTTAAAGCCTCTCTGTAAGCAATCGAGCTCTCCTTCCATGAAATCCGAAATACCTCTAGTTTAGTTTTCTTCCAGTTGCGCTCCATTTTTCTGGCTGCTCTCTTAAGGGCCCGGGTGTGCTCGTTGTACCACGGTGTTGGACTATTTTCTTTAATCTTCTTTAAGAGCAACGGAGCAACTGTATCTAAAGTGCTGGAAAGGAGAGAGTTAAAAGTTTCTGTTGCAATATCAAGTTCTTCTAAGCTATCTGGGATGCTGAGACGATGAAACTGATTAGGAAGATTATTGATAAAGCAATCTTTAGTGGCAGAAGTGATAGGTCTAACATACTTGTAACACGGAGTTGGCTTTGCAGCCTTGGCTAAATGTAATTTACATGAGACTAGATAATGATCTGAGATGTCGTCGCTCTGCTGCAGAATGATTGTATAATGATTACGACAATGAGTAGGTCCTGACACGTGTTGTCTAACTCCAATAGAGTTAAGTATGTCTTTAAATGCCAATCCCATTGCATCTTTTCCATTATCTACATGTATATTAAAATCACCAACAATTAGGACTTTATCTGCAGTCAATACTAATTCTGATAGAAAGTCAGCAAATTCTTTGATAAAATCTTTATGGTGCCCTGGTGGCCTGTAGACAGTTGCCAGCAGAATTCTCAAACTTGATTTATCGTTTACATTATATATTTTTACATTAAGCACCAACACTTCAAAAGAAATATATTTTAAACTAGATTTTTTAGTGGTTTTGAAAATATTACTATAAATTACAGCAACACCTCCCCCTTTGCCTTTCAGGCGAGGTTCATGTTTATAACAGTAATCATGAGGGGTGGACTCATTTAAAGTAATGTAATCGTCTGGTTTTAGTCAGGTTTCTGTCATACACAGCACATCTAGGTTATAATCTGAAATCATATCATTAACTATGAGTGCCTTTGAAGTAAGGGATCGAATATTCAGCAACCCAAGCTTTATCGTTTGCTCATCTGTAGTATATCTATTTTTTATTTGTTGAATATCAATTACATTTTTAACCTTAGATCGGTTTGGACGTTTTTTGGATTTCCAAATTCGGGGAACAGACACAGTCTCTATATGATGATATCTAGGTGAAAGAGCCTCTATGTGATGGGATTTTTCTGACCTTGGTGACGCGAGGCCGCTAGTGTAGAAGATTTTATTATTTAGAAAACAAGTAATTTTGCTATATATTTGGACACAATTATTTCTTCTGTCTATGACTTTGGATTTCCTCTGTGTATGTGAAAGACCTTGAATGGAATGTTGTTTGCTGCAGAAAATTCTATTCTGAGAAGTCACATGGTAAAAGACCTTTACCCAAAACTATCTATAGGGTGTGTTACCTTTTTTGGAAGAAGATGTATGTATATAACTCTGAACCAAAAGATACTCGGGAGCGCACTGGAAGGCCAGAGGGCCAGAGAGCGTTAGAGCGCCGTTCTATGGAACGGGACGGCGTTCGAAAATAAAGTCTAATTATTTCTGGCATCAAAGATCTCTGCGAAGTTATTTTTCAGAAAGATTGAAAACCACAACATTTGGCGACCCCGGCAGGACTTGGGTTGAGGCTGAAGGAACCACGAAAGGCAACACTGGTGACCGAAACAGACAACAGTGGCCACTGTAATTTGAGGTGAGCAAATTTTTGCTTTTGAAAAAGTATGTGTTGTCACCAGTGAGCCAGAGTGGTAAGACCCTTTAAAATGCTTCTCCAAGTTTAAAGGACTAAAAAATTGAAAAGAGGATCTTTGATTCTAGAAATAAGTGTCTATTGTTGTTGATGATGTCAAGTAATGTGTTAAAGCGCGGTGGAGCTCCCATTAGTGTTTGCCTGTGTTTATATAATCTGATGCAGATTGTATGAATATTGGTACTGCTGATGTGCCGCTAAAGGTTTTGTCGTACGTATGTAAGAATATGTGTTTGCTAAATCAAGAGGGCCTGGATGGATGATTAGCAAGAGTTTGAGTTTATTGGTAAAGGTTACCAACTTATTGTAGATTTTAATGGTATTGGGTATCATTAAGTATACTGGTAAAGGTTACCAACTTATTGTAGATTTTAATGGTATTGGGTATCATTAAGTATACTGGTGAAGGTTACCAGAACTCTGTGTTACTTATTAAGAGGGCCTTGAGGATAATAAGTTAATTGCATGTGCACAGATTAAGTTTGGTTTATTGTTACCGCCTTGTTATAGGTTAACAAGGGACTGGGTAAGTTTTATGTGGATTTCGCCAAGAGGGCCTGGAAGGATGGCGAATATTGCACAGATAAGTTTAGCTTTTGGTTACCGCCTTGTTATAGGTTAACAAGGGACTGTACGGAAAAGCTATGTAGTATATGAGTCTGTTGTGTCGGAGGAAGTGAATCGCAGAGGTCTGTGATAGTTTAAAGTTATTCAGTGAAGTATTGTTTGTAAAACCAGTGAGAAACACTGTGAGTAGAATATAGCTCTGTGTGTGTATGTAGGATCCTGTCCTGTGTGTCTGCTTGACTGTGACTGTGGTTAAAAATAGGTGACAAGGAATGTGTGAATGTGCTTGAGAGACAAGTAATGTATAAATGAGTATTAAAAGTAAAGGAAATAGTAAAAGAAAACAATTGTTTCAAGATATTAGGCTTGCAGATTATTGTAGTATAAATAAGTTAAAGTATAAAATATTAATTAATAAATGGACTGATATAATGATATATATGAATAGATAATGATAAATAAGAATGCACGTGCTTAATATATTCTATCTTATATCTGAAGACGTCTAAAATTTGTATCTCATTATCCCTGAAGACAAAGTGAGAGAAAAATGATTCCATTGTAGATAATTAAGTTTGTGCTAAGGAAAAAATAACTTGTGCAGTGTGCTAAAAGTGAACAAGATTGGGTGACCAAGTTTCAACAGTCATAAATAATTTACAGCAATCTTAGAATTGTAGTAAATGGGAATTGTTGGGAATGGGTGAGGAAAAGTTTATTCACCATGTTAGATTATTTTGAGCACAGCATGCAAATATAGGAGAAAGATTGAAGGCTGATTTTATGATAGGGACAATTATTTAATTGTATTATACTCAGATAGTCAAATGTTAGATTATTGCTGAAATTGCAAAGAAGAGATAGCTTGCTTTTTCCTGCAACGAAGAACTTGCTTTACTAAAAACAGAATGGGAGAACTGCTGTTGTCAACCAGTGATTATTATATAGTATACAAGAACTAGGAAAAAGATGGTTAAAAAGTGGAATTTAGATAAAGAGCTAATAGCTCAGGAACAAATATTTATAAAGACTAATTTGATCTATGCAGCTCTCTGAGTGTTCAAGTTTCAGATGGCTTCAGTGTCGAATGGAAGAGGTGAAAGGTCAAAGACACAACTGCAGAGAGAAGAAGAAGAGTGGGTGAGGGGCGTTCAGCTCCCCTTCTGAAGATGACCACTCTCTGGCAAACTCGGCATGGAGAAAGACTGATTTAATGCTGGAAAAGGTGAAACTTTCACTATTTCACTGGAGACTTTTTCCTGAGGACAAGAGGAAAATCCTGAGATGCAAAGCTGAGGCAAAATCTATCAAAAGCCCAAACTCAGCAGAGGCAGAGAAACAACAGAGCCAATATACAGTCTACCACACCAAGCCTTGAGTGACAGCTAGGCTGACGACACATGCAGAGCGACAGCCATGAAGCTTCAACAGACTGTTAATCTAAAAACAGAAGAACTGACTGAAACCCTTCCCTTACGGGCAACACAGGTGTGGTAACTTCAATGATCACTCTAGAGACTGCTTCAAATTTAGTTATTATATTAACTTTACTCATTCTGATTATTCACTGGTCTCATAAGCAATTCTTTATATTCTCTGCTAAACTAACACTCTCTGCTTTTCCAGTAGGTTCAAGTCCAGCCATATAAAAAAGAAAGAGAATACACTGAAAGAGACAAGTGGGTGCTCAACTCACCAAATAGTTCAAACTGAGGCTGGATTTGTTATAGTGAGGGCTATTACATTAAACAACTATAGGGCTAAAAGCATGAGAAAAATTAATCTGTAGAAAAGTAAAAGATAGACACAAAATGTCAAAGAATTATTATTATTGTTTGCAAAACAATGATACTGGTCACTCCATTTTGTTTTGATAATTTTTTAGAGATAGATTGGAGAAAAAATTACTCCAAAGGTCCAAAATTATGAAATCGCAAAAAATGCTGTCAAAACTGGGATAATGAGATGGAATTGTTGTTGGCCATGGATCCAAGATTATGCAGAGATCTCCAATTTCTTAAAGCAGCTCATGAAAAAAAAAAAAAAAAAAAAAAAACAATTGGAAAAATCAGAAAAACAAATGACAAAATGTATTTGAAAAATTACAATGGCAGGCCTATTATACTAAAATACTTAGTCTATTAGATTTTGTAAAAAGAAAAAAAGGATTATAACAACGGTGTTAAACTAAACCTTATGATCATTGACACTTCACAATAGTGTTTGACATAGTTGTGTTGACCTGATCAACCCTTGGCTAAAATTATAGGATGCCTCATTTAGAGCACAACCTGCAAGAATGTATGCTGGCCAGTGTGTGTAAGAGAGACACTGAGTGTGAATGAGTGAGAGATGGTGTTTGAAGAAACATCTAAGGCAAATCAATTATTTTGCCAATACAGCTGTATTTAAAATGTAACATGTGGGCCCACAGGGCAAATTCTGCCCAGTAAAATAATGACCATGGATGGATTTGGTTAAATTTCCTGGTCAGGAACTGAAGTAACAACATGAAAAAACAAAGAATGAAAAGAGAAAAATAAAAAATATAAAAACAGTGCCACATTTGCGCAGCGCATAACATATCTGACTTCCTTTGCAGCATAACACGTCTGCCTTTCTTTTCAGCATATCATGATGGAGCTGATCTATGTCAAAAGTATGAAATATTGTCTTGTAACTTTTGTCAAAGTGGGTTGAGTATTGTCCAAGATGCCTAATAAATACTGGGTTGATAGTGGAACTCAAGACAAAGAGATAACTGAGTTGAATTGACTAATTATAAGAGTACATTGAAATTTATTGTAAGAAAAATGCAAAAAGTTGCAAATAATGATGAAAAGTCAAATTTATGAAAAACAAATGAGAATATATGGATTAAAGTCCTGCTGTTAATGAAAGCAGAAAGGACACCACTCAGCCCACATGACCTTTCTACAGGTAACAGCGAGAAGTACAATGGGCCAGATGAGCAGATGATTGAAATCACATGATGTTGTTACTAACAAAAATAATTAAGCTTTAATTTACAGATAGCAGCAGCTCAATTCCAGGAAGGATTCTGGGACAAGTCTAACAAAAAGAACCAGTAACTATGCTTTGTAATTTCAGAAGAAGTGATCAACAGTGTAACACTTGAGTCCATGCCTCTCAACTTAAAGTAAACCAACTAACTTCAGCAACCCCCCACAACTGAACTGAGGGATCAAGGACATGCTGACAATGAGAGAAAGAGTCCATTGCAACGAACGACTCACTGGAGACACCCTGGTGAATGATGTAATGATTGATGACAAGGTTAACAGAATGATCAAATCATGAATGGAAGAAAAGACAAACTTGACCAGAAACACAGTAATGAGAGGAACTGTGCAAAGAAAAGAGAATCAACAGAGATGAGTACAAGCTCAAACAATAGTCAACATCAACCAACTTTCCTATGATTGGATGTTCAGCCCTTGAATAGATTCAGTAGCAACTTAATAATAACCCCATCAAAACAAAAAAATATTGAGGAGAAAAATATATTACGCAACATAGAAAACAATGATAATGACTAATTAAAGAAAAGAAACTAAAATAATGTTAACAATTAATTTAAGAAATTGATATAGCATAATGGGAATTAAGACAATTCATGAAGGAAAATTTTAGAACTAAAAATAACTTGTAAATAAATGTTAGAAATATCTTTCTCCTTCAGCATACAAAACAATAGTCTATGTATGATTTTTATACTAGGCAGCAAAACTGCCACGTCTGTACATTTTTCCTTTTGTGTTTAAGCTAAACATCTGGTATCCATTAAGAGAGGACTACTCAGCCCCTCCTTTCTCAATGTTCGTTCCTTTCTATACATTGTGTGTTTGAAAAGCTCCTAGGACCCAAAGGATCCTGTGGAACTCTAACAGGATATTGCCCATATTAAGAAGCTGTTATATAACGTCTATATGATATCTATGATGTAATGTTTGATTTTATTGGTTAGACTTGTATTCTTTTGTTTAAGACTTTCACTATATAAACCCTAGACAAAGGATATTGGGTTGAGCTTCTACTCCAACCAGCGCTGGTTTATTGTATTATCTGTTCATAATAAAGAACCAAGATTTTAGGGCACTTTTCGTTTGGACCATTTCATTTCCATTTCTAACAATTTGGGTTGCTCGTCCGGGATTTCTCCAGACAGGTAAGAATTAAATTTTTTTTTACAAAAGAAAAGGTTGATTCTTCCTGTCTGCTGAGAAAATTTTACCTATAGTGCCGTGATTTTCACCATATTTGGTGAAATTTGTTTGTTTGTCCGTCGTATATGCGGGACGCCTGTCCGTCGTATATGCGGGACGCCTGTCCGTCGTATATGCGGGACGCCTGTCCGTCGTATATGCGGGACGCCTGTCCGTCGTATATGCGGGACGATTTGTCCGTCGTATATGCGGGACGTTTGTCCGTCGCATAAATAAATGCGGGACGTTTGTCCGTCGTATAAATAAATGCGGGACGTTTGTCCGTCGTATAAATAAATACGGGACGTTATCCTCGTGTTTGTGTTTGAACGCGGGAAGATCGGAAGGAAAACTGATCACTTTCCTCCGTTTGGAAATATAGATTTGACACGAGATATTCGGTTTTTCTCTTGCAAATTATATTTCGATTTACCTTTGGTCTTGGTTATGGATAGATAATACATTATTTTATTTTATTATTATTATTATTATTTTTTTTTTCTTCTCTCTCTCTCTCAGTTTTTCTCTTCTCTTATTTCTCTCTGTATTGGCCAATTTACTAACACAATTAATTTTCTACTGCATGTTTTTTATTTTGCTTTCTATTTGGCCATACTTATTTGTTTAAGTTGCATCACGGAGAAATTTTTGTGTTGATAATGGGGAATAAAATTAGTCCACCGTTAAAAAATGAATCTCCGAAAGACTTTATGATTAGAAATAATCAAGCATTTTTTACGGAGCCATATTTGTCAAATTTAGCTGGCTGGTCAACTGGCAAAACACAATTAGATCCGTTTCCCCGTGACGGCTCATTCAAAGACGCGGATTTACGCGCAGCAAAAGATATGATTTTTGGAAATTGGGGCGACCCCGATTGGGATTATTCTTACATGAAACAATCTTATAAAATTTGGAAGGACATGCAATGTTATTGGAACAAAGGTCCACAAAGAGTTGACAATACAGGCAATAATATGATTCCACAAACTGAATTGGCTGTGAGAGAGAGTGTAGTTTCTGCCGTCCTTTCTTCTCCGGCCGAGAGAGACAGAAATTCTCTGCTAGGGGAGGGGCTCTCGCAGCCTATGGAGGAGAAAAAAAGGCTCTCACAGTCTGTGGAACAGAAAGTTGTCCCGCAGCCTGTTGTAGCAAAAACCCCCCTACCTCCAAAATACGAGTGTATTCCGACTCTTTCTGAACCAACAAAAAATAGATTGTACCCCGATCTGACGACTGCGACTTTGTGTCCTTTTGTTGAAACTTCAGAAGGATTCAAAGTTCATCCGTTGCAAATTTCTGAAGTGATGGCAATTTCTAAGGAATTGCCAGACCCAGCACGGTCGCCACATCAATTTGTTTCGATGCTTAAACGCTTAACGGCGTACAGCCAACTTACTGGTCGTGATTATCGTTTTATTTTGACTAAAACGTTGCCTGCCGACATTACAGAGGAAGAATTAATTGCTGAGGTTGATTTGTTAGACCCAGTGAACGACTCACCACCCGTCCGGGGTATTGTGTTTAAAGATTCGGATCCTGTTGATTTGTCCGACCCCACAAGCGCATTTAGGATCGCTGATTACGGGGACTATAATCCCGACTGGATTTGGGCCAGTCCTGGTAAACTGAAACTATTTTTTAAACAACTGACTGCCTTTTTAGTGAAGTTGTCTTCTGCTAAACAGGACATTTCTCACGCAGCGAACACAAAGCAAAAGGTGGGAGAAAGTCCACTTGCATTTTTTAATCGATTTCGAAATGCTTGGATTCACGAATCTGCGATTCCTATTGATGAGGATAATTGTTTGTTGTTTGTGAACACGTTTTTGAATAACATGCACAACGAGACTGCACAAATGATTCGAATCACTACCACCAACATTAGTAACATTTCTGTTGATGAATTGGGCAGACGCTTGCGTGAACTTTCGTCTGCTGGGGCATTTGACCACTCCAGAGGAAAAGTTCCCGCAATGTTTCAAGTTAGTTCCGCTGTCCAAAATCGCCCGCCACCCAATGACAGAAGGGACATAATGTGTTTTTTCTGTGGGTGTCGCGGACACACGCAACGCTTTTGTAAGAAAAGAGCTGAGAGATTTCAGCGAAATAATGATAAACAGATGTTCAGGCGCTCTGATGGCCCGATGCCAAAACCCCCTCCCTTCATTCCTCCCTCTGAAAGACAGAGACCTGTTTATCCGAACGCATGGCAAAAGCAATGACTGTGCCGAGAAAAGGTGCTGCATTTTTCTGATAACTTTTCACAGATTTCAATGAGTTATGCAAACAAGTCAAATGTTTTGCCCTTTATTGAATTGAATGTTGACCACAAGCCATATGTTTTTTTAATTGACAGCGGCGCCTCCATCTCATCGCTGTCTTCTACTGTGTATGAGGGACCAATTACAGGAAAAACACTAAATTCTATAGGAATAGACAATGTTCCTGTGGTTTGTAATTTGACACCAACTTTACCAGTTACCTCTAATGATGTACCATCATTATTCAAAATGCATGAGTTTGCAATAATTCCCGATTCTCCATTCTGCTTGTTAGGAAGAGATTTAATGCACAAGATGGGTGTTAAATTGGAATTTGACTCTGACTCTTTGCAACTCATGTTTCCAGCAGCCTTTTCTCTTACGACCGACACAGGAAGTGCTCCCTTCGAGGATGTGTCTGCAACTGAGCTCGGACAGGAAGTTGCTGGGGTAAACCCGAAACTGTGGGCGGCGCATAAGGATGACGTAGGCCTACTCGACATTCAACCTTATGTGGCTAATTTGACAACGAATAGGCCTGTGTTTCAAAAACAATACCCGCTTTCAAAGGAAAAAGAGGAGGGAATTCGACTTCTCATTGATCAGTTTCTGGCTCAAGGCATTCTGGTCCCCACTCATTCACCTTACAACACACCAATTAATCCAATCAGGAAAGCAAATGGTTCTTGGCGCTTAACGCAAGATTTGAGAAAAATTAATGAATTGATAAAACCACTTGCTCCTATTGTGTCAGATGTACAGACTATTATTAATTCTATTCCTTTGGAACATACATTTTTTTCTGTTATTGATTTATGCTCCGCCTTTTTCAGCATTCCTGTTGACCAACGAACACAGCCACTTTTTGCTTTCTGTTTTCAGAATTGCCAGTATACGTGGCGCATTTGCCCCAGAGCTTCAAGGATTCTCCGGCCGTTTTCTCCGCTGTAGTGTACGCAACGCTGAAGGATGTCAGACTCCCTCCTGACACCTGTCTGCTCCAATACGCTGATGACATTCTCGTCACTGGTGCTTCTGCGGACCTGTGTGCTGCTGCCACTACTATTGTCTGCAACGTTTTAGCAGAGGCTGGTTTCAAGGCATCTAAAGAGAAACTTCAGTGGGTGAAGAGGAAAGTCACTTACCTCGGCCATGAACTGTAACAAGGCCAAGTTCGCCTGTCGGCGGACAGAGTCAAAGCTATCGCTTCGTTCAAGCACCCATCAACACGAAAGCAAATGCAAAGCTTTCTGGGACTGGTCAATTACTGTCGATCATGGGTACCGAACTGTTCCATGTATGACAAAATCCTGCGAGATGCTACGCTGGATGACAAAGAGGACATTACATGGACAAGTGAAATGGACCAAGCGTTCAGACATTTAAAGTCCTCCCTGTTAAGGCCTCCTGCCCTCGGCCTTCCGTCCTATACCGACGATTTTCACCTGTACGTGCACGAAGGTGGGGGCACGGCCGCGGGAATCCTGGCCCAAGAGCATGGGGGTACCTTTCGTCCAGTAGCTTATTTGTCTAAAACTCTTGATCCAGTGGCTCGGGGACTCCCGGCCTGTTTACGTGCAGTGGCTGCTGCAGCGATCATGGTACAGGATGCTGAAAGGGTTGTTTTATCACATCCACTCACAGTTCACACATCACACCAAGTGGGAACAATTATGCGAAATATTTCTACTCAACACATGTCTGCTCAACGCCGTTCTGGCTATGAGGCTATATTATTAGCAACTGATAATTTAACATTGAAAGTAACTTCTATTATTCATGGCCCTACTGTACATCTGCACAGGTTGTTGACGGATGGTGAATTTGAGAGCGATGACCACGACTGCTTGACCAGACTCCAAACTTCGACCGCCTGCAGGCCAGATGTGTCTACATCTGTCCTGGAGGAGGGAGATAATTGGTATATAGACGGATCCTGTTTCAAGCCAAATGACAATTTATACTTGTGTGGATATGCTATTGTTGAATTACCTGATCGTGTAATTGAGGCATATTCGTTGCCATATAAATCAGCGCAAGTAGCAGAATTAATTGCTCTAACGAGAGCTTGTAAATTGGCAAAAGGTCAGTGCATCAATATATACACTGACTCCAAATATGCGTACGGCGTTGTCCATGATTTTGCTAAATTGTGGGAAGAAAGAAATTTCAAAACCTCAGACGGAAAACCAATTTCCCATCATAACATCGTGGCTGAGCTCATCAGTGCAGCACAGCAACCATCGAAACTTGCTGTTATTAAAGTACCTGGTCATAAAACAGGTGACTCAGATGAGGCTAAGGGAAACAGGTTTGCAGATGAAGTCGCGAAATGGGCTGCTAAAGAAGTAATACTTAGTCCATATGTAAATGACCAGAGCACCGAGGTGCCTATGATGAATTCGTCGCTAATTAATGATTTGGACATTAAAGTACTACAAGCTAACCCTACGCAAGCCGACCTAATTCATTGGGCCGCGAACGAAGTAAAACCAGATCAAGCTGGTATTTTAAGAGACAAGCAGGGTAGAATCGCTCTACCAGCATCCACCGTTGTAATGCTGTGCAGGCATTATCACGGGGTATCACACGTGTCAAAAGAAAAAGTGATCCAAAATTTGAATCAATCATACTGCATAGCAAATGTTCGAAAGAATACTTTGTTGATATTGGATGCTTGCTTGGTGTGTGCACAAACAAACAGACACAAGGCAACTCGCCATGACGCTTTACCGCATCCTGAGCTTCCTTTTCAATATTTACAGATCGATTTTACACATATGCCTCCATGTGGAAATAACAAATATTTGCTCGTGATTGTTGATCGATTTTCGAAGTGGCCAGAAGCTTTTTCGTGTGGTAAAGAAAACGCGCAGACGGTAGTAAAGGTTCTTGCAAAAGAAATTATACCGCGTTTCGGTATTCCAACCGTTATAGCAAGTGATAATGGAACTCCGTTTGCTTCAAAAGTCACACAATTATTAGCCAAAGAACTTAATATTAATTGGCACTTCCATATTCCCTATTCTCCGCAATCCTCAGGGAATGTGGAACGGACCAATAAGACGATAAAAGAACGTCTGAATAAGGCGTGTCTAGATACAGGCAGAAATTGGGTTGATTTGCTGCCTACCGTATTGACGGAAATGAGAATGTCTCCATCGGCAACCACAAAAATGTCTCCATTTGAAATTCTAATGGGTAGACCTTTCCCGACCCCTTGGGTCAGAGGTCGCGCTGGCAATCTCTCCACAGGTGACACGGAGGTGATCATTGCAGATTACGTGGATTCCCTAGTTAGAACGTTGAATGGCATAAATGGTGATGTCTCTCTCTCTCTCCCTCTTCCTTCAGAAAAGCCAACGCACCCGTTTGTTCCAGGACAGCAGGTGCTCATAAAGTGTCTGAAGCCCACGAAACTCGGTGAGCCGAACTACTTAGGACCATCCACTGTTATCGCTGTGACGAGGACAGGTGTTCTGACTGATCTCCAGCCCCAGTGGATCCATGCTAGCCGAGTGAAAGCAGCTCCATCCCAGGGGAACGCATAAGCCTATGCGGAAGCAGTGATCGAAAGGAGAACGAGGAAGAGAAGCAGACGAGTAACGAGATTGCTGATTGAGATTAGCAATAATTATAACTGAATCCATTAAGATTCATCATGCTATGAATACATTTGTATCCTCCCAATATGCTTTGATGAACAGAACTGTTAAGTATTAGTGATTTTGAAGGAAATGTTTGATTGAAGAATATCTCATGTATTATGGTACTAGAATGAGTATGCTGAAAAGTATGTGATACGATAATTCTATTATAATCATCTTATCAAAGTGGCCATTGTTAGAAATATCTTTCTCCTTCAGCATACAAAACAATAGTCTATGTATGATTTTTATACTAGGCAGCAAAACTGCCACGTCTGTACATTTTTCCTTTTGTGTTTAAGCTAAACATCTGGTATCCATTAAGAGAGGACTACTCAGCCCCTCCTTTCTCAATGTTCGTTCCTTTCTATACATTGTGTGTTTGAAAAGCTCCTAGGACCCAAAGGATCCTGTGGAACTCTAACAGGATATTGCCCATATTAAGAAGCTGTTATATAACGTCTATATGATATCTATGATGTAATGTTTGATTTTATTGGTTAGACTTGTATTCTTTTGTTTAAGACTTTCACTATATAAACCCTAGACAAAGGATATTGGGTTGAGCTTCTACTCCAACCAGCGCTGGTTTATTGTATTATCTGTTCATAATAAAGAACCAAGATTTTAGGGCACTTTTCGTTTGGACCATTTCATTTCCATTTCTAACAATAAATTTTAAGGGGTACTCAGATGTAACTTGTCAATACAAGGATATACTTAATTAATTTAAGGCTACAGTTGAAATTAAAGCAAGTATTAACACTGGGTATTAACAAATATTCAATGTCAAAATTGAATTTATAAGATTTGATTCAATATGCAATTGACTAATATTAAGTAGTACTTATAGAAAGTTTATAGACTTACAAGAAGTTATTGAAATTCAGTAACAAACAAGCCCTTATGAACAATCTAAATGGCACCAGAGGGGGGTCAAAAAATAGATATTTGCCATTCACATGAAGGACAGATTGTTGAACCAATGAATACTTTTGAATATTCTCAGTCCAGATGCGCAATGGTTTTAAACCAGTGCGCAAAGGGGGGAGTAAGATAAGGAAATTAAAAATTAAAATGAAGATAAAATTAAAGGCATTTTAAATTAAAAGGCATTTTTGCAAAGTTTTGTGAAATTTGTGGCAAAAACAAAGTTAAGAAAAGAACAGCGACAAAAATAGGCCATATATCAGTATACCATGTGGACATGATATAGATGGGTAAAAGCAATGAAATCAACAGAGGAGGGACAGGAACAGAAATTAAATCTCTAACAGAGAAGTAATCCTTACATTGGAAGTCTATCAGAAATAAGGTCAGATTATATGTCAACTAAACAGAAGTATTAAAGATTAAAAATAAGTTGCATACGAACAGAAAGAAGTTTTAATAATAATTAAGATATAATGCTAATGGTTTAAAAGGTTGATAGAAAAAATTTTAGATTGTTAGATATAAAGAAAAAGAAATGTACATATAAGGAATATGTAAGAGTGCAAAAAGTTATTTCCTAGAGTTATTTTTCTAATTGTCTAATGAGTTTATTGAATGACTTTTATGAGATAAATGTAACATTGCTCTGAAGCTTTCTTAGTTAGAGTGATTACATGAGACATAATTAGTTTATTCATGATAGTTTATTTAGAAATTAGTAGAAACGAAGAAAATGTATTCAGTTTAGTCTTGAACTGAGGAGCTACAATGAGAATGAGAAGCAATACGCGAGATTAAAAAGGTCAAAATGGAATTTATTGTTTAAATTTGGTAATAAAATAGACAGTAAGCGAAATGTATTCAAATTTATTAGATAGGTGTAAAGTGTTCTGTTCACTAAAATTGACTGACTAAAAGATGGATTATTTGAATTTAAGAATTGATATTCTTTCATAAAAAGCGATAGAAATGATAGTTATGTTTACCCAGCCATATTTTGAATTAATAGCCATATGGATCAAGTAGAAAAAAAATGCATAATAAATTAATTAAACTACTATAATAAGCAGAAGATTTATTATAATGCTTTGTCTGCATTAGGAGAAAAACAATTATGTGAAAAAAAGTAAACTTATGTTTGGTGATCAGTGTTGCACTTTTACTGAATAATATTGCGCAGGGAGGAAAATTTAGCGATTACGATTGAGTCAAGAAAAACTTAAGAGCAGAAGTTAAGGAAAACTTAATGAAAAGTTTTGAAAATTAAGGTTTTCTCAATTAGGGATATTGAAAGTGGGTTATTATTCTGTTGTGTACTTCGTATATTAAGATCATTAGTTGGAAAACCAAGGTTAAACGAATGAAAATGCGGAAAAAAGATAATGAAAACTAATTTGAGAGGGCAACCAAATTGATATTTACAAACCCTGGATGTTGATCCCATTAAATGAGGAATTGGGGACGAAGAAGATGATTGATGAGCCAGACCCTAGGGGATATCTACACCGCAAGAAAACTTTCAATAGTATAAGAGACTTTTATGTTTGATATACTCTACATAACTGTGACAATAACATGCAATGCAAGAACAAAGGTATACACACACTTATAACAATGTTTCAGTTTGTCTGACTAGGAGACCTCGATTCTTTTACTTTTTCCATTAAACAAAAAAGAAAGAACAACTAAAAGAAATAAAATGTATGGAGGAAGATGTTTGGCTCGAGTGCTCCTCCGGAGTGTGGTGGCTTAATCCAGTAATTAAAAAGGAGAATGGGTGACTCAGTTGAGTCACTAGGTAGCATAACTGAGGGAGCTGGATTTTGAAACTACACTCTGGAAAAAAACTAGTGAAAGTGAGGCTTAGATAAGCCTCAGAGGAGGGAATGTAGAAGATTTTATTATTTAGAAAACAAGTAATTTTGCTATATATTTGGACACAATTATTTCTTCTGTCTATGACTTTGGATTTCCTCTGTGTATGTGAAAGACCTTGAATGGAATGTTGTTTGCTGCAGAAAATTCTATTCTGAGAAGTCACATGGTAAAAGACCTTTACCCAAAACTATCTATAGGGTGTGTTACCTTTTTTGGAAGAAGATGTATGTATATAACTCTGAACCAAAAGATACTCGGGAGCGCACTGGAAGGCCAGAGGGCCAGAGAGCGTTAGAGCGCCGTTCTATGGAACGGGACGGCGTTCGAAAATAAAGTCTAATTATTTCTGGCATCAAAGATCTCTGCGAAGTTATTTTTCAGAAAGATTGAAAACCACAACACTAGCAGACGGTCGGTTTAGCCAGTTTGTCTGCTTCCTGACCTGAGCCCCAGATTGTCATATTTTGTCTCTAAGACTATGAGCCAAATTACTAGAGAGAAGAGCAGCACCATCCCAGGAGGGATGAATACCATCTCTTTTCAAAAGGTCATGTTTGCCCCGAAAACTTTTCCAATTGTCTATGAATTCTATATTATTTTGCGGACACCACTTAGACAGCCAGCCATTGAGTGATGACAATCTGCTAACTATCTCATCACTCCTTCGAACAGGAAGGGGGCCATAGCAAATTACAGTGCCTGACATCGTACTTGCGAGTTCAAACACCTCTTTAATGTTAATTTGGGTTATCTCCGACTGGCGGAGTCGAACATCATTAGTGCCGACGTGAATAACAATCTTAGAGAATTTACGATTAGCATTAGCCAGCACTTTTAAATTTGCTTTGATGTCAGGCTCTGGCTCCCGGCAAACATGTGACTATGTTGGCTGGTGTCCCTATTTTCACGTTCCGTGTAATAGAATCGCCAATTACCAGGGCACAATCAACAGAATTCTCAGTGGGTGTTTCACTGAGTGGGGCAAATCGATTTGTTGTGATAATTGGAACGGAAGAGTGGTTTTTTGATCCGTGACTAGAGCGATCCCTCACTGTCACCCATCTGCCTGGCTGCACAGGCAATAATTCAGCCGGAACCGAATCATGTAAAGAGTTCACTATGCTAGGCGCATCCAAAGTAGAATCTAAAGCTCTAGCACACTTACTATCCTCAATTAAAGTTTGGATGCGTGTTTCTAATTCTGAAATCTTCTCCCTCAGCCTGACTGTTTCCTTGCATTTATCACATATAAACCCTATATTGCCGACGGGGAAGGCTATGCTAAACATGTAACATGAAGTGCAGGTGACAATAACAGGACAAGACATTACTCACCGTGTTTGTTGACTGATTCTTACTCACCTGGGCTTTTTATGAACTCAGAGGCGCGGGCGCGCGAGAGAAAAATAAAATAAATAACTGAGCGCACGGGTGGCGCGTTAACAGGCTAGCGAGTTACTAGCGTGTTGTTCTAACAATAACGGAAGCTAGCGATGTCAGGTTAATCTGGGATGTTGTCTAAGCTGTATTTAGTAGTATAAACAACTAGAAATGGTAGTAAATGATGGTTCAAAACAGAAAGAAATACAAAGCTAATACGAGGCTTAGACTGAGCTTACAGCCTCGAAGCAAACAAAACACAGCAGGCAGCTAGGCAGACAGGAGCAATCGATCAAGCGTAAACGCAGGAAAGTTAATTTAACACTGAATTTTTTGCTGTGTGAGTTCATGGGTGGAATAAAAATATGGCAGGACTTTAACTTTCTGACCCCTGGACTTTCTACCTCTGCTTGATGGTAGGGACTTGAGACTTGACTTACTCCCATCTCTGGCTCACGCATACTTTGTGGTTGATATGTGCCCTCGATGCGCACTTTTGCAGAGCCCACACTGATGCAAGCTCTACAGCACACTTCTTTTCAACAGTCAAAGTGGGGTTACGTTTTTGCACGTTGTGCACAATAACCCTAAAGGCACCGGGGTGGCGGTGTCAGCGCTTCTTATTTATATATATATATATATATATATATATAAATATAGCTGCGAGCAGAGATGAAGGGCCAAAGCCGGCGGCACCGCCACCCCGGTTCCTTTAGGTAACTAAAGGAACCGGGGTTGCGGTGCCACCGGCTTGGGCCCGCAATCGCTGCTCGCAGCTATATTTATTATTATTATTATTATTATTATTTTACTACCTTTTGGGCACTTTTGGGGGCCTTAACGTGCTCAAAAATTCTTGAAACTTTGCACACGGGTCAGAACCCGCGGCCATCAGGGCCGGACTGAAGATGGTACCCGGGTGTGGCAGGGGGGCTCGACAGCGCCCCCTGGAACGGGATTCGAAAACATGTCCATATATCAAACACGATTGCATGAATTAATATGAAAATCGGTACACATATAGATCTCATCGTTTCATATATCCTTCGTACTCTAACTTTTTACGCCAGCCCAACAGGAAGTCGGCTATTATGGGTTGTTTGGAAACTCATGCTCAGGAATTTGAAACACTTCTCCTAGGGAATTCACCCGATCGTCACCAAACTCGGTGTGCATGTAGTAAAGACATTGAGGATGAAAAATTGCCAGGGGATATTTGATATCTCGAACGGTTTGGCCGTGGCGAGGAAACAAATTTATGGTGAATAATAGAAAGAGGAAGTGTGTTATAACTTCTGCATACATTGACTGATCTTGATGAAACTTCAGCAGTGTGTTCGCTGTAAGAGGCCGATCACATGGATGTGACTATTGTGAGTCAAAGTTTCAAAATGCTTTTAAATCACCCTCTTATTTTTACCCGATTTGCTTAAAACTTTATGTGTATAATGTAAACACACGGCAGATGTAGACCGACTCTTAGCATACTTGAAGTTGCATGAAACTCGACAGACACATCACATTTATTAGCCAGTAGACATGTGCAAAGTTTCAGAAACAGGCATGGTGCAGGGGCTCAGTAGCGCCACCTTTTGACAAAAGAGGGGGAGTTAGGTCTATACTTTTATCTACAATCTTAAAACTCAGTATGTATATTGTTCATATCGAGCTGGACAACTTTCTAATTTACAGTTATTAGCACAGACCAACAGGAAGTCAGATATTTTGGTTTGAATGTGGATGTTTTGGAGAATTTTCTCTTCCTCTCTCTCTGACCCTACGTCTCTCCGTGTGTTTGGGGGGAGGGGGATTTGTCTGCTGAGTGAGAATGCTTTTATCCTGTTAAGCACTGAAGCCATTTTTGAGTTGTTTTGTCTGAGAGACACGCATAAAAGTACAGACTCATAACTCCAAAACTGTAACAAGGAGAGTCAAAAGGGAGGTATTGTTTGATAGAAGACTTTTCAAATTTTTTGAAAATATAAATTACATTACATTTGGACATTCTCCTGCTGAGAAACTGCTGATAAAAGACAAAAAAAAATATATAATTTTTATTATGATTTTGCATATTTCTTGTTTGACATAGAATAACTCTGGAAGGAAATATGGTAGCTCAAAAATTCTTTTTTGGTGAAGTCCCTCTACAGGTGACCTGCATCTGGATCAAATTTTTGGTGATTGCATAAAGTACTCAAAAGTTACAGCATTCTGAACAAACGTAGCCTTTTTGTTTAGTCCTCACACATTTGAAAGGCAATAAAAAATTGTTGTTTTCTGAGTGACACACAAAACTAAAGACTCATAACTCCAAAACTATAGCAAGGAGAGTCAAAAGGTAGGTATCGTTTGATAGAACACTTTTCAAATTTTTTGAAAATATAAATTACATTACATTTGGACATTTTCCTGCCGAGAAAAGACAAAAAATAAATATAATTTTTATTATGATTTTGCATATCTTTCTTATTTGACATATAATAACTCAGGAAGGAAATAAGGTAGGTGGAAAATTCTTTTTTGGTGAATTCCCTCTACATGTGAGCTGCATCTGGATAAAATTGTGTGGTGATTGGATAAAGGAATCAAAAGTTACAGCATTTGGAACCAAGACAGGCTTTTTGTTCAGTCATTGACGCCCCCTAATGGGTATTTTTAAAATTGTTCCTCCATGGAGAATATCTTGTCATAAACGCAATAGATTATGTTCATTTTGGGCTCATTTTAATTGTAATAGTATGCTGTAAAAAAATATGTGCCATTTTCAACGATCTGTGAATGTTTCATGAGCTGTATTATGTTTTTGGAGCACATTGCAGTACATAGTAAAAAAAGTATTTTATAGATTATGAAAAAAATAAATTCTATTTATTAGCAAATAACTAAGCAATACTTAGGAGATGTTCAAATTGGCTACATTCACTATTAAGTTCAGACTCTAAGCTTTCAAATGACACCTATTTTGTGTTAATCAAGGCAATATTTTTGAAAAATATGATAATTAATATTTTCGCAGCCAGGTGGCCTCCGCGGGCGGTGCCCTCAGAATTAGAGGGACTACTCAGCACTCGTTCAGAGTTGATCGAAGTTGTTAGATGCTTTAAAAAGCTGAGATTCTAAGCTTTAAGATGATACATATTTTGTGTTAACCCACGTTTTAAAAAAGCACGGATGGCTCCGAAAACATTGGAAAACACATTGCATCCCGGAAAGATGAGAGACATGTTTTTTAGCCAAGCATGCATCACTTCGTGAGGTATATCTCGTGATCAACGAAATGGATCATGTTGTGTTTGTGCTCTTTGTAATCGTGAGAATCTGCTGTCAATAAAGATGTTCGATTTATCACAATCCATGCATGTTTCATAGAGTTATGAGCTGAAACGTCACATCAAAACAACATAGCATCACTGCTACTGCTACTTCATTGGTGCGCATAGTGCAACGTCATGTGTTAGAAGTCCATAAGGAATATCTTTAGATCTGAGTGATGGATTATGGTGAGTTTGGGCTCTTTTTAATCTTAACAATCTGCTGTAAATAATGATGTGCCATTTTACACGATTTATGCATGCTTCATTGAGTTATGAGTGAAATCGCGGCATTAGTGCTCCATCTATATACAAGGCTCTATGTGCGCCTGTGGGGGTGCGTGTGTTACAACTCCATTAGGAATATCTTAAGTTCTGAGTGATGGATTATGCTGTGTTTGGGCTCTTTTTAATCGTGAGAGTCTGCTGAAAATAATGTTGTGCAATATCCTACGATCTGTGCATGTTTCATGAAGTTATCAGCGAAAAACCAAAGCGAGTGCTTCACCAGTGTACACTTGGCTAGGTACGTCTGTGGTATTTTTTGTGTTGGAACGCCATGAGGAATATCTTTAGATCTGATTTATGGAATATATTGAGTTTGGGCTCCTTTTAATCGTGAGCCCCTGCTGTAAATAATGATATGTCATTTTACATGATCGATGTATCTTTCATGAAGATACGAGTGAAAAGGCCAAGTCTAAGCTACCTTGCTTGGCTACGTGCGTCTTTGGATTTTCTTTGTGGTAGAAATCCATGAGGAATACCTTTAGTTCTGAGTGATGGATTATGTTAAATTTGGACTCATTTTAATCGTAAGAATCTGCTGTAAATAATGATGTGTCATTTCCCACAATCGGAGTATGTTTAATGAAGTTACGAACGGAAATGTGCCTTAAATTATGCATCCTTATATGATTTACATATGGTCTCTTGAGGGGCTTCTTGTACAAAACCTCACTCAAGTTTAGTAAAAAGCCCGAAACAATTATGCTTGTTCTATTCTACTCATTGAGACCTTTCAAATGACATATGGCACGTGACTATCTGAGCTGTATGATGTATTTGACATATTGTAGTATGTACTACTTCATAAATTATGAAAACATTTTTTTTCTATTTATCAGCAAATAACTCATCACTACTTAGGAAGTTATAAAATTGGCTACATTCATTGGAAATTTCAGACTCTAAGCTTTCAAATGACACCTATTTTAAGTTGATCAAGGTAATATTTTTGAAAAATATTATTATTATTTTTTATCGAAGCTAGGTGGCGCCAGCTGGCGGTACACTCCGTTTTAGAGGGATTACTCAGCACTCGTTAGGAGTTGATCAAAGTGAGTAGATGCTTTTAAAAGCTGAGATTCTAAGCTTTAAAATGATACCTATTTCTATGTACTGTGTTATTCCATTTCAGTGGTTGCTTAGAAATTTGAATATGAATTTTTTTTCGCGGGGGGGGCGCCCCGTTGCCCCCGGTACCGGGGGCGTTGGTTATTAACAGGTTATTTTTGTTTTTCAAGGTTTTGGGGCCCTTAACGTGCTCGAAAACTCTTGAAACTTTGCACACAGGTCAGAACCCGCGGCCATCAGGGCCGGGCTGAAGGTGGTACCCGGGCGTGGCAGGGGGGCTCGACAGCGCCCCCTGGAACGGGGTCCGAAAACTTGGTCCATAAATCAAACACGCTTGCATGTAATAATATGAAACTCGGTACACATATAGATCTCATCGGTTCATATATACTTCATGCTCTTACTTTTTACCCCAGCCCAACAGGAAGTCGGCTATTTAGGGTTGTTTGTAAAACGCATGCAATGGAATTTAAAGTACTTCTCCTAGAGAATTCAAAGAAATGCCACGAAACTCGGTCAGCATGAAGTCAAGACATTGAGGATGAAAAATTGCCAGGGGATTTTTGATATCTCGAACGGTTTGGCCGTGGCGAGGAAACGAATTTATGGCGAGAAACGTGAAACAGGAAGTGTGTTATAACTTCAGCATACATTAGCTGATCTTAATGAAACTTCAGCAGTGTGTTCGTTGTAAGAGGCCGATCACATGGATGTGACTATTGTGAGTCAAAGTTATAGCGCCACCAACTGGCAGCAGGAAGTGTGTCACTTTCAAAATGCTTTGAAATCACCCTCTTATTTTAACCCGATTTGCTTCAAACTTCATCTGTATAATGTAAATACACGGCAGATGTAGACCTGTGAAAGGATTATTGATATCTTAGATACTGGTGCCATGGCAACGCATCAAACTTTAATATTCTTTTTGGATGCTTTTGAGACTCTTAGCATGCCTGAAATTGCTTAAAATTGCATGAAACTCGACAGACAGATCACATTTATTAGCCTGTAGACATGTGCAAAGTTTCAGAAACGGGCGTGGTGCAGGGACTCAGTAGCGCCACCTTTTGACAAAAGTGGGGGGGTTAGTTTTATAGTTTTATCTACAATCATAAAACTCGGTACGCATATTGTTCAGATCAAGCCGGACAACTTTCTAATTAACTGTCATTAGCTCAGACCAAGAGGAAGTCAGATATTTTGGTTTGAATATGGTCATTTTCTCTCTCTCTCTCTCTCTCTCTGAGCCAATATGGCAAGCCGTTTTAACATTTAATCATTTTAACCTACTAGTCTCTATTTTCATGCTTCTAGTACTTATTTTTTAGATACTAGTATCTATTCCATTAAGTACTAGTACTTATTCATTAGCGACTAGTGCTTATTCTTTAGTACTAGTGCCTATTCTTTAGATACTAGTGCTTATTCTTTAGATATTCTTTTGAATACGTATTAGTAGCTAATGAATAAGTACTGGTGTCTATTTAATAGATACTAGTATCTAATGACTTAGTACTAGTATTTGTTGAATAAATACTAGTATCTATTAATAGGTACTAGCATCAAAAGGTCATTTTCTCTCTCTCTCTCTCTGAGCCAATATGGCAAGCCGTTTTAACATTTTATCATTTTAACCTACTAGTCTCTATTTTCATGCTACTAGTACTTATTTTTTAGATACTAGTATCTATTCCATTAAGTACTAGTACTTATTCATTAGCGACTAGTGCTTATTCTGTTTAGAATATTAAAAGTGCTTATTCAATTTTTATGCTTATTTATATTTTCAGAGCAGAAAATCCGAATTTTCTGCTTATTCAATATTGCATCTAAAATGGAAGTGACTTGACGTGTGTGTGTGTGTGTGTGTGTGTGTGTGAGAGAGAGAGATTGTGTCTGTTACAGTGACAAGAGTTTAACCCTTCAAGGCCTTGTTTTTTGGATATATATCTTTTTTTATTAAAAAAAAAGTGCATGCAACCCATATCTTTTAAATGTATTGTTTGCTTTAAATTAAATTAAGATTGTATGTTTGGTAATTGAATATAAATTTAAAATTAATGTGCTATATTTCAGATCAATATATTTGTTTTCCTTCATTTTAATCAACACTAACTTTATTCTCATCTGAATTATAAATAACTTATTTCTGTATAAAATAAAAAATCCCGAATAATCCAGACCAACCAGAGCGCACTATTTCTACAACATCATCAGTGCTGAAGCGGAACTACCAGAGCCGTTCGGCAGATAGCCAGCAGATATTTTGTGTCACGTCGTGCACAATAACCCTAAAGGCACCAGGGTGGCGGTGCCACCGGCTTTTTATATATAAAAACCGATCTCATCGGTTCATATATACTTCATGCTCTTACTTTTTACCCCAGCCCAACAGGAAGTCGGCTATTATGGGTTGTTTGGAAACTCATGCTCAGGAATTTGAAACACTTCTCCTAGGGAATTCACCCGATCGTCACCAAACTCGGTGTGCATGAAGTCAAGACATTGAGGATGAAAAATTGCCAGGGGATTTTTGATATCTCGAACGGTTTGGCCGTGGCGAGGAAACGAATTTATGGCGAATAATGGAAACAGGAAGTGTGTTATAACTTCTGCATACATTGACTGATCTTGATGAAACTTCAGCAGTGTGTTCGCTGTAAGAGGCCGATCACATGGATGTGACTATTGTGAGTCAAAGTTATAGCGCCACCTATTGGCAGCAGGAAGTATGTCACTTTCAAAATGCTTTTAAATCACCCTCTTATTTTTACCCGATTTGCTTAAAACTTTATGTGTATAATGTAAACACACGGCAGATGTAGACCTGTGAAGGATTATTGATATCTTAGACACTGTTGCCGTGGTAACGCATCAAACTTTAAGATTATTTTTTGATGCTTTTGAGACTCTTAGCATACTTGAAGTGGCATGAAACTCGACAGACACATCACATTTATTAGCCAGTAGACATGTGCAAAGTTTCAGAAACAGGCATGGTGCAGGGGCTCAGTAGCGCCACCTTTTGACAAAAGAGAGGGAGTTAGGTCTATACTTTTATCTACAATCTTAAAACTCAGTATGTATATTGTTCATATCGAGCTGGACAGCTTTCTAATTTACAGTTATTAGCTCAGACCAACAGGAAGTCAGATATTTTGGTTTGAATGTGGATGTTTGGAGAATTTTCTCTTCCTCTCTCTCTCTGACCCTACGTCTCTCCGTGTGTTTGGGGGGAGGGGGATTTGTCTGCTGAGTGAGAATGCTTTTATTTTTGTTTTTCAAGGTTTTGGGGCCCTGAACGTGCTCGAATACTCTTGAAACTTTGCACTTTGCAACTTTCGCCCCCTGGAATGCGATTCGAACACTTGTCCATATATCAAACATGCTTGGATGTAATAATATGAAACTCGATACATATTTAGATCTCATCGGGCCGAACAACTTTCGTGCTCTAAGTTTAACGACAGCTCAACAGGAAGTCAGCTATTATGGGTTGTTTGGAAAATGCATGCTTTTTATTTTTTTCACCACGAAACTCGGTCAGCATGAAGTCAAGACATTGAGGATGATAAATTCCCAGCGGATTTTTGATATCTCGAACGGTTTGGCCGTGGCGAGGAAATTAATTTATGACTAAAAAAGGACACATAAAGTGTGTTATAACTCAGTTAGTTTTACCTACAGTTACAAAACTTGGCGTGTATATTGTTCTCTTCAAGCCGAACAACTTTCTGATTTACAGTTATTAGTTCCGACCAACAGAAAGTCAGATATTGTGGTTTGAATGTGGATTCTGAGAATTTTCTCTCCCTCTCTCTGACAGAGAGAGTGTTCCCTGCCATTCTCTCTCTGTGTGTGTGTGTGTGTGTCTGTGTAGGGAGGGTGAGAAGGAAAGGGGGGCGGGGGCGGGGGGGGGGGGGGGGGGGGGTCTCTTCCAGTGATAGTTTAAACACAAAATCATAAATAGGGCTATACTGCCCTCTTGTGTCCAAAATTATATTTATATATTAATATATTACGTATGTGACTGAGGATGTTGTGTCTTATAGCGAGTGTACACAAATATAAGTAAACAGTTTGCAGTATGAATGATGTCCTGTTTGAAAAAAATGACGGAGTATGTTTCCACTGTTCACAAACACAGTTCGATCGCGCCCGCGCCTCTCTCTCTCACACGCGCGCACACACACACACACATAGTTCGATCGCGCCCGCGCTTCTCTCTCTCTCTCTCTCTCTCTCTCTCTCTCTCACACGCACACACACACACAGTTTGATGGTGCCCGCGCCTATCTCTCTCACACACAGGGTCGGCGCCAGGACGTACGGAACGAGGGGGCCTCGATGTGTCACTGGGGGGGCCTACCATACACCCACTTTTAATTAAATTTTTTTTTTTTAAACTGACGGGACGATATACAGAGCAACGCTACCTACAGCATTCTCATAAATAATAAGGACCAGCACTGGCTATATAATCAATCATACTAGTAACAAAGACAAAAAAGCAAAAACACAAACTACCTTTAGAAAAGCTGCAGTCGACGAGTGGAAGTGTGAAACTTTCTCAGAACGAGGTCTTTCCATTCGTTGCGTATTTTCTTTGTAAGGTCCCGCTCAAATGCAAGTTGCACGAGCTGACCCTTACGGGTGTGGTTCATTGCTCGTCTGTTGTCCGTGAAAACGTTCTTGAGCACAGAAAATGAGTTCTCACACATAGCGGTAGAGGCCCCGAATGTGACAGCGAGTTTAAGTACGGACAACACACTAGGCATAGCTTCAAGTACTTTGTGGTGTTCAGAGAGAAGTCTCCTAGTAGTCATCATCTGCTGGCTTTCCTCCGTTTTGATTCTGGAGATATATTGCTTTGCAACAATGCACTCCGTTTCCACAATGGTAGAATTAGTTAAATCCATGATGGGCTTTATGGACTTTACATCCAAAAAGGTCTCATTTTCTGGGTCAAGAGCGGCAAGTGCTGCGGCAAATTTTGAATTACGTTCACTGAAACGCACTTCAATTTCACCAAGAATATGATCCAAAGCACTGAAGTACAGCCTGCGTAGCTCCACTTTATCATTGATGTTGGCTCCAGTTGTTTCTTCAACTACATACTCACTCAGGTTCTTGTTTACCTGTCGACTCCGTTTTGCTGGGACAGGTGTATCTTTCGTGCTCACTGTAACTGTGTCCCAAAGAATGCAGAATTCATCTTCGCTGCGGAGATTGCGGACACATTCGGCAGCTGAAGATACAAGTTTCATCCCAGTTAAAAGGTCTGTATCCTCTCCTTGCAGAATGATGTTGGCAGGATTGAGCAACAAAAGAACCTAGGGTAGGGCGACGATTTAATTAGAGGTTGCGTTAACTGAAATTAAATGTTTCCGTCATTTCCGAACATTGAATGATATCTCAAAATTAATGGTGTTTGTCATTTTGACATTAAAAAAATATATGCCTAAATAAAATCAGGCTATATTTAAACCCATGTCAGAATTCATATTACGACTATAGCCTATCTTTAGTCTAACTTTTTAACAGCCTTTTAAAAGCCTTTTTTCAAGATACAAGATGTCAATTAATAGTACAATTAAATTAAAATTAAAATAAAAAATAATAGAGCTTAATAAAGCATTTTTATATTAAGCAAAAAGGGAATGGGCCTTATTTTATGGGATTCGTATTCATAAAAATGAAAATATGTTTAAATGTAGGCTAAGTTTAAGATTTATACAAAATATTTTATTAAGCTCTGGCTACTCATTTAAAAAGTTTGATTCATTATATGTAAGGATTAGCCTATTCATTCAATTCAATTTGATAGAATTTTACTATTAATTGAAACGCGTAAATCTTGAAAAAGGCTTTAAAAAAATTATTTAGCCCATTTGTGCATTTAAAATTCTATCAAATTGAAATGAGAATTGTTTTATCAATATTAAATGATTGAAAATTCAAAATAGCATATATTCTAATTTTATTTTACATTTTTTAAAGATAATTTTGAGTTGACTTTTTGAATTTTGTTATTAAATAAAATAAATTAAAATATTTTTACACACACACACAAAATAAATGTCTTAGGCCTACCTTGTGAATCAAATGGCAGATGAAAATGAAGCTTTCATCTGTCACTTCCCTTAACAGTCCAACAGCCTCAATGTGAACTTCAGCTCCATAAGTCCTTGCAGAGCTGACATGCTCAAGAACCGATGTAATGTCCTCAAATGAACTGACAATGACTGCAACAGTAGCCAGATGGCCTGTCCACCTCTGGTCAAGTAAAAGTTTAAGTCTGTCACCTCTATATTGCAGGGCAACTGTGGGTTTACGGCAAAAGTTATAAAGCGCGTTGCATATGCTAAAAAAATCTTGAATGGCTTGCTCAGCAGATAAAGCATGCACGACAACTAAGTGCAGCTGGTGATTTAGGCAGTGTACATAAGGTATCTCGCGGCCAACTTTTTCCTGCAGAAGTCGCTGCACTCCACCATATTTCCCCGACATCACCGCGGCTCCATCGTACACTTGACTCAGAATCTTAGACGCATTCAAGCCTGCCTTGGACAGTTCTGAAAGTATCATGTTTGTGATGGTTTGTGCATCACCCGAATTCGCGATGGTCATCACAAGCAGTCGTTCTGTAATTTCCAGTGTTTTTTCATTGAAGTAGCGAATTACAATGGAAATGTTTTCCATTCCAGTAGGGTCCCTGGTTCCGTCTACTTTCACAGTAAACCATGAATCGCCGATTTCTTTCACTATTGCATCAGTCACAATGCTGCTCATTATAGCAACGACTTCATTTTGAATTTCATGGCTTGAGTAAGTGGTATTTTTTGGAATTGTTTTCACAATTTCAGCCAACTGGGGGTCCTTCCTGATGCTGAATTCCAGTAATGACATGAACAGTCCACTCCCACCTTCATCCATTTGATCAAAGGCCTCAATTTTACCCCTCATGGGTAATTGATTGGACACCAGAAACTCCACAACATCAATAAGAGAAGACATGTAGTATCGATTTCTCTGTATTTGTTCTGCATACAGTAGCGTCGAGATTTCTTTACCTTTATCAATTCGGCTTACCTTTTCTTTCCACATACTATTACAAGTCAAATGTTCTTTGGACATTTCATGTCTGTTAAATCCTTTATTTGTTTCCACGGCGTGTTTCCAGTCATGGAACCCTTTGGTTGTAAATGCTGGGTCAAGTCTAGTCCCGCTCTGCGGCTGCCCGATCGAGATCTGAGTAGCACATCTGGCGCTAAATTTTCTGCAAGGGTAGCAGAAGGCCGCATCTGCTTTAACGGAATACTCGAGCCAATCTCTTTTCTGAAACCACACGTGTAAAAATGATCTCTTTCTGGTGCCAAATAAGCGTGTGGGAAACGATCTTAATCTTACTTGCAAAGGCCCATCTTCTCCCAAATCATCTGGGCAAGTATCATCATGACTAGAAGCAGTAGCTCGTGTGCCGTCGCTGGGCTGGGCCTCTGCCACTGGCGTGTCGACATCACTGGTGGTGGTGCTAGTGCTAGCCATGACCGTTTTCACTGTTGTCGAGGTGGATGTAAACCATTTCCTTAAATCCATTAGGCCTATTGCTTGAATGATCAAGCAAGCAAGCAAGTTAAGTGTTTTAGACAATACAGATTATGAAAACAAGAAGTTCGTTGACTGAAAAAAATACTTAACATGACGTAGGACGTAATCAACCAATTACATATGCTAGTGACGTAATTTATTAAAGCGCCTGTCACGAGTGCAAATGCAAAGTTGCAAATCAGATATAATCATGGTAAAACTAAATTAATTTACAAAATAGTTTAAAAAAATATATATATATATAGTTAAGTTAATTATAATATGTCAGGAATAAGAGGGCACAGTGGAAGCGTCCCTGTTGCTGAGTCTCAACGGCTGAAATCGCGTTCCGAGGCAGGGTGGTGCGCTGACTAGAGGTGAGGGGGCACAGTGACCTAGGTGGCCGGGCCAGGCCCCCTGGGGCCCCCTCGTGGCGCCGACCCTGCACACACACACACACACACACACACACAGTTCGATCGCGCCCGCGTCTCTGACTCTCTCTCTCTCTCTCTCACACACACACACACACACACACACAGTTCGATCGCGCCCGCGCATCTCTCTCTCTTACTCACGCACACACACACAGACACAGTTCGATCGCGCCCGCACCTCTCTCTCTCACACGTACACACACACACACACACACACACGCGCACGCACACACACGCACGCACACACACACACACACACACACACAGTTCGATTGTGCCCGCGCCTCTCTCTCTCCCACACACACACGCACACACACACACACACACACACACACACACACACACACACATTTCGATCGCGCCCGCGCCTCTCTCTCTCTCACACACACGCACACACACACACACACACACACACACACACACAGTTCGATCGCGCCTCTCTCTTTCTCTCTCACACGCACACACACACACACACACACACACACAAACACACACACACATATTGGAACGTGAGTGAAGTACAAAGCCTATAATAAAGAATAGTTTAGCATCCAAATACATAGCAAATGTTGAAACAGTTTGATTCTAACGAGAGAGTTACGTGAGCCCAACACCACTTAATTTCACTTTCGCTTTACATTATTCGGTTACTTCTTGTCTATATTTTTTTTTAATTCTTGTTCTGTTCTGAATATCATTAAATTTAAAGGATTGCTTGTGTAATATTTTGAGTGTATCATCAAATCAGAATAATTCTCTTGGTTTAGTGATTCCGCCACCCCGTTTTTTTTATTTATTTTTTCATTGTTCTAATCAGGTAAGGCAAGTAATATTTCCTGTGTCTTATATATATATATATATATCATCTGAATTATAAATAAATTATTTCTGTATAAAATAAAAATTCCCGAATAATCCAGACCCACCAGAGCGCACTATTCCTACAACATCATCAGTGCTGAAGCGGAACTACCAGAGCCGATCGGCAGATAGCGAGCAGATGCAGCATATGTGTTGTATCGAGGCAGGGTCAGGCCAGGGGAATCCATTTGCAGCTTTTTATTAAGAATGGTCAAGACAGGCAGGGTGAACAATGGCAAACAGGGCAGAACAGAAAAGGCAGAGACAAACCAGGTTGACAGGCAAAGGACAAAGACCTCCAGATAAATACTGGGCTTCTGGATTTACACATTTAAGTGCTGCAAAACATATTGACCTAAAAATTATTCTAAATTTAAATGATCTCATATATGTGGCTATTGTGGTTCACGATCATAGGCCCTGTCCCCAAATGGCACACTTCATATGAATTTTCGGTCTTGTGTACTTATTTCATGTGTCCGTTAAATCCATGAGACCGTAGGCTGTCTCATTTTTCATTTTAGATTTCAGAAGGTTGCTCACGCCAGAGATGGGAGTAAGTCAAGTCTCAAGTCCCTACCATCAAGCAGAGGTGGAAAGTCCAGGGGTCAGAAAGTAAAAGTCCAGCCATATTTTTATTCCACCCATGAACTCACACAGCAAAAACTTCAGTGTTAAATTAACTTTCCTAAGAGTTTATTTGGCTCCAGACTCAAGAGTGTTAAAATGAGTGTTAAATTAACACTCAATAGTGTTAAAGTTAATGAGATAATTAAGTGATTGATTGAGTGATGATTGACCATTATTGAAGACACCTGATGTTAACAAGCAGAATCACTGAAGGAGAAAATCACAAATTGTAAGCCACCGTTATGGCGATAAGTGTATGCTTTAGTTGGGCTCTTGACCCTTATATTATTAACTTTAGATTTTGTTTGGCTGTTGTATTTGAGTTATAACTGCCAGATGAACAAAGAAAAAAAGTGATCTGATGGTGTTGGTCATATTATGACAATCATCATTTGAACTTTATGTTTTTTATTTATTTTGTTGGTTACAGCATAACTGTGATATCCAGAATTTTAGATATAATATAAAAGGATATCTTAAAAGTTGTTTTCTAAAAAAAAAATTTAAAAAAAAATCTTTCTTTTAGGCACATAAGTCAAGATTCAGTCTATGCATCTCAACAATGGTGACGAGCAGAATATTCAATTAGGAAAATTAAATTACATAGACAATTCAGATCATAATTTATTCATATCGCAATGCATGATTGGGAGCCATTAATGAGTTGTGATTGGTGGCAGCCTGTCACACTCACAGAAAGACAGATAAGGCAGATGTAAGTAATATTCAGGTTTATTGATGTGCAGAGAGAGCGAGATGCTGAGTGAACAGTGCAGAGCAATACTAGAGTGCGAAGAGAATAAACTTGACACGAAGAACACTTCACTGATGAGAAACTCAATGTCTTTTACCAGGGTACTGTTGAACACGAAGACTAAGGAGACACAGGACGATGGAGACCAGGAGACTCTGAGCGATGACCACGGGAATACACAGGTTGTAACAGTTGAGTAGAGTCTGTAGCTTCGCAAGACGAGACCAGACACAGAGGTGCAGGAGACTGAGACTGAAATAGTGATTGTAATCATGATGTACAGGTGCCGGTGATTAGAATTCAGGTGATTGGGATCTGGTGTAACAAGTGGGCGGGAGTGATGTGGATGGCTCCGTGACAGTATCCCCTCCTCCACGGTCGGCTTCTGAAGACCGGAACCCACGACGACGGGGACGACCACGACCTCTGGGTGCAGGACGAGTGGGATGTTCCTGGTGAAACTGGGTTAGCAAGGAGGGGTCAAGGATGTCGTCACGAGCTATCCATGAACGCTCTTCTGGGCCATACCCCTCCCAGTCTACTAGGTACTCCAGACGATTGCCCCGTCGTCGTGAGTTGATGATGGCTTGGACTCTTTCGATGAGCTCATCAGTTGCGATTTCTGGAGGAGTAGGTACATCGGGTTCTGCAAGGGGAGGAGACAAGGGTTCAGAGTAGGGTTTTAACAATGAAACGTGAAAAGATGGAGAGATACGGTACTGTGCTGGTAGTTTGAGCCGGTATGTGACATCGTTGAGCTGCCTCTGGATTGTAAAAGGACCTATGTAGCGGGGACTCAGCTTACGACAGGGCAGGTGAAGACGGATATCTCTGGTAGACAGCCATACCTTTTGTCCTGGTTGGAATCGGGGTGTCTCAAATCTTCTGGCGTTGGCTTGTGTGGTATGTCTTCGCACTGCCTGTTGTAAATGGACGTGAGCTGAGTGCCACACCCTCTCGCTCTGCTCGAACCAGTGATTAACAGCTGGAACCTCAGACGGTTCCCCAGACCAAGGGAACAGGGGAGGCTGGTATCCTAGGATGCATTGGAATGACGTGAGTCCTGTGGTTGATTGACGGAGTGAATTTTGGGCATATTCCGCCCAGGGAAGGAACCGGCTCCAGCTGTTCTGGTTCTGGTGGCAGTATGACCTCAAGTACCTCCCGATCTCTTGGATCTTACGCTCAGTCTGGCCGTTAGTTTGAGGATGATAGCCGGAGGATAAACTGATGGAGACTCCAAGGAGCTTGAAGAAGGCTTTCCAGACTCGAGAGATGAATTGAGGACCTCGATCGGATACTATATCCTCAGGAAGA
Source organism: Siphateles boraxobius (assembly GCF_051911475.1). Classification (NCBI taxonomy): domain Eukaryota; kingdom Metazoa; phylum Chordata; class Actinopteri; order Cypriniformes; family Leuciscidae; genus Siphateles; species Siphateles boraxobius. The sequence continues at coordinate 21,663,151 of NW_027508931.1, forward strand.
CCGAAATGACGGAACACATTCTGAAAGAGGGCTTCAGCTGCTTCGAAGGCGGTGGGTAACCCTCGGAGAGGAATCAACTTGCAGGCTTTGGAGAATCTATCGATTATGACGAAGATGCAAGTATAGGACTCTGAGGGTAGAAGGTCAGTCATGAAGTCAATTCCCAGCTGGGACCTCGGACGACGAGGGATAGGTAATGGAACCAGTTTGCCAGCGGGTAGTCGACGGGGAGTGTTGGCGATGGCACAGACTGAGCAACCCTTGAGATATTGGGAGATGTCTTGGGCCATAGACGGCCACCAGTAGCGCTGGCGAAGGAGCGAGAGGGTTCGCTGGCTACCTGGATGTCCAGAGCCCGGAGAGGTATGAGCTGAGTCCAGAAGGGCTAGACGATAAGATGTGGGGACGTAGATACACCCTTCTGGACCTCCCGGCGGAGCAGGTTCGGCTTGGGTGGCGAGTCGGATATCTTCGTCTAAAGCCCAGAGGATAGGACTGACTATTATGGCTGGAGGGAGGATGGTTTCAGGTTTGGAAGGTTCAGGATCAGGTTGATGGAGACGCGAAAGAGCTGATCATGGACGGTTAGAGAAGACGTGGACTGCCCCGCGTGGGAATCCCGAAAGAGATTCTCACGGATCAAGGCAACGCGTTTATGTCACACACGTTAAGCGAATTATATGAATTATTGGGCATTAAATCGGTGCGTACCAGCGTCTATCACCCACAAACGGACGGACTGGTCGAACGATTTAATCGCACATTGAAAACAATGATTCGTAAATTCGTACAGGCAGACGGGAAAAATTGGGACAGATGGCTAGAACCCCTCTTATTTGCCGTGCGAGAGGTCCCGCAAGCCTCCACGGGGTTTTCCCCCTTTGAGCTTCTTTTTGGACGTCAGCCCCGTGGGGTGTTGGACGTCCTAAAAGAAACTTGGGAGGACGGACACTCAGAGAGCAAAAATGAAATTCAGTATGTCATGGACCTGAGAGCGAAACTCCATACACTAGTGCGGCTCTCTATGGAGAATTTGCTTCAGGCTCAGGACAGACAAAGCCGGCTGTATAACAGAGGAACTAAGCTTCGAGAGTTTACACCGGGAGATAAAGTGCTCATTTTACTACCAACCTCCAGCTCCAAATTGTTAGCGAAGTGGCAAGGACCCTATGAGGTTTATTCCTGACTATTCGGACCACACCAGCCCGCTGACTGACCTCACTAAAAAGGAGGTACCAGATGCGGTCCAGTGGACGGAGCAGTGCCAACAGGCTTTTACCCAGGTTAAGGCTGCTCTGTGTGGTGGCCCGCTCCTGCACTCTCCTAATTTCTCTCTTCCTTTTCTGTTGCAGACTGACGCATCGGACAGGGGGCTGGGCGCTGTCCTGTCCCAGGAGGTGGAGGACCGCCGGGTGCTGTACATTAGTCGTAAGCTCTCGAAGAGAGAGACTAAGTACAGCATCATAGAGAAGGAGTGTTTGGCCATCAGATGGGCGGTCCTCACCCTGCGCTATTACCTCCTGGGGCGGGAGTTCACCCTCTGTTCGGACCACACGCCCCTGCAGTGGCTCCACCGCATGAAGGACACCAACGCGCGGATCACCCGTTGGTATCTAGCGTTACAGCCTTTTAAGTTCAAGGTGATCCACAGGCCGGGGGTGCAGATGGCTGTGGCTGACATCCTCTCTAGGAATGGGGGGGGGGGGGGGGGCTGCAGTCGGGCGGTGGGGGTATGTGGCGGGGGAGGCGTGGTTCAGCGAGGTCTGCGTCGAGAGAGAGAGTGGAGAGACGAGCGGCGGTAAGTGGGTCAAATGCAAAATGACTGACACCTGTGTCTCGTTGCAGTAATTGGCGTAGGGAGACCGTATAAAAGACAGACGGGAACCAGCGTTCGAAGAGAGAGGGCTGAGGACTCGTGGGAACGTGGAGGAAAGAGGACGCTATTGAAGCAAGACAAGTTACCGAGTACTTTGAACTGTTTATGAGATTTATGTTGACGTGCGCATGTGGCACGAGTGAGATCTGTGTTTGTTGAATAAAATACCCACGAGCCTCAGCCAGCCGACCCCGGTCTCCTTCCTTCTCACACATCCACGCAAGGGAAATACTACACTGGTGCCGAGAAATACTACACGCAAGGGAAATACTACATATATATATATATATATATATAATACCTGTATATCGTCGCTGTCGGGCGTAATCCTCGTATCTCCAAAACCATTATTTTTCAGGAAATAAAAAAACTGCATATTTTTTGAGTTATTAAACATTGTATCGTTAAAGTTGGTATTATACATTATATTGCTATTATGTACTGTTGTGTACCAACATTAACACAACATTTCCCCAAAATCATGTTTAATCGGAGATACAAGGTTTATGACTTGGGAGCAGGGAGATACGAGTTTACGCTGTCATTGATAAGAATGGAACGGATGCAGACTTCGCTGCTGCCAGCAGTGTTCATTAAAGTCCGCTATAGCGTTGAGCCTTTTGACGAGACAAGGCTTTAAGAGCTAATCAAAGCTTATAGTTGCGGTTACATATATCTTCCTAAACTCTGTTTTAAAAGTTTATGAGATATAAGTGATGCAATACCAAAAAAAAAAAAAACGAGCTCACTAGGCTGCCTAATAGGCGGAAATTAGCCCATCTGCACGCAAACTGACCTTTGTGGCTCACGGGCTTCCTTCTGCACCTAAGCATTACAGCTTTCGATCTTTAACAAAACAGGCCTACTCAAATGTATCTAACCTAACTATTTTCACTCATTATTACCTAAAAAACAGACAGAGTTATCCAAAGATAGGCTTAATCGCTGCCAGTAGACAGCTGTTTTTTTCTCCCATAAAAACACTAGTTGGGGTATTTTACATGCACAGTGCCAAGAGAGGGAACTTTGAGTCAGTAAAATAATAATAAAAACAATAATGTAATGGTGGTATCCAAAACATTCAATTCAAGTATTATATTATATACATTTTAAAACTTCAATGCACATTTATAATAAGCCTAGTAATAAGTAGACATTTAAAATACATCAAAAACTAATATCATAGTTTAACAATAAAATAAATATAATATTAATATAAAATAAAATGTAAAATATAATAAAATCACAGTTAAGGCTTGTGTATTTGTGTTTGTGAGTATGGTTAGCCCTTGTCTGTGTGCAGGCTCTGTGTGTGTTGTTACATCGCCATCATATTTTACTGCCATACCAGTATTAAAGGAGAACTCCAGCGCAAAATGAATCTGGGGTTCATTAACACACCAATAACACATTGGTACCGAGTCGACTGTTCTCTGGGATTTGTTTTCATGATAATCGAGTGTAAAGAGTTTTATCTCTAAAAACTGTTTAGCTTATAATGCTAGTATATGTTGGCATATAATAAGTAAAAAGAAATCGCTAGTTAATACCACTAACAATGCTCAAAATAGCCCCACACTAAAGCACAAAAGCAAAATGTAGAAAAGCATCAAACCTACCCTCGTCAAACTGCACCTGTTCTGGAGGCAGCAGTGAGGCCTCCTCTTCCTCCAGATCACCAGATAAATCTTTTCAAACACATCGTACAATTAGTGTGATTTTTATTTTATTTCTATTTTTGTGAAATACATCTGCATTAAAACTCATTCATTTTGGCATGTGAAATCATGATTATCTCACAGAAATTCACTCTACTAGCATGCACCACTGTATCCTCCACCACTGTATCCTCCACCACTGTTGCTTCCTCTTTCTCTAACGTTACACTCTCTTCATCAGAGCTCTCACTGTCTATTAGGGCCCTTGCCTGATCATATGGCACATTGACCATATGACAGAGTTCCTTTAAGGACACAGACATGGTTGCTGCAAAAAATAAAATAAATAAAGGTCAAATGATCGTTTCACTAAGTTATACGGCATATTTACGTATGATAACAAGGCAAGAAGCCAGCTAACTTGCTTAAAGTGATGAACATGACGTAAAAGGTAGCTACTTGTTGAACATGACGGAATCCCTTGACATTGTAAGCTACAATACTGACATAGTACATTAAATTATTATGTTGTTCCTCAGATGAGTGCCAGAACTAGCGTTAGTGGGGGTCGAGAGATTTTTATTTAAGCCCCACGAAAATCACGTTAGCTGCCTATCTCACCTAACATGATGACAAAACAAATAACGTTACATAGCGGCTAACTAAGTCAACGACAGGCAATTTTTGTGGTTTAAATTAAATTTCCTCGTCAGAAACAAAACCATGGAAGATTTCAATCAACATGATAAGTTAACTTAGCTAACTTACCGTCCAATGCAAGACAAAGCAGAAAGAAAAATCTAGCATCCTCAGAAATGATACATTACACTAAACTAGCACTACCATTACTTCGATCGAGATAAACTGTTATATATAATATATAAACTGTTATTATATGATTTATATAACTAAATCATGAATAAGGACATTTACCTCAGAGGACGTGTTGCTCGACGAGGATTGCGACTTCCAATCTTGAGGAGAAAAAATGCTGGAAGCTCCCAGCGCGGTGGCGCCAAGTGAAGAAGGGGTGGAGTTACGAGGTTTCTCAGACAGTTTAAGTGTCCAATGGAGTTAAGAGGTTTGCTCACAAGCTATTTTCAACACTTTCGATTGGTTAATAATTTGTAAAAATAACAGACCCACGTGGAGACTGACCAATAGCATCGATTTGTGAAAAAATATGAAATTGACCAAATTTGTATATACGAGGTTTCCGCCCGACAGCGACGATATATACCTGTATGTATATATAAATATATATATAAAATATATACAATCTATTATTAAATGTATGCTTACTAATTTGAAATATCTGTCCCATGTATTCATTGCATTCAGTACTTCATCAACTTGTTTATCTTAGTTATCATCATAAGAGTTTGAAAAGCCTTAGATACACTTAGGCAAAATATTTTTTTTTTTGCTCTGTTGAATTGGAGTTTAACACTGTTTTGCAGTGCTTTAACATTAATGTGATTTGTAGGTGTATAGAAGATACTACATTACTACATTGGAAAATATTGACCTAAAATGGTCAAATTAGGTTTGGTATATCCATGTTCAGGAAAACAAATGGTTTCAATTGTTTCAAATACAGTGTATCTAACACACCCAGAGCCCAAGTTGTGGCAAAATAGTTTATGGAGAATCTGTAGTTACTGCCTTTTTCCTTGGTATGGTGCCACGTTTTTGGTAAGTAATACAAAGCAAGAATACAGTAACTGCAAATTAGGGCTAAAATATCAAATTAAATATGAGGATTGATATGTACAAAGAATAAGCTTATATAAAGAAACAAAACAGCCACATGTCCAATAATCTACCTACAACTACTTAGGCTGGATGACAGGATAACTTTAAAGTAATTTTTCTCAGTTCTGCACTCTGCGTAGTTACTGCCTTTTTGCTTTGTGGGGCAGTAAAAAGTCAGTCAGAGGAGCGGCTAGTCGGCTGAAATCGCGAATGAAACGCCTGTAAAAATTGGCGAAACCCAGAAACCTCTGCAGGGCCTTACGGGAATCTGGGGTTGGCCAATCCACCACAGCCTTAACCTTGTCGGGATCCATGCGCACCCCCTCGGAGGAGATGATATAACCCAAAAATGGAACCGACTGTGCATGGAATGAACATTTCTCCGCCTTGACAAAAAGCCCATTCACTAACAGCCTCTGGAGCACTCGTCTGACGTGCTGAACGTGTTCCTGGAGAGAAGAAGAAAATATCAATATGTCATCCAGGTAGACATATATGAACTGGTCTACCATATCTGAGACCGAGGGGGAGTTAGACAGCCCGAAAGGCATGATCAAATATTCAAAGTGCCCCCTAGGGGTGTTAAAGGCAGTTTTCCATTCATCCCCCTTCCTTATGCGAACCAAATGATAAGCATTACGTAAATCCAATTTCATGAAAACAGATGCTCCCTGTAACCGCTCAAAGGATAGGCATTCTTTACCATGATGTTGTTCAGCCCTCGGTAATCAATACACGGTCGCAGAGAACCATCCTTCTTCCCCACGAAAAATAACCCTTCCCCCGCTGGAAAAGAGGAAGGGCGGATGACCAGGCTGTCAGAGAATCAGAAATGTATTTTTCCATGGCCTCCCTTACTGGAGCAGAAAGTGAGTATAGCTTGCCTTTAGGTGGAGACATACCTGGCAGTAAATCTATAGCACAGTCATAGGGACGATGCGGAGGGAGAGAAGCAGCCCGTGACTTACTGAACACTCCCTTCAGGTCCAGATACTCACGTGGCATGTTAGACAAATCCATGTGTTCCTCCTGAAACACAGAACAAGACACAGAAGAACACGCAGACAACAAACAAGCAGTGTGACAAAATTCGGTCCAAGCGAGCACAGAATTCCTACGCCAGTTTATATGAGGGTTGTGGAGCACCAGCCAGGGGTGTCCCAGAACCACAGGAGCAGAAGGAGTGTCAATCAACAGAAATTCAATGTCCTCTGAGTGATTGCTGGAGGTGATGAGTCTTAAGGAGGCGAATTAGTGACGGAGGGTAATAGTTGACCATAGAGCGTAACTATAGTGATGGGTTGAGAGAGCGTCACCACAGGTATCATGAGTTTGTGAGCCAGGTTGATGTAAAAAAAAAAATCCCTCAGAACCCAAGTCAACAAGAGCCTTACAGTCAAAATTCTGATGAGACAATCTTAAACTGACAGTGAAGTGAGTAGCTGAAAAAAAGGATTTAGTCAGAGTAGTTCCACCCGTCAGTTACCTCTTACCTACTGGCGGGTGCTGGCTTTTGGCCGGACACTGCAGAGCGATGTGACCAGCAGTTCCACAATACCAACATAGTCCCCTCTCTCTCCCTCTCTGCTTCTCCTGCTGTGATAGACTTGATCTGCCCATCTGCAAGGGCTCCGGATCTGGAGAAGACACCATACCTTCACCAGGAGAAAAAGATACATTAGTCTCTGTGCTGATATGCCACCCTCGCTGTGTCCGTGGTACCCGTCGTCGTAATCTAGTATCCACTTGAATAGCCAAGTCTATGAGTTTATCCACCCCCGTGGGTAAATCCAAGGTGTAAATCTCATCTTTGACGGAATCAGAAAGTCCATATAAAAACATGTCCAATTTAGCCTCCGAATTCCAGCCGTACTGCGCCGCCAGTATGCGGAATTCAACTGAGTAGTCCGTTACTGGACGATCTCCTTGACGCAACTCCGCGAGCAGTCACGCTGCATCTCTACCGGAAGCGGCACGATCAAAGACCTTTCTAATCTCATGAGAAAATGTTTCCAAAGAAACACAGCAAGGTAGTCTCTGTTCCCAAACCGTAGGTCCCCAAGTGGCCGCTCGACCCGACAAGAGTTATAACAAAAGCCACTTTAGACTCCTAGGAAATGATGAAGGTTGCAGAGAGATGTACAGGGAACATTTAGTCAAAAATGAACGACCTAAATGCGGCTCACCGGAATAGAACGCTGGAGGCGGCAGACGAGGCTCAGTAGCACGAGTGGTCTGAGCGACAGAAACAGGTGGGGTAGTGGTGGTTCAATGTTGCAGAGATGCCGTCTCGGTCCTTAGCTGTTGCAGCTGGGTGGTTACTTTAGAAACTTGGGTCATCAACGCCTGTACAGCGCGACCCGTGGCTATCGTTTGTTTCTCCTGCTGTTGCATGCGAGTCTCGCTCTTCGACAGAATTTCCCTCAATTCGGTCATACTTGCTGGATCCATCGTGGTCGGTTCATTCAGTCACAATGACGAGTCCCAAGATCCAAGTGCAAGTAAAAGACAGTTTATTAGGCAATCTGGGAACAACACTCAAACTGCTACAGTTTGCATGCGGGCGACCTGAAATCCATAATGCCAGGAAGCAAGACGAGGAGACAGCATAGCCTCCGTAAGGAGACTCCGAACAGGAACTAGGTGAGAGAACAAACAAGAGTGACAGCGAACCGACAACACACAGTGCACACGCCAGCTAGATAAAGGCAGCTTAACTAGCCACAGCTGAGCCTCTCATTAGAGTAATCAGCTGAGTATCTAGGCAATGCACACGCACTGACACACCCACATCCCAATACACACCCGACATAAACTCAAGAAATGAACACACAGATTTATGAATCGTGACACCATATACTTCCTCAGCTCTGTGATGTCTAAATGTTATCTGGCTGATTAGTTTCTGTTCATGATTTCTTCTGGTCCCTGTAACATAATAACTAGCAAATCGGTATGGTAGAACAGATGTTCCCTTTCGTTGTCACTCCGAGTTACGTCGGATGACGACGAATGGGGTTTCGCTTAGAACACCTATTGACTTCGAGTATTACAAAACGAGCCAATGGCAAAGAAATGCCATGGGTCTGCGGAATTTGCATGGCGTAACTCCGCCCCACCTCGTGGGTATAAAAGGAGGAAGCCGGCAACATGCACATATGTTTTCGCCTCGGAGCCAAGTGTATTCTTCTCTCCACAAGCCATCTCTGAATTGTCAGCTTCACAAACGAGTACCTCGAGTGTTGGTGTGACGGCGATCTACGGCGAGAGTGTAGCTTCCTGCTGATCTGTTGCAGTGGTCTGCCAGTCGGGCGTTTCTCCCCGGGTGCTTCAACACTTGAGTTTTCTCTCACTAAAAGAGCTTACAAGTGGCACGTCTTTTTAAAGATGGCTCGCCCGTGTACTTCTGGTTGCGGCAGATTCGTATCGGACTCTGATGGGCACGAGCGTTGCATAGTATGTTTGGGCATTGATCATGCTAGAGCAGCGCTCGTGGATGACTCATGTTCTCTCTGTGGGAACATGACCATCGCGTCATTACGGTCGAGACTCCGTGAACTCGCAAGAGTGAGAGTCCCCTCATCCACCCCCCGCTCTGCGGCTGGTGGCCAGGGTGACCTGAGGGTTACGGTCTGGAACAAGGCGCCGACTATGTGTCCACGACCCCAGCCCCCCTCTTCAATGACGGTGCCCGCTAGCGAACTGCTGATTCCCGCGGGTCTACCCTCTGGTGGCCCGCGTGTTTCAGTTGAAGCTACAGAGGAAGATGCCATGTCTGTTGCAGCATCACTAGGTGGGTTTGAGTCTTCTGGAAGTGAGGGCTCTTCACAGCTGCCACCTTCCGGTGTGCATACGGCTGTGCTCGAGTCTGATCCGGAGATGACGGCCATGCTTTCCCGGGCAGCCGCGAGCATCGGACTTGAGTGGAGGCCTCCACTCTGTCCCGAGCGCTCGCGGCTGGACGATTGGTTTTTGGGTAAGGCCACCGAGCCTCGTCCTCTGCAAACCCCAATACCTTTCTACCCGGATGTGCATGATGAGATCTCGAAGTCCTGGAAGACCCCACTGTCTTCTCGGGACCGCTCGCTGGTCTCATCCGCCGAGGAGACTAAATCCGCCTCGCCCTCCTCTCGTTCCCTCTTGGGACCTCTCAGTGGTTCTAACTGCCCTGAAGAGTGCTCCATTTGAGCCCCTGCAATCAGTCGAGCTTAAATTCCTGTCTATGAAGACAGCGCTCCTGGTTGCACTGGCCTCCATCAAGAGGGTAGGGGACCTGCACGCATTCTCCGTTGACGAAGCGTGCCTGGAATTCGGGCCGGCTTACTCTCACGTGATCCTGAGACCCCGGCCTGGATATGTGCCCAAGGTTCCTACCACTCCCTTCCGGGACCAGGTGATGAACCTGCAAGCGCTGCCCCCGGAGGAGGCAGACTCAGCCTTGGCACTGCTCTGTCCAGTACGCGCTCTCCGCGCCTATGTCGACAGGACGCAGTGTTTCAGGACCTCTGACCAGCTCTTTGTCTGTTATGGTGGGAAGCTGAAGGGAAAGGCTCTCTCCAAGCAAAGGTTGTCTCACTGGATAGTGGACGCCATTGCTTTGGCATACCAGCAGCAAGGTCGACCGTGCCCCCTTGGTGTGACTGCCCACTCCACCCGGAGTGTGGCGTCCTCTTGGGCTCTAGCTCATGGCGCCTCGCTAACAGACATCTGCAGAGCTGCAGGCTGGGCGACACCTAACCCATTCGCCAGATTCTACAATCTCCGAGTGGAGCTAGTGTCCTCTCATGTACTCGCTTCAACCAGCTAGTACTCAGCTAGTGTCTTCGCTTGCTCGCCATTCCACTCCACGGACTGGATACGTGCGATATTCTCCTAAGGTGAGTTTTCCCGAAAGCCCTGAGTTCCTCCAGCACTCCTGACGTTGGCGCCAGTGTCTATTGCCTGCGCGTCGGCTAGGTGCCTCCCGTGTGCATGGTCCCTCCCCTGAGCGACCCCCACATGTGTATTTCCACTGTAAGCCTCTCTGAGCATGTGTCTTTCCCTTGGCAAGCCACCTTGCCACCCCTGGGGTTGAAATATTCCACCTGCGGCTGGATACCCCAGTGTTCTCCATATGTTTCCTTTGGGTCATATGTGTATTCTCTAAGTCCCCCCCCCCCCTCTGGGTTGGCATTAATTGCATACTTCCCCCAGCTTGGGATATGCTTCCCAGTGTACCTTGGTATTCCTGTGATAAATGGAGTCCTTCGTCCAGTCTACGACGGGATCTCGATTTACGCAGGGCACTGGAAGACAGCTGAGAAGGTGGCGTGATTAGACTGGTAACCCCATTCGTCGCCATCCGACGTAACTCGGAGTGACAACGAAAGGGAACGTCTTTGGTTACGTATGTAACCCTCGTTCCCTGAGTAGGGAACAGAGACGTTACATCTTCCTGCCACTTTCCGCTGTACCGCGGGGATCGCCTGAGCTCAGTCTTGGCTCCTCAGCGAAGAAACATATCTGCATTTTGCCGGCTTCCTCCTTTTTATACCCACGAGGTGGGGCGGAGTTACGCCATGCAAATTCCGCAGACCCATGGCATTTCTTTGCCATTGGCTCGTTTTGTAATACTCGAAGTTGATAGGCTTTCTAAGCGAAACCCCATTCGTCGTCATCCGACGTAACGTCTCTGTTCCCTACTCAGGGAACGAGGGTTACATACGTAACCAAAGACGTTTTCTCAGAGACTCCCGCTGCCATTCTTGTTGCAAAATATACCCTCATCTGTTGTCAAGGCAACACTCCACGTGCTTGGTTTCAAAACAGCTCAAAGAACAGAGGGGCGGAGTGAGCAAGCTCATTATCATTTAAAGGCATATGCACTGAAACGGCGTGCTGAAAACAGAGCTGTTTTTGACCATGTAAAATTTGTGTTTTCTTACAATACTAATGATAATTTTTAATAAAAGTATATTACAAAGTTTTCATTTATACCTTAAAGATTAATATTAACTTGTACAAAAATGGCATTATATGACCCCTTTAAATTGTTGAGAGCTGATTATGACAATATTACATATTGGACAACAAAATGCATATATTTAATGTTACCACATGACTTAATATTTTAAAGCATTATATTTCCATAGGAATTACATATTGTCACAAAACATACAGAGACAAGACAGGTAAGTAGCAAACAGGTATCTTTTACTTGTAGGTATCGAAGAAGCAACAGGAGAGATGAATGGGTGAGTATTAAGCAGTCTGATAGTTTGGTGAAACTTAGCTTGCTGGGGATTAAGTTATTTGTTTTGCAGATGTGACGGATGACAGATGAGGAAGTGGGAAAGAACCATGGAAGAAAGCTGCAGGAGGGTGATACAGTAAGACGAATGACAGGAGACAATGAAGACAGGTCAGAATTTCAGGTGAGTAGAACAGGTACTGTAGGGAGTCTGTGAGCATTGGATGGCAACAACGAGACCACACAACTGAAGTGTGGATAGTGACTGCTCATAAAGGGAGTGCTAGTGATTAGATGCAGGTGGAGAGAATCAGTATTCCAGTGATTGTGAACGACAGGATGGAGCTGAGTGATTTGATGTGTATCGAGTGGCTGTTGATGCAGCGGATCCTGTGACACATATCACATATATCCTATGAGAAACTTTGATTTCTCTTTATAATCTAAATCAAGCAATTCTGACAAACAATCTTTACTCCTCATTTATTTATTACATCAAGGGTAAATTACATTTGATAATTCTGAAAATATATATTAATATGTAAATTTTAAAGCTACTCACTTCAACATGCAAACTTCACAAGGAATAACATGTAAAGGATGTAAATGTAAATTGCTTGTTTACAGAGGCGAAAATATAACATATTAATATATAATATATAAATATTAATAGTGATATAGTCAAATTTATTTGTGTAGCACTTTTCACAATACATATAGTTTCAAATCAGCTTTAAAGTTGTATTGTTATGGCCTTAATGCTTTAGAATGAAACAGTTTTTAGGCTGGGTGATATGACAATTTATGTTGATGATAAAGTTCTACCATGAAATGTATCTGTTACGTGTGGGTTTTGCTGTGTCTTGTATATCACGTGATTCCTTGTTTGTCATGTGACCCTGCCATGTGTCTTGTCTTTTGTTGTTGTTGCTCAGTGTCCACAGGTGTTCCTCGTCCATGTTTATTAGTCTCCCCAGGTGTTTCTTATTAACCACGCCCCCTTGTTATCTTGTTTAGCTTCTTTGTCTGTGTATTTAAACCCCTGTGTTTCAGTTGTTGGCTGTCGGTTGTTGTTTTATGTTACTCCTGTCCTGTTCTGAGTTCCCTGGATTTCCTGTTTTTGTATTTGTTTAATTAAATGTGCTTGCAATTGGATTCACTCTCCGTTTCATTCCTGACTGGATGTAACAGAACAACCGACCCAAGATGAATCCAGCAGCCAGTCTCTTTCGCCTCAGCCAAGGTGACCGCCCTATTGGCAAATATGTGGAGGAGTTTTGTGGACTTTGTGATGGGGTGGACGTTGATGATAATGTCTTGAAAGACATGTTCCGTTATGGCCTTACGGACCTCCTAGAGTACCTTATGCCGGACAACACCCCTCAATGGACTTTAGAGCAGTACATTGATATTGCCCTTCGGATAAGCTCTGCGCTTCACGCCAGCCACGTCCAGCCAGAGACCGTCCAGCCAGAGACCGTCCAGCCAGAGCTTCACGTCAGCCACATCCAGCCAGAGCTTCACGTCTGCCGATCCAGAGACTGTTCAAGTCACGTCTGCCGATCCAGAGACTGTTCAAGTCACGTCTGCCGATCCAGAGACTGTTCAAGTCACGTCTGCCGATCCAGAGACTGTTCAAGTCACGTCTGCCGATCCAGAGACTGTTCAAGTCACGTCTGCCGATCCAGAGACTGTTCAAGTCACGTCTGCCGATCCAGAGACTGTTCAAGTCACGTCTGCCGATCCAGAGACTGTTCAAGTCACGTCTGCCGATCCAGAGACTGTTCAAGTCACGTCTGCCGATCCAGAGACTGTTCAAGTCACGTCTGCCGATCCAGAGACTGTTCAAGTCACGCCTGAACCTGATCGCTCTATGTTTGTCTCTGTGTTTACGTCTCTCCTTGTGGCTGTTTCTGTTCTGGTGTCTGTTCCAGAACCGGAGCCAGTGTCTGTTCCCGAGCCATTCTGTGTGTTGTCTGTTCCCGAGCCAGTGTGTGTGTTGTCTGTTCCCGAGCCAGTGTGTGTGTTGTCTGTTCCCGAGCCAGTGTGTGTGTTGTCTGTTCCCGAGCCATTCTGTGTGTTGTCTGTTCCCGAGCCAGTGTGTGTGTTGTCTGTTCCCGAGCCAGTGTGTGTGTTGTCTGTTCCCGAGCCCGAGTGTGTGTTGTCTGTTCCCGAGCCCGTGTGTGTGTTGTCTGTTCCCGAGCCAGAGCCAGTGTGTGTGTTGTCTGTTCCCGAGCCAGAGCCAGTGTGTGTGTTGTCTGTTCCCGAGCCAGAGCCAGTGTGTGTGTTGTCTGTTCCCGAGCCAGAGCCAGTGTGTGTGTTGTCTGTTCCCGGGCCATTCTGTGTGTTGTCAGTTCCCGAGCCATTCTGTGTGTTGTCCGTTCCCGAGCCAGTGTGTGTGTTGTCCGTTCCCGAGCCAGTGTGTGTGTTGTCTATCCCTGAGCACGAGCCAGTGTGTGTGTTGTCCGTTCCGGAGCCAGTGTGTGTGTTGTCTATTCCTGAGCACGAGCCAGTGTGTGTGTTGTTTGTTCCCGAGCAAGTGTGTGTGTTGTCTGTTCCTGAGCCAGAGTCAGTGTGTGTGTGTTGTCTGCTGTTCCTGAGCCGGTGTCTGCGCCGCCCTGGCCGCCCGAAGGGTCTTCGCCGCCCTGGCCGCCCGATGGACTGTCTTCTCCGCCCTGGCCGCCCGATGGACTGTCTTCTTCGCCCTGGCCGCCCGATGGACTGTCTTCTCCGCCCTGGCCGCCCGATGGACTGTCTCCGCCCTGGCCGCCCGATGGACTGTCTTCGCCCTGGCCGCCCGATGGACTGTCTTCGCCCTGGCCGCCCGATGGACTGTCTTCTCCGCCGTGGCCGTCCGAGGGCTCATCTCTGCCCTGGTCCCCTGCGCAACCTTCTCTGCCCTGGTCCCGTTCCCCTGTTAGGACTTGGCCCTCCTACCCTCCCCCAAGACCACCTCCGCTTCACCACCCTCCTGAACTTTAGTGTTTTTGTTTCAAGGGGCGTCGGGAGCCGCCCATAGGGGGGGGGGGGCTATGTTACGTGTGGGTTTTGCTGTGTCTTGTATATCACGTGATTCCTTGTTTGTCATGTGACCCTGCCATGTGTCTTGTCTTTTGTTGTTGTTGCTCAGTGTCCACAGGTGTTCCTCGTCCATGTTTATTAGTCTCCCCAGGTGTTTCTTATTAACCACGCCCCCTTGTTATCTTGTTTAGCTTCTTTGTCTGTGTATTTAAACCCCTGTGTTTCAGTTGTTGGCTGTCGGTTGTTGTTTTATGTTACTCCTGTCCTGTTCTGAGTTCCCTGGATTTCCTGTTTTTGTATTTGTTTAATTAAATGTGCTTGCAATTGGATTCACTCTCCGTTTCATTCCTGACTGGATGTAACAGTATCTATATTTTATCTATTAATTGTGAAGCATATAAATCAGTGCCACTTTAAGTGAGTAGGACTATGTGAAATTACTCACATCAGAGAGCAGCAGAGAGAAGCTTTGATGGAATATGGCAGTCAAATGTGTCGAGTAAATATAATAATATACTCAACCCAATAAAATAGTTTTCAATAGGAAGTCATAATTTTATTTCACAATAATGCAAAACTATTTATTTTGTATTTCTCTTCCCATTATGTTTTTTTTTAGTGTTTCTCTCTGGATGTAAAAGTATGATATAGCACTTTGGGGCAAATATGGCCACCAGTAATCCAAAACTAGAAGCTAAAATGGCAAAAATCTCCACAGCCACTGCATATTTCCCTGGTGAGCTCACATATGCTGGAACAAAAGCAATCCACACAGCACAGAATATCAACATGCTAAAAGTGATGAACTTTGCTTCATTAAAATTATCTGGATGATTTCTCGCCAGGAAAGCTAAAAGGAAGCTCACTGCTGCCAACAGTCCAATGTATCCCAGCAACATAGAAAAACCAGCCACTGAGCCAATAGCACATTCATATACTATTATAGAGCGGATATAGTTGCTATTTTTATGGGGTGTTGGAGAGGCAGTTGATAGCCAGACTACACATATCACAACCTGAATGGCTGTTAGGACCAGAACTGTGCATCTTTGTTGAGCTGCTCCAAACCATTTCATTGGACATTTTCCTTCTGGTAGAGAGGACTTAAACACAGCTATTACCACCATAGTCTTGACCAAGATGCTGGAAATGCACAGGACAAAGCTAATGCCAAACAAAGCATGTCTTAACTGACACGTCCACAACTGCGGCTGGCCAATGAACAGCAGCACACATAGAAAACACAGTTTGAGTGACAACAGCAGCAAGAAGCTGAGCTCTGAATTGTTGGCGCGTACTATGGGAGTGTTAAGGTGATGAGTAAAGATGACCATCACAAGAGCGCAGAAGCAGGTGCCAAGCAGAGATGCAGTGGTTAAAGAGATGGCCAGAGGATCCTCATAAGACAGAAACTCAACTTCTTTGGGGACACACTGATCCTTATCTGGATTGGACCAGAACTCATTTGGGCACACTGTGCACTCATTAGCATCTATAGGTGAGAATAAGAGAGAAGGTGAGAAATTAAGAAAAATGTACTTTTACATTTTGCCAACAATAATCTCCTCACCTGTTGTATTAGAAATCTCTCCATCTCCGCATGACAGGCAGTCAAAACAGCAGACAGGAAGACCCTTTTGCATGGCTCTTCTGGTTCCTGGTGGGCAGCTCTCACTGCACACAGATTGTGGTGCCTGAAAGAGACATCATCAGTTATGTCTTTTACACAATGAAAAGCTTGGCCTTTCAATTAATATATTCTCATTTGCTTTATAGCTTTGACTATAATTTAGACTATATCTGCAAAAAAAATAACATTAACATGCAATGTAAATTTACTTTTTTGTCTCAAAGTTCCAGTATATTGTATCCTACTCCAGTGTGAGAACCATCCCTGTTTCTGGCTCATCATATACTATACCGATTGTGTAGATACTTATTGATCCATCTGTCCTCGGCTGCCAGTTCATTACATCATAGATGGCCAAAGCATCTCCATTCTCATCAAATGACACATGATCCCCAAAGCCTGTGGTGAAATTCACTTTCTGTAGGTAGTGAACCAGCTGTACAGATTGTAGATAGGACAGTATTATATGTCACACTTGTTTATTTTTTGTGTCTAGTTGTAAAGATGTAAATCACTGTAGAGATGCTTTGAAACAATCGGTATTGCATAAAGCACTATATAAATAAAGGCCACTTGACTTGATTTGACTAGTTCTTCTTCTATGTAAACCTGCGCTATATATTTGAGTCTTACCTGCCAGGGTTTCAAGTGTGTTATGTCAGCACATCTGTTCCCACTGAATGGTCCTCTACCCTCCTCACACTGCATCAGGTTATGAAGCGCATGTGCTAGGGCATAAACTGCTTTATACACATTATAAGCTGCTCTCAACTCTGAAACATCAGTGTATGGTGTGTCTGTAATGCTCAGATTCTCCTGTCCTGTACACACTGTTTTCACTATATCTCTATCTGTCTCTTTACCCCCTGTTTCAAAACTGCAACCAAACATGTTCTCCCAGAAGATTCTCAACATATTATTTCTTGGATAATTTTTTGGACGAAGACATAACAGAAAGTCATAAAGCCCTCGATCTCCCCACGTCTGATGGCAATGCCCAGTGTGCCCACCAGGAAGGGCAGGAAACGTGATGTGTGAAACACAGGTGAAGTGACCCAAGATTCACTCGCAATCCACTGCCTGCCTGTCATGTTCTGCAACACTACCTCATCCATCAAAGGTATCACTAAGGATGAAGGGGAGATAACAACCACCACTCTAGTTGTAGAAGCCTGCATTACTCTCAGTATATGCTGAATATCTCTGGGGTTGTTATCATAAGGAAGAATTTCAGAAAAAGCAACACAATGTCCAAACAGCTTAATTTCCTGCTGAAAGGACTGAGCAGCGTAGATGCAATAGTCATCGTCACCGTAGAGAAGACCAACCCAGGTCCATCCAAAATGCCTCAAGATCTGAACCATAGCCCGCACCTGGAAGGCATCACTGGGGATTGTTCTGAAGAAAGAGGAGTACTTTTTTCTGTCACTCAGACAGGAGCAGGTGGCGTAGCGACTAACCTAATCATGGGAGATGGAGAGGGAGGACAAGGTGTTAGAAAATTTGTGATAATCAACATAAAAATTATCAGTGCCTTTATAATATTTGTAACACAAGCAGATGAGGCAGGACACACACACATACACACAGGTATATATATATATATATATATATATATATATATATATATATATATATATATATATATATATATATATATATATATATATATATATATATTGCCGTTCAAAAGTGTGGGATCTGTACGATTTTTAATGTTTTTATAAGAAGTCTCTTATGCTCACCAAGAGCTGATTTGCTGATCAAGACACGTATTATTATTATTATTATTATCATTATCAATGTCGAAAACAGTTATGTAAAAAAAATATCAGGCTTCTTTGATGATTAGAAAGTTCAAAAGAATAATATGTATTTGAAATAGAGAAAGCTTTTGTAACATTACACACTACAGTTCAAAAGTTTGGGGTCAGTAAGATTTTTTTTTCAGGTAAATATTTTTAAGATGCATTAAATTGATCAAAAGTTACAGTAAATACATTTATAATGTTACAAAGGATTATATTTCAAATAAATGAAACAGAGCATTCTATTCATCAAAGAATCCTGAAAAAAATATTTCCACAATTGTTTTCAACATTCATAATAATAATGAATGTTTTTTTGAGCATCAAATTAGCATAATAGAATGATTTCTGCAGGATCATGTGACGCCGCAGACCAAAGAAATTTTGCTAAAAATTCAGCTTTGCATCACAGGAATAAATATTTGAAAATATATTCAAATAGAAAACAGTTATTGTAAATTGTCATAAACAATTTTTTTTTTTTACTTTTTTTCATCCCATCTTACTATAGGTACTCGAAACAGCCCCAGAACACTGGAAATTGCAATGGATGGAGTTGAACTAGGATTCCCCACCACTCCAATAACCGGCGGAGGGCCATTGCAGTTTAGGTTGGAAAAGGACTCCTCTGTCCCACTAGCCAGGGATATGGCAGCCCGGAACGCCATTCCTAGCATCACACAATTGTCATAAAGATGGTAACCCAGAGTGATATTAGGCAACAGATTGGGATTCTTATTGATCTCATTTATTGCAAAAGCCATAGTCTGTGCATGCTGAAAGCTTTCCATATTAAATCTAAGAAAAAAAGCAAGATAAATGTTAACATTTAATTAGATTAAAAAGAGATAAATAAATGACAGATTACAAATTAATAGAAGCATTAATACACAGCAGTTACATCAGAGTTCACACTCATGGATCTCTTCTATGGTGCACACTTTGTTAAATATGCAGTTGTTTTAATAGAGATTGTTGTCAAGATAGCATTACTGCTGTCAAAAAGTCATTTGAGCATATTGACATTCGTATTTCTTCTTCTTCTTCTTCTTCTTCTTATTATTATTATTATTATTATTATTATTATTATTGTAGTATTATTGTTGTAATTATTTAAGGAATATTTCTTCTTTTATAGTTATGCAGTCTGTCTGACTCACATTTCACAGTATGGTGGTTCTGGCTCTGCTCTGAAGCTCAGCTCTTGGAACACTGTGAAAAAGTGAACTTCAAACAGTCCTCCAAGTATAACATCTCCATCCTGGTACATGCCGTTCAACCTGAAGTGTCCCTGGATCTGGCAGGTATCTGATCTGAGGACTGAAGCTGCAGTGATACAGTTAAAGAGTAAGTATATAGAAATATACAGAGTGATCAACATTTCTCTCTCTTTCTGAACCACTTACCATCTCAGCTTGTATGGGTTGTTCCTTTAAAAAAACAGGTTGTGCCAAGTGGTCATCACTGGAAATCAGGATGTCACCTTAAGAGCCAATCACCAATAAACATTGTGTCACTGCAGCTGCTGTTAGAAGCTCTGGTTACCATAGAAACAGTCAGTGTTCTGAGATGCACACTTAGGACTGCACATGCATATGGGCTGATCTTGCCTGAAAAATACTCCTTTTAACAGTATTTGAGCATAAGAAACAATATATTTTTAATACTTATTTAATATAATAATAATAATAACCTTTATTTTATAAAGCGCCTTTAAAAGCAGCTCCTCAAAGCGCTGTACACCCAATAGACAATAGTTAAAAGCAAACACATCAACAGGTAAATGCAAGTTTAAAAAAGTATGTCTTAAGTTGACCTTTAAAAATGGCATAAGTCTGGGCTTCCCTAAGTCCAAGAGGCAGAGAATTCCAAAGGACAGGTGCATAGAAGGAAAAAGCCCTGTCACCCATAGACTTTAAGCGAGTTTTAGGAACCACCAGCATGCTCGATTGTGAGGAGCCCAATCTGCGATTCGGAGTGTAGGGGTGTAACATTTCAGATAGATAATTTGGAGCCAGACCGTGCAAAGACTTATATGTAAGCATCATAATCTCGTCATAATCATAATCAACTCGGAACATAACTGGGAGCCAATGCAAGGATTCCAAAACCGGAGTGATATGGTTGCATATTCTGGACCCAGTTAAGATCCTAGCAGCAGAATTTTGTACACATTGAAGCTTGTGTAGTGTAGATTTAGAAACACCGGCTAAAAGAGCGTTACAATAGTCAATCCGAAAGACGACGAAGGAATTTATCAGCTACGGGAAAAGTTAACATTGGCCGCAATTTGGCGATGTTTCTAAGATGGAAAAAAGATGTTTTAACAGTACTCTGAATGAAAGAATCAAATGAAAGATTAACATAAAATATAACTCCAATGTTCCTCATTTTAGTCTGGATACCCAAAACAGAGCCATCAAGAGTCAAAGACAGAGAACCAACTTTGGAATATGAATGGGGACAGTTCGTGCCATATTTTGTTGCTATGTTATAAGTGTCACCGGCCCAGCAGTGGGCCCACAGCCATTACATATTTTAAACAGTAATATCTTATACTAAACCTAAACTAATCTTGACAAACTATATATCATTTGAAAGCTTATGGTGCATTCACACCGGACGCAAATAGAGCTTCTAGCGCGTCTAGCGCGAGTGATTTCAATGTTAAGTCAATGCAAAGACGCGTTACACGCATAAAAAATTCCTGCAGCGCGAATGATGCGTAGAGCATCGCGGGAGACGCGAATTCGCCTCATTCGCGTGTCAAGTTCGTGTTAACTTGAGACATTAATTTTGTGTGCTATTTATTCCATATCTAATCTAGATTATATGAAACACTATTATTATTCTAATGTTAAGAGAACCAACATACTTTAGTGCAAGAACATAGTTCGTGTCTGGACAAAGTGGACATGTGTGAGGGAAAAAAATCACAGGACAGTTTAATCACTTTTGTAGTAGCCTAGACTGCCTCCATTTATCATCAAAACAAAAATAAATTACAGATTAGGTGGGTGAGGGTGATCCTCGCACCGATGCGGAACAAAAGGTCATCAGACTGGCCGCGGGACAGGCGGAAGTACCGCTGAAAGCGGCCATCATCCAGGCGCAGCTCCTGGAGCAAATGGTGAAACTCGCCAAACTGGGTTCACCTCCGAAGGGTCTGGTGACCCAAATACGGTGACGATGATCCCTACGCTGCTGTTCTGCTCTCCAGAGCAAATTCAGAGTGGTGACTCTCTCGATGAATGCTCGACCAACATTAACCGTCTTGTAAAAAGATGGCTGCCAACAGATTTCGCTCTTGACGCGCGAATGGATTCAAAGTGTACACATGTATAACTAGACGCGGCAGGCGCGAATTTGACGCTCAATTCGCGTCTGGTGTGAGCGCTCAGTTACAATCTCTAGTTTTCATGATTTTCAATTAACAAAATAAATTACAGAGGAGCAGTATTTTATCAATTTGCAACAAGAAAATTTTCACACTCCTAAGGCATGTTCAGACCTTTATTTCGAAATAGAGATGACCATGAAAAATCATGAAAGATTGGTAGAAACATCAGTTTGTTTTCAGTTTGTAGTGTTCAAAAGATAACAAACATTAAATTATTTTAGAATAAAAGGTCTAAAAATTTTTTGAATATAAAGAAAAAAATAATTGATTCACCATTTGTGATGCGGCGGCGAGCTATAACGCACATATTTGTTCTTTTTATGTTTATTAGAGGAAGCACTTTAGTGCGTTCTCGACCGCTATTATCTTCAGACAGTTTATGTGAAAACCCTTCTCCTGGTCTGACCACTGGCCAAAGGCCGGTCTGCCCTCGAGCAGCGCGCCCCAACCCGAGTTGGACGCGTCTGTCGAGATGACTTTCCGATAAGAGATGGTTCCCATCCTTACTCCCTGCTGGTACCAGTCGGCCACTAACCAGGGCTGCAGAGCCGCTATGCAGGTCTGAGTCACTCTGATTTTCTGGCCGCCAGACAGCCAGGCTCGGCGGGACACGCGAGTATTCAACCAGCGTTGGAGCGGGCGCATACGCAGTAGGCCCAGCTGAAGCACCGCTGCAGCTGATGCCATACAGCCCAACATCCTATGTAATGTTTTCAAAGGGAGAAAGCTGCCCTTCTGGAAAGATGCGGCTAGATGGCGAACACGGCGCGCGCGCTGTGTCGATAAACGAGCCGTCATGGTCACCGAGTACAGTTCTATTCCTAGAAAGGAAATTGAAAGGCTGGGCAGTAACAAGCTCTTGGTCCAGTTGACCGTGAGACCCAAGCTTTCCAGATGACTGAGAAGCACTGTCCTGTGAGATAGCAGTTCTGTCTCTGACTGTGCCAATATCAGCCAATCGTCCAGATAGTTCATTATTCGCAGCCCCTGACTTCTCAGGGGGGCGAGCGCCGCGTCCATGCACTTCGTAAATGTACGGGGTGCTAGAGACAGGCCGAACGGCAGGACGGTGTATTGATATACCTGACCGTCGAAGGCGAATCTAAAAAATTGCCTGTGACGGGGTATTATCTGAATCTGAAAATAGGCATCCTTCAGATCTAGAGAAATAAACCAGTCCCTCGGGCGAACGTGCGCAAAGATTTTCCTGGTCGTAAGCATTTTGAACGGTCTTTTCGTAAACACTTTGTTCAAATGTCTCAGATCTAGGATAGGTCTGAAGGCTCCGTCCTTCTTGGGTACGAGAAAATATCGGCTGTAAAAGCCTGACTCGCTCAGAGAAGGCGGTACCTTTTCTATATCCCCTTTGCACAGCAGCTTTGCTATTTCTGCGTGAAGTAGGTGTGCTACTTCCGCATTCACTATCGTCGTGGTCTGGGCTTGAAAGCGCGGGGGACGGCGAATGAATTGAAGTGTATAGCCCTGCTTTATTGTGCTCAGCACCCATTCTGAAATCCCTGGGATAGTTTCCCACGCAGCTATGTGAGCCGCTAGGGGGCGAATGGCCTCCGGGTTCAGATCGCCGCCATTTGCAGGCTTGTGAAACTGAAACGGAGCCGAAAGCGCGGCGCGTGCGCTCTCGGTTCTGGGCAATTGCTGCTCGCTGAAAGCCGAAACTGGCTGATTTATGTAAGATGTCCCAATCATAACGGATGGGGAACATTCTTTTTACACTTTTTGACGCGCGAGCAGCGCTCCTGGCGGAAAAGCTTTCTGTAAGCGTGAGCGCGTGTACGCGGGCACGAGACTTACAACTGTATCTGACGCCCCGATCATAATGGATGGGGAGCGTTTTATTAACGCCCTGCGTTTTGGGATAACACTTAAATGCGCGGGCGGAGCCCGGGGGGAGGTTTGTGTTAGCAAGCGTGAGCGCTCTCTGGCGGGCACGAGACTTACATTCATAACCTGCTTCTTTGATCGTGTAACAGAGCGGGCAGATAGTGGGCACAGACCTGTGGACACATTTCTTACATTCAACACTCGAGCGGCTTTTCTGCACTTTATGAGAGTGTGCTCTGTGAGTGACACGGGATTTGGAGTGCTTATGTGTAGCTTATTAACACTGGGGCGTGGGCACTTTCACTTTTGATGGCGTTTTGGTGGCGCGGAGAGAGAGATTCGTCGCACTTCTCAGGTCCGTAACCGCAGCTGGATCACGGCCCTTCTCATCCCATTCACGGAGGAGGTCGGCTTGCAGGATCTGTAGCACAGCCATTGAGTGTAGAGCAGACGCGGCCTGGCCGGAGGCGGCATAAGCGCGGCCGACCAAGGCGGACGTGGCTCAGCAGGCTTTAGACGGGAGGGCTGACCGTGACCGCCATCTCGCAGAGGGCGGGCAAAGGTGCGCCGCGACCGCCTCTTCCACAGGGGGAATAGCCGTGTACCCTTTCTCGGTGGCGCCGTCCACTTGGGAGAGCGACGCGGAGGCCTGTGACTGAAGTCTTGAGGAAAATGGTGTATTCCACGACTTCGTCAGCTCCGAATGAAGTTCCGGCAGGAATGGAGCGGACCTAGTTGCTGAAGCTGCGCGGCGGCGACTCTGAAGAAAACAACCGTCGAGCCTGTTCGGCGCGGGTTCCTTTGGCAGCGACCACTCCAGCCCGAGACGGTCAACAGCCTGTGTCAGCAGGCGCATCAGTTCCGCATCAGCTCCAGCGCAGGTACGGGTAGATTCCTGGATCGACGAGGTGGCGGAATAAAGCGACCATTCCTCGCTGTCCAATGCCAGGATAGAGCTGCAGTCTTTCGTGGCGTGTTCCTCGGCCTCATCCTCCGATGCGACGGCAGTGAGGCTCGTAAGCAGCAGCTGGGCGTCGGTGAGGAAAGGCGGGGAAGGCGAAAGTGAGGCTCGAGGGAGGTTCTCCGTCGAGCGCGTCGCTGTGGCCACAGGTTCTGCTGTCTCAGGGAATGGCGCTTCTGCCTGCGCAGTCCCACAGAGAGCGGAGTGACTGCTGCGGTGTTGAAGGCCTCGAGTCAATCCCACAGGGTCGACAGCGGAAGCTCCTCACAGAGCTCGCAGCCCCCGGACGCGAGGGCGAGCTCTGCGTGTTCCAGGCCCAGGCAGAGAGCGCAGATAAGGTGGCGGTCTCCGGCAATGAGCGGGGCTCTACACAAGCCGCAGAAGTGTGAGGCATCTTTAAAAAGACGCTCGCTGCTCTTTTAGAATATATATAGCAGGCGAAAAGGATACGTGGCCGGATAGCGTAGCTCGCACGGATGGCTGAAGGTGGCGAAGACGGCCGGCTTCCTTAGCGTTATCCTAAGCTTGCTGTTCGCTGTTTGACGGCGGCGGTTGCTTCTCTCAGATCCAGCGATGCGAAGAGCTCGCTGAAGAGATGAAAAATCAAGAAAGTCAGCCTACAGCCCCTACGCTAAGCCACGCCCATTCTGGCGGGCTGTGACGCTATGAAGGCGAGGGCGCCCTTCATTGGGCGTGACGTCACGCCGGGCTCACTGGTAGGCTGCAGCAGTTGCCCGCAGGGCAGCAAATGAGCACGCGAGATGGCCTGCTCTAGGTCTGCTAGCTGCTGCCCTGCGTTGACAATGAATACAAAATTAAGGATATTTTTTTGGCTTCAGTATCTCGAGAAGACAAATCTTTCCCGTAGCGTTAGCTAAACTTACGCAATACGAGAGAACCTCTACTAAGAGAACTAAAGTATACATTTTATCATACATATTTCAAAGTTAAGGATTCATTAGTTTGAATAAAGCCTACATTGGAACAAACACTATAATAGCATCCTAGTTGAAGACTTTATTTTTGACAAAACAAACATAGGCTAATATATTTAACATTTGAGCAGAAATTTGTGAATAAAAGCTTATTCAATGTGGCAGTAGTCTAGTTTACAGTAAACAGTTAATAATCTATCCAAAACTAGTCAACGAAATGTTGTCTTTCATATTTCGTCTGTAACATAGGCATATCGTTTGTTGTTCTGTATTAGGGCATATAAATATTAATTTGCAGTTTAATACGTTGCTAATACAAAGACATTTTAACATTATTTCAACATATTTCATTCGATTTTCACTCATTTCAGTATAGCAATAGGGTTTGGTAAAAACTGTTCAGTTCATTCATTCATTCACACACACACAGGCACGATTCATATTTAAACAGTCTTTTTGCGGTTTACATACACTATGATATCGCTATTAGAACAATAATAAAAAAAACTTACTTGCTCCTCGAAATGAAAATAAACCAGCACATGTTCTGAGGTAAATGTCCCAGGATTATTCCTCACACAGCCTCGCAAGAAGAAATAGTACATTAATCTGATGATTACATTTGTTGTGTTATCGCGTTTATGAGGGGCGCGCGCTCTCCGTGGGCGTGTCACATTAGCAGAATAATGAGCTGAGAGAACGTAATGAGATCGGCTGACACCTCTCTCTGTTTTTATAGATTACATAAACAGAGAATATTTTTTTTAGTTTTGAATTAGATATTTTAAAAGTACAAACTTAAATGATTATAAAGACATATTGTTCATGCTTGTGTGAATAGTATTCGCTGACCTTTGTTTAAGTTTAGAGACGTGCTCCAGAAAAAAAGTTAACGGAGACAGAGAGGCAGAAAGCACACCCTGTTTATTTTCTTCATTTTACAAAAGCACACGGTTTTGATGTTAATGTGAGTGTACACAAAAAAAGAAGACCCTCTATAGTTTATAATCACGTATTGATTTTATTTATATGACCAAAAATTACGGCGTATTTTAAGTCTGTGTTGCTGCTATGTGGAAAAAAAACAGCAAAACACGCCGGCGCGTTTTTGGACCCCAGAGGGTTAACTGGATCCCATTGTCATACATTACAACAGAGGTCTTCAATCCCGCTCCTGGAGGGCCACTGTCCTGCAGAGTTTAGTTCCAACCTGCTTCAGCACACCTGCCTTTGTATATTCAAGCGATCCTGAAGAGCTTGATGAGCTGATTCAGGTGTGTTTGATTAGGGTTGGAACTAAACTCTGCAGGACAGCGGCCCTCCAGGAGCAGGATTAAATTAATTAAGTATACCCTTGTATTGACAAGTTACATCTGAGTACCCCTTGAAATTTATTTAAAAGTTATTTTTAGTTCTAAAATTTTCCTTCATGAATTGTCTTAATTCCCATTATGCTATATCAATTTCTTAAATTAATTGTTAACATTATTTTAGTTTCTTTTCTTTTTTTTCATTATCATTGTTTTCTATGTTGCGTAATATATTTTTCTCCTCAATAATTTTTTGTTTTGATGGGGTTATTATTAAGTTGCTACTGAATCTATTCAAGGGCTGAGCATTCATTCATAGGAAAGTTGGTTGATGTTGACTATTGTTTGAGCTTGAATATGTTTATCTCGAATTAACGCGTTTGCAAAATTCTTCCTTTCCTATGGCAACAAATGAATCAAATTTTACCTCGGGGAGACTATAATGCACTCCCTGATGTGATGCTGTAGTAGACGGTTGCAGAAGGGATCTACTCTCTCAGGAGGGCGGTACGATATTTCACCCCTGCCCAGAGTTGTGGAAACTGTGGGCTTGGCCTCTGAGGGGGCCCAGCTCATAGAATCTGGTCTCTCAACTGAGGTTGTTGAAACCATCCTTCAGACCAGAGCTCCGTCCACGAGGAAGTTATATGCCCTGAAGTGGAAACTTTTCACTTCTTGGTGTGCAGAACACCGGCAGGACCCAGTTAACGGCCCAGTGGGTGCAGTGCTGGAGTTTCTGCAGGAGCGTTTCTCTGCAGGGTTATCCCCCTCCACACTAAAGGTGTATGTGGCGGTACTAGCTGCTTTCCATGTCCCTTTCAGTTGAGTTTCTCTTGGGAGACACCCACTTATAACTCGCTTCCTTCGTGGCACTTTGAGGCTGAGGCCTGCAGTTCGTACGAGGGTGCCGACTTGGGATTTGGCCATTGTACTAGAGGGCCTTTCTTTGGCCCCCTTTGAACCTATTGAGGAAGTTTCTGAGAAATTTCTCACGTATAAAACTCTTTTTCTGCTTGCAATCTCCTCACTTAAGAGAATCGGAGATTCGCAGGCCCTGTCGGTTGCACCCTCGTGCCTGGAGTTTTCGCCTGGTATGGTTAAGGCTTTTCTATACCCTAGACCAGGTTATGTCCATAAGGTCCCTACTAATGCTGTTAGACCTAAAGTGCTGCAGGCTTTCTATCCTCCTCCTTTTGTGTCATCAGATCAGAAGAAACTTAACATTCTCTGCCCGGTTAGGGCGTTAGACTCTTACGTCCACAGAGCTGCCCTGTGGAGGAAATCAGAACAGTTATTTGTGTGCTTTGGGCCACCCAGGAAAGGGTGTCCCGCGTCTAAACAGAGAATGAGCAAGTGGGTGGTTGAGGCCATCTCACTTGCTTATGAGTCGGCTGGTCAGCCTTCACCTTTGGCTGTACGAGCCCACTCTACTAGGAGTATGGCTGCTTCTAAAGCATTGTTGTCAGGAGTATCGCTAAGTGATGTTTGTGATGCGGCTGGGTGGTACTCACCGCATACATTTGTTAAGTTCTATGAATTGGACTTAAGTTCCACTCCTGGGGCGCAGGTGCTCTCGTCCTCTGTGCGCTAGTTCCCACATGACGGTCATTAGCTCCTATGGCGACGTGGGTATTGGCGTTCCCACAGCTTGACGCAGCTTGAGTTCCCTTGAAAGGGAACGTCTCGGTTACGTATGTAACCCTAGTTCCCTGATAGGGAACGAGACGCTGCGTCATTCTGCCATACTCCCAGCATGCCCGTTAGCGCTCCCTTCAGGCCTATCAGAAGCTGTCGCGCTTGTGTTTTGGGGGTGCTTTAGAGTTTCCTGGTCGATGACGTCACCCGCCTATGACGTTCCATCACTCCATTGGACTGATTCCATACGTGCTTCATGACGCACACATGCAGAGGCGTTCCCACAGCTTGACGTAGCGTCTCGTTCCCTATCAGGGAATTAGGGTTACATACGTAACCGAGACGTTTTATAGGTGGAAAGGTACTGTCATATGTAAAACCATCTAAATGAGTCCTAATTTTATTTAGCATGGGTTCTATTGCTATTGAGTAAAGCATACCTGACAAGGCACATCCTTGTCTAATCCCTCTTTGTATTTAAAAGGGTTACTCAAACCACCATTGATTTTCAGTACACTTTCAATATTTTCATAATGCATTTAATTAAGGCAGTGAAAGCAGATGGGAAACCAAAAGTTTCGAACGTGTACCATAAAAACTGATGATCCACCCGATTGAACATTAGGTCACTGATCCCAGATCAGTCCTAGATTGGACCCGACCTGATGATCCACCCAGTACTAAAAAACTTTCTATATTACATTGTTTTAGACTATCACATAAAGTTTCAAGAAACAATATTCTTTCAATTGATTTTACAGGTGCATAGACATTTATCAATTCCACAGTAACATTTTCAAACTTTGCTATTATCTTAATTAATCTAGTGGCTAAAATGATAATTTTTTACTTTTAAAACTATATTTTCCAAAATATGGGCAAACATTTTACACCAAACCAAGTAAAATTATCCATGTTATCCCCATAAATTAAATTTACAAATTTGGGTCTTTTATAAAGTGAATTTTACATAAAAAGCTGTTTTTTTTTACATAAAAAGCTGTGTTAAAATTTATTTAAAATGTAATTTATTTATATAAATTATATATATATATATATATATATGGTTCAGATGCAAAAGCCTCTAAATGCCATCTGAAATTATCTAGAATGATAATTTTTATCGAACTCGTATATTTAAATTCAGTTATTTCACTTAAAACACAATTAATAGTTAATTTTCATTGCCATTTAAGTGAAATTACTGAACTTATATATAGGAGCTTGATAAAAATTTGCATTCTAAAAGGAAATTTCAGATGGCACTTAGAGGCTTTTGCATCTGAACTATATATATATCATAAATCCTCCCAAAACTTCACAAATGTGGAGTAAAAACATTAATAAACAGAATAAAATTACATTTGTGAAAAAAAACACTATTCTGTTACAAAATTACATGTTGTTGACCACGAGTGTGACTATTTTTTTCACGCTAAAATAACAGATTTTTTTCATATAGATCTAGAAAGGGTTGAGAGCCGTACAAAGTTTAATGCCATTCGGACAAAGATAAAAATTTTCATAAATTAAGCAATAGTCATTTGCGGGTTAAAAAGACCCCGAAGAAGACCAGAGGGTTAAGGTCCCTGCAGAAGCCACACGTGAAGGTTCCACAGCTCGGGGCTGGGGTGCCATATCGTGCCTTTTCCCTGAGATGGCAGCCTTCCTGAGGGGGATTTGCCATGGGGGAGCCGCCATTATCTCTCTCAGGCCCGCAATCCAGGGCTGGTTCCGCCAGTTCGGGGCCACAAGGATCACTGATGCTCTTTCCTTCCTGATTTTGCATAACACCATAGGCAGAATCTTCACCGGAGGGAACGCGTAAAGCCTGTCTTTCGGCCAACGCGACGTCAGAGCATCTCCCGTCAGCGGGGAGTGAGATAGTGAGATAGTGAGTTCTCGCTTGTGGCTCCCAGATCCTCGTCCGCCCTCCCGAATCGATCACAGATACTTTGAACCGAGCCGCGGTGAAGCCTCCACTCTCCTTGAGGAATCCCGTTCCTCGAAAGCATGTCCGCCACACAGTTGAGAAGGCCGGTATGCGCCACTTTGATGGAGAGAAAATGTCGATCCGCCCACAACAGGAGACTCGCTGCCTGTTTGAAAAGAGCTCTGGAGCGCACGCCGCCCTGGCGATTTATGTACGAAACCCAAGACATGTTGTCATTTCGAATCAGTATGCTGCTGCTCCAAGCTCGATTGAAAAGCTTCCAGGGCTAAGGACACCGCCATTAATTCCTGACGGTTTATGTGCCACCCTCTCTGTGATTCCGACCACAGACCTGAGGCAGGCACGCCCAAGCACACTGCTCCCCAGCCTGAGGTCAACGCATCCGTCGACACCATGGTGCGTTGAGTCACTATTCCCGAAGGCACTCCTGGGCTGAACATATTCGGGTTGCAGTCTCAGATCACTGACGCAACTGTAAGTGACCGGGATGCGTGTGTGACCTGAAGACCACGCCCAGTCTGAAACGGCGCAGAGTCAATTAAATGGTCTCTATGCGCTTTTGAGAGAGGTTGGCTCGCATCGCCAATGAGTCTTAACACACGCCTAGATATGTTATAGTCTGACTCGGAATAAACACGCCCTTCTGCACATTCACACGTGTTGTGGTTTTCAATCTTTCCGAAAAATAACTTCGCAGAGATCTTTGATGCCAGAAATAATTAGACTTTATTTTCGAATGCCATCCCGTTACATAGAACGGCACTCTAACGCTCTGGCCCTCCGGCCTTCCAGCGCGCTCCCGAGTATATTTTGGTTCAGAGTTATATACATACATCTTCTTCCAAAGAAGGTAACACACCCTATAGATAGTTTTGGGTAAAGGTATTTTACCATGTGACTTCTCAGAATAGAATTTTCTGCAGCAAACAACATTCCATTCAAGGTCTTTCACATACACCGAGGAATCCCAAAGTCACAGACAGAAGAAATAATTGTGTCCAAATATATAGCAAAATTACTTGTTTTCTAAATAATAAAATCTTCAACATTCCCTCCTCTGAGGCTTATTAAGCCTCACATTAACTATCCTTTTCCAGAGTGTAGTTTCAAAATCCAGCTCCCTCAGTTATACTACCTGGTGACTCAATTTGAGTCACCCATTTTCCTTTCCAATTACTGGATTAAGCCACCACACTCCGGAGGAGCGCTCGAGCCAAACATCTTCTTCCATACATTTTTATTTCTTTTAGTTGTTCTTCCTTTTTTGTTTAATGGAAAAAGTAAAAGACTCGAGTTCTCCCTTATCAGACAAACTTAAACATTGTTATAAGTGTGTGTATACATTTGTTCTTGCATTGCATGTTATTGTCACAGTTATGTAGAGTATATCAAACATAAAAGTCTCTTATACTATTGAAAGTTTTCTTGCGGTGTAGATATCCTCTAGGGTCTGGCTCATCAATCATCTTCTTCGTCCTCAATTCCTCATTTACTGGAATCAACATCCAGGGTTTGTAAATATCAATTTGGTTGCCCTCTCAAATTAGTTTTCATTATCTTTTTTCCGCATTTCCATTCGTTTAACCGTGGTTCCCTTTCGTTGTCACTCCGAGTTACGTCGGATGACGACGAATGGGGTTTCGCTTAGAACACCTATCGACTTCGAGTATTACCAAACGAGCCAATGGCAAGGAAATGCCATGGGTCTGCGGAATTTGCATAGCGTATCTCCGCCTTACCTCGTGGGTATAAAAGGAGGACGCCGGCAACAGGCAGATATTTTTTCGCTTCGGAGCCAAGAGTATTTCTTCACTCCACAGTCATCTCTGACTTCGCTCTACGAGACGAGCTTCTCTCTCCGGTGTTGGTGTGACGGCGATCTGCAGCGAGCTCACAGTGCCTGCTGATCTGTGCAGTAATCTGCCAGTGTGTGTGTGTCTCCCTGTGCGCTTCAACATCGTGGAGTTTTTTCTCTCCTCTCATAAAAGAGCTCGCACGCGGCACGTCTTTTTAAAGACGGCTCGCCCGTGCATTTCTGGTTGCAGCGGACTGGTATTGGACTCTGATGGGCACGAGCGCTGTCTAGTGTGTTTGATCATGCTTGAACAGCGCTCGTGGGTGACTCATGTTCTCGCAAGGGAACGTGATCATCGCGTCATATATAGGTCGAGACTCGTTGAACTCGCAAGAGTGAGAGTCCCCTCATCCACCCCCCGATCTTCGGCTGGTGGCCAGGGTGACCTGAGGGTTACGGTCTGGAACAAGGCGCCGACTATGTGTCCGTGACCCCAGCCCCCCTCTTCAATGACGGTGCCCGCTAGTGAACTGCTGATTCCCGCGAGTCTACCCTCTGGTGGCCCGCGTGTTTCAGTTGAAGCTACAGAGGAAGATGCCATGTCTGTTGCAGCATCACTAGGTGGGCTTGAGTCTTCTGGAAGTGAGGGCTCGTCACAGCTGCCACCTTCCGGTGTGCATACGGCTGTGCCTGAGTCTGATCCGGAGATGACGGCCATGCTTTCCTGGGACGATTGGTTTTGGGTAAGGCCGCCGACCCTCGTCCGTGGCAAACCCCAATACCTCTGTTCCCGGACGTGCATGATGAGATCTCGAAGGCCTAGAAGACTCCCTTGTCTTCTCAGGACCGCTCGCTGATCTCATCCGCCTTTCCTCCCCTCGATGGGGCCGCTGCCCTTGGGTACACTGGGGATCCCCCGGCTGAACGCTCTGTTGCGATGCTATGTGTCCTCAGAGTGCTTCTTCTCGGCGCAATCCTAAGTACCCGCCCGTGGCCTGTAGTTTTTCGTCTACGCTTGTGGCGAGATCCTATAGTGCCACGGGACTGGCAGCCGCCTCACTGCATGCCATGGTCATTCTGCTGGTCCACCTGACCCAGATGCTCATGGACCTGCACGAGGGCGGGACTGACCCAGGGCTCTTCACTGAGCTGCGCGCCGTCACTGACCTTGCTCTCCGAGCGACGAAAGTGGCCGTACGCTCCCTGGGTCAGGTGATGCTCACCATTCTGTGGCTGAACCTATCTGATGTGCTGGATGTCGCGCGGACCCGTCTGTCCGACATTCCCATATCCCAGGTCGGCCTCTCCGGCGTTGCGGTTGAGGGCTGACCAACAGCTCTCGGCCGCTCATGAGCAGACTGACGTTGATTCTGTCCCGACGGCCCCGCCGTCCGCCCAGGTCCCTCGGTCTGCCCACCGCCGAAGGCGCCCCCCAGGACGCCACAGCCCCTCTCCAG
This sequence comes from Siphateles boraxobius, assembly GCF_051911475.1. Taxonomy (NCBI): domain Eukaryota; kingdom Metazoa; phylum Chordata; class Actinopteri; order Cypriniformes; family Leuciscidae; genus Siphateles; species Siphateles boraxobius. The sequence continues at coordinate 21,696,417 of NW_027508931.1, forward strand.
CCCCGCCCCCCGCTACACGCCGGGTTAAGCGGCGCTCCTGAGACGGGCTCCTCGGGGATGGAGCAGACTGAGGTTGACTCTGTCCCGACGGCCCCGCCGTCCGCTCAGGTCCCTCGATCTGCCCACCGCCGTGGGCGCCCCCCCGCGGTTCCCACCCCGCCCGCTCAGCCGGGCCGGCTCTGGAGGCCGCCGTCGGACGCCAAAACAGTCCTCTCCAGCCCGCCCCCCGCTACACGCCGGGTTAAGCGGCGCTCTTGGGATGGGCTCCTCAGAGATGGGACTCAGTTCTTTCCAGGAGCTGGTAGCAGGACCACTCCTTTCCCCGGGTGAGGGCCGGGGAAGAATCCTTATTCTCCAAAGAACTGACTCTCCCGTCTCTGAGCACAGAGAGTTCGGACGTCACAGAGCGCCGCCCACATGCCGTGCTCTCCTCGTCCCCCTCTGTCCCGGAGGTGGTTGACACGGCGTGCCGTCCACGACCGCTTCGCCCCTGTCCCCCTCTGTCGCCAGACCCTTGATAGAGCAGGCCCCCGTGGAACGCTGGTCCTTCCCTGGCCTCCTCTGTCAGGGTGCGGTTTTGACCTTGCCCCCACACCGGGCCGCTATGCCGTCCACGTCTCGGCCGGTCATTCCGCTTCGCTGCACCACCGGGGGGACGTCTGTGGTTCTCGACGCCACTGGCACAGTTGGGAGCCTGCCTAGAGCTTCCCTTCTGTTCCGCTGGGTCACGCGAACCATCGGCTCGGCTATGCGATTCAGCTCGCACGGTCTCCTCCCCACTTCTGGGGAGTCCGCTCCACTTTGGTCGATGGCTATGCCCTATCATGAGAGCGGAGGTTGCTACCCTACTGGCGAAGGGTGCGATTGAGACTGTCCCTCCAGCCGAAAGGAGGTCCGGGTGTACAGCCCCTACCACATTGTCCCGGAGAAGTCTGGTGGGTTACGGCCAATCTTGGTCCGAACCGCTCCCTTCACAGGCTGCCGTTCAAGATGCTCCTGGCCAAACGCACTTCTGGATGTGTGCGGCCACAGGATTGGTTTGCAGCGATCGACCTGAAGGGCGCCTACTTTTATGTCTCCGTTCTCCCTCGACTCAGACCATTCCTACGGTTTGCTGTCAGGGTGCGCGCATATCAGTACGCTGTTTTCCCATTCGGGCTAGCCCTGTCTCTTCGCGCCTTCACAGGTTGTTGAGGCTGCCTTTGTTCCTCCATGGGAACACGGGGTTCGCGTCCTGAACTATCTCGGTGACTGGCTGTCTTAAGCTCACTCCTGAGACCAGGTTTGCGAATACAGGGACCCAGTGCTCCGGCACCTAGCTCGTCTGGGCCTTCGGGTCAACCGGGGAAGGAGTAAACTTTGCCCCGTGCAGAGGAGCTCTTTTCTCGGTATGGACTTGGTCGCCTTCTCCACTCAGCCATTGCTGACTTGCCTGAGACTATCAAGCGCAAGAGTGCGGTTCCACTGAAGCTTCTTCAGAGGCTCCTGGGGCATATGGCATCTGCAGCCGCGGTTCGCCGCTCAGATTGCTTCATATGAGACCGCTTCAGCTTTGGCTCCGCGACCGAGTCCCGAGGTGGGCATGGCAACACGGCACCCTCCGAGTACCAGTTACTCCGACCTGCCGTCAGACCTTCACCCCGTGGTCGAACCTCAGTTTTCTACGGGCCGGAGAGCCCCTGGAACGAGCTTCGCGGCATGTTGTTGTAACGACAGATGCCTCCTCCATGGGCTGGGGTGCCATGTGCAATGGACGTGATGCCGCGGGCTCCTGGACAGGACCCCGACGCCTCTGGCACGTCAATTGCCTCGAGTTGCTGGCCGTACGTCTTGCTTTGCGCCGCTTCCGGGCCGTGCTCAAGAACCAACACGTACTAGTCCGTTCAGACAATACTGCCACTGTAGCGTACATCAACCATCAAGGTGGTCTACGCTCCCGCCGTATGTCGCAACTCGCCCGCCACCTCCTCATATGGAGTCAGAAGCATCTGAGGTCGCTTCATGCCATTTATATCCCCGGAGCCCTGAACTGTGCAGCCGACGAGCTCTCACGGCTTCAGCCCCTCCCGGGAGATTGGCGACTCCATCCCCAGTCGGTTCAGCTGATTTGGGACCAGTTCGGGGACGCACAGTTAGATCTGTTTGCCTCTCACGACTCGACCCATTGCGACCTGTATTATTCCCTGACCGAGGGCACGCTCGGCACGGATGCACTGGCGCACAGCTGGCCGCGGGGCCGCAAGTATGCGTTTCCCCCAGTGAGCCTTCTTGCGCAGACCTTGCGCAAGGTCAGGGAGGACGCGGAGCAGGTCATTCTGGTCGCGCCGTATTGGCCCGCCCAGACCTGGTTCTCCGAACTAATACTCCTCACGACAGCACCTCCCTGGCCGATCCCTCTGAGAAAGAACCTTCTTCCTCAGGGACGGGGCCACCTATGGCACCCTCGTCCCGATCTCTGGAACCTGCACGTGTGGCTCCTCGATGGGACGAGGCAGGTTTGAGTACCCTACCACCAGCGGTGGTGGCTACCATCACTTCCGCTAGGGCGTCGTCCACGTGACACGTCTATGCTTTGAAGTGGAACCTCTTCGTCAGCTGGTGCTCTTCTCACCGAGAAGACCCCCGGAGATGCTCGATCAGTGTTGTGCCTTCCTTCCTTCAACAGGGGCTGGAGCGAAGGCTGTCTCCCTCCACCCTGAAGGTCTACGTTGCCGCTATTGCCGCACACCATGACCTCATCGAAGGTAAGTCGGTGGGGAAGCACGACCTGGTTATCAGGTTCCTAGAGGAGCGAGGAGACTAAATCCGTCCCCCTCCTCTCGTTCCCTCTTCGGACCTCTCAGGGATTCTAACTGCCCTGAAGAGTGCTCCATTTGAGCCCCTGCAATCAGTCGAGCTTAAATTCCTGTCTATGAAGACAGCTCTCCTGGTTGCACTGGCCTCCATCAAGAGGGTATGGGACCTGCACGCATTCTCCATTGACGAAGCGTGCCTGGAGTCCGGGCCGGCTTACTCTCACGTGATCCTGAGACCCCGGCCTGGATACGTGCCCAAGGTTCCTACCACTCCCTTCCGGGACCAGGTGGTGAACCTGCAAGCGCTGCCCCTGGAGGAGGCAGACCCAGCCTTGCACTGCTCTGTCCAGTACGCGCTCTCCGCGCCTATGTAGACAGGACGCAGTGTTTCAGGACCTCAGACCAGCTCTTTGTCTGTTATGGTGGGAAGCTGAAGGGAAAGGCTCTCTCCAAGCAAAGGTTGTCTCACTGGATAGTGGACGCCATTGCTCTGGCATACCAGCAGCAAGGTCGACCGTGCCCCCTTGGTGTGACTGCCCACTCCACCCGGAGTGTGGCATCCTCTTGGGCTCTAGCGCATGGCGCCTCGCTAACAGACATCTGCAGAGCTGCAGGCTGGGCGACACCTAACACATTCGCCAGATTCTATAATCTCCGAGTGGAGCCAGTGTCCTCTCGTGTACTCGCTTCAACCAGCTAGTACCGGACCCGCTCAGGTGTCTTCGCTTGCTCGCCATTCCACTCCACGGACTGGATACGTGCGATATTCTCCTCAGGTGAGCTTCCCCGAAAGCCCTGAGCTCCTCCAGCACTCCTGACGTCGGCGCCAGTGTCTATTGCCTGCGTGTCGGCTAGGTGCCTCCCGTGTGCATGGTCCCTCCTTTGAGCGACCCCCACATGTGTATTTCCACTGTAAGCCTCTTTGAGCATGTGTCTTTCCCTTGGCAAGCCACCTTGCCACCCCTGGGGTTGAAATATTCCACCTGCGGCTGGACACCCCAGTGTTCTCCATATGTCTCCTTCGGGTCATATGTGTATTCTCTAAGTCCCCCCCTCTGGGTTGGCAGTAATTGCATATTTCCCCTAAACTTTGGGATATGCTCCCAGGTGTACCTTGGTATTCCTGTGCTAAATAGGAGTCCTTCGTCCGTGCCAGTCTCACGACAGGGATCTCAGATTTACGCAGGGCACTGGAAGACAGCTGAGAAGGTGGCGTGATTAGACTGGTAACCCCATTCGTCGTCATCCGACGTAACTCGGAGTGACAACGAAAGGGAACGTCTCGGTTACGTATGTAACCCTCGTTCCCTGAGTAGGGAACGGAGACGTTACGTCTTCCTGCCACTTTCCGCTGTACCGCGGGGATCGCCTGAGCTCAGTCTTGGCTCCTCAGCGAAGAAACATATCTGCCTGTTGCCGGCGTCCTCCTTTTATACCCACGAGGTAAGGCGGAGATACGCTATGCAAATTCCGCAGACCCATGGCATTTCCTTGCCATTGGCTCGTTTTGTAATACTCGAAGTCGATAGGTGTTCTAAGCGAAACCCCATTCGTCGTCATCCGACGTAACGCCTCCGTTCCCTACTCAGGGAACGAGGGTTACATACGTAACCGAGACGTTTTCCAACTAGTGATCTTAATATACAAAGTACACAACAGAATAATAACCCACTTTTTCGCTAAATTTTCCTCCCTGCGCAATATTATTTAGTAAAAGTGCAACACTGATCACCAAACATAAGTCATTCTACTTTTTTCATATAATTGTTTTTCTCTTAATGCAGACACAGCATTATAATAAATATCTGCTTATTATAGTAGTCTAATTGATTTATTATGCATTTTTGTTCAACTTGATCCATATGACTATTAATTCAAAATATGGCTGGGTAAACATAACTCTCTCATTTTTATCACTTCTTATGAGAGAATATCATTTCTTAAATTCGAAGAATCCATCTTTTAGTCAGTCAATTTTAGTGAACATAACACTTTACACCTATCTAATAAATTGCAATAAATTTCACTTACTGTCTATTTTATTACCAAATTTAAACAATAAATTCCATTTTGACCTTTTTAATCTCGTGTGTTGCTTCTCATTCTCATTGTAGCTCCTCAGTTCAAGACTAAACTGAATATTTTTTTCTTCTTTTCTACTAATTTCTAAATAAACTATCATGAATAAACTAATTATGTCTCATGTAATCACTCTAACTAAGAAAGCTTCAGAGCAATGTTACATTTATCTCATAAAAGTCATTCAATAAACTCATTAGACAATTAGAAAAATAACTCTAGCAAATAACGTTTTGCACTCTTACATATTCCTTATATGTACATTTCTTTTTCTTTATATCTAACAATCTAAAAGTTTGTCTATCAACCATTTAAACCATTAGCATTATAACTTAATCATTATTAAAACTTCCTTGTGTTCGTATGCAACTTATTTTTAATCTTCAATACTTCTGTTTAGTTGACATATAATCTGACTTTATTTCTGATAGATTTTCAATCTAAGGATTACTTCTCTGTTAGAAATTTAATTTCTGTTCCTGCCCTCCTCTGTTGATTTCATTACTTTTACCCATCTATATCATGTCCACATAATCCATTACCAAGTGATTTAATAGTTCTTCTGGTATACTGACATATGGACTATTTTTGTCGCTGTTCTTTTCTTAACTTTGTTTTTGCCACAAATTTCACAAAACTTTGCAAAAATGCCTTTAATTTTATCTTCATTTTAATTTTTAATTTCCTTACTCTACTCCCCCCTTTGCGCACTGGTTTAAAACCATTGCGCATCTGGATTGAGAATATTCAAAAGTCTTCATTAGTTCAACAATCTGTCCTTCATGTGAATGCCAAATATCTATTTTTGACCCCCCTCTGGTGCCATTTAGATTGTTCACAAGGGCCTGTTTGTTATTGGATTTCAATAACTTCCTCTAAGTCTATAAACTTTCTATCGAGCACTACTTGATATAATTTTAACTAATCAATTGCATTTTGAAACAAATTGTATTCTTATCAATTAAAATTAAAATTTAATATTTGTTAATACTTGCTTTAATTTCAACTGTAGTCTTAAATTAATTTTGTATACCCTTGTATTGACAAATTTCATCTGAGTATAAGATTTATTTAAAAGTTCTTTTTAGTTCTAGTTTTTTCCTTAATGAATTGTCTTAATTCCCACTATGCTATATCAATTTCTTAAATTAATTGTTAACATTATTTTAGTTTCTTTTCTTTTTTCATTATCATTGTTTTCTATGTTGCGTAATATATTTTTCTCTTCAATCATTTTTGTTATGGTGGGGTTATTATTAAGTTGCTACTGAATCTATTCAAGGGCTGAACATTCAATCATAGGAAAGTTGGTTGATGTTGACTATTGTTTGAGCTTGTACTCATCTCTGTTGATTCTTTTCTTTGCACAGTTCCTCTCATTACTGTGTTTCTGGTCAAGTTTGTCTTCTTTTTCCATTCATGATTTGATCATTCTGTTAGTCTTCACCAGGGTGACTCTTGAGTCGTTCATTGCAATGGACTCTTTTCTCTCATTGTCAGCATGTCCTTGATCCCTCACTTCAGTTGTGGGGGGTTTCTGAAGTCAGTTGGTGTATTTTAAGTTGAGAGACATGAACTCAAATGTCACTCTGTTGATCACTTCCTCTGAAATTACAAAGCACAGTTACTGGTTCTTTTTGTTAGACTTGTCCCTGAATCCTTCCAGGAATCGAGCTGCTGCTATCTGTAAATTAAAGCTTAATTATTTTTGTTAGTGAAAACAACATGTGATTTCAATCATCTGCCCCATTGTCCTTCTCGATGTTACCTGTAGAAAGGTCATGTGGGCTGAGTGGTGTCATTTCTGCTTTCATTAACAGCAGGACTTTAATCCATATATTCCTATTTGTTTTTCATAAATTTGACTTTTCATCATTATTTGCAACTTTTTGCATTTTTCTCACAATAAATTTCCAATGTACTCTTAAAATTAGTCAATTCAACTCAGTTATCTCTTTGTCTTGAGTTCCACTATTAGCACATTATTTATTAGGCATCTTGGACAATACTCAACCCACTTTGACAAAAGTTACAAGACAATATTTCATACTTTTGACAAAGATCAGCTCCATCATGATATGCTGCAAAGAACGTCAGATATGTTTTGCGCTGCGCAAATGTGGCACTGTTTTTTTAATTTTTTTTATTTTTCTCTTTTCATTCTTTGTTTTTTCATATTGTTACTTCAGTTCCTGACCAGGAAATTTAACCAAATGCATCCATGGTCATTATTTTATTGGGCAGATTTTGCCCTGTGGGCCCACATGTTAAATTTTAAATACAGCTGTATTGGCAAAATATTTGATTTGCCTTGGTGTCTCTTCAGACACCATCTCTCACTCATTCACACTCAGTGTCTCTCTCACACACACTGGCCAGCATACACTCTTGCAGGTTGTGCTCTAAATGTGGCATCCTATAATTTTAGCCACAAGGTCTGATCAGGTCAACACAGCTATGTCAAACACTATTGAGAAGTGTCAATGATCATAAGGTTTAGTTTAACACCATTGTTATAATACTTTTTTTTTTCTTTTTACAAATTCTAATAGACTAAGTATTTTAGAATAATAAGCCTGCCAATTGTAATTTTTTCAAATGCATTTTGTCATTTGTTTTTCTGATTTTTCCTATTCTTTTTTGTTTTTTTATGAAATAAATTGGAGATCTCTGCATAATCTTGGATCCATGGCCAACAACATTTCCATCTCATTATCCCAGTTTAGACAGCATTTTTTGCGATTTCATAATTTTGGACTTTGAGTAATTTTCTCCAATCTATATCTGTAAAAACTTACCAAAACAAAATGGAGTGACCAGTATCATTGTTTTGCAAACAATAAAAATAATTCTTTGACATTTTGTTTCTATCTTTTACTTTTCTACAGATTAATTTTTCTCATGCTTTTAAGCCCTATAGTTGTTTAATGTAATAGCCCTCACTATAACAAATACAGCCTCAGATTGAACTATTTAGTGAGTTGAGCACCCACTTGTCTCTTTCAGTGTATTTTCTTTCTTTTTTATATGGCTGGACTTGAACCTATACTGAAAAAGCAGAGAGTGTTAGTTTAGCAGAGAATATAAAGAATTGCTTATGAGACCAGTGAATAATCAGAATGAATAAAGTTAATCTAATAATTAACTAAAATTGAAGCAGTCTCTATAGAGCAATCATTGAAGTTGCCACACCTGTGTTGCCAGTAAGGGAAGGATGCCGGTCGGTTTTACTGTTTTTAGATTATCAGTCTGTTGAAGCTTCTTGGCTGTCGCTCTGCATGTGTCATCAGCCTGCCACTCAAAGGCTTGGTGTAGTAGACTGGAATATAGGCTCTGTTGTTTCTCTGCCTCTTCTGAGTTTGGGCTTTTGATAGATTTTGCCTCAGCTTTGCATCTCAGGATTTTCCTCTTGTCCTCAGGAAAAAGTCTCCAGTGAAATAGTGAAAGTTTCACCTTTTCCAGCATTAAATCAGTCTTTCTCCATGCTGAGTTTTCCAGAGAGTGGTCATCTTCAACACAAACTTTTAAGCAAAACTGCTTACCTTGTGGCCACTTTTAGTTTGTGTTGTTCGTCCAGCGAAGCTCGCCGCAGTTCACCATCAGCTCCTGAACCAGCCCCACGTTGGGCGCCAAATGTTGTGGTTTTCAATCTTTCCAAAAAATAACTTCGCAGAGATCTTTGATGCCAGAAATAATTAGACTTTATTTTCGAACGCCATCCCGTTCCATAGAACGGCGCTCTAACGCTATGGCCCTTCGGCCCACTGGCCCTCCGGCCTTCCAGCGCGCTCCCGAGTATATTTTGGTTCAGAGTTATATACATACATCTTCTTCCAAAGAAGGTAACACACCCTATAGATAGTTTAGGGTAAAGGTCTTTTACCATGTGACTTCTCAGAATAGAATTTTCTGCAGCAAACAACATTCCATTCAAGGTCTTTCACATACACCGAGGAAATCCAAAGTCACAGACAGAAGAAATAATTGTGTCCAAATATATAGCAAAATTACTTGTTTTCTAAATAATAAAATCTTCAACATTCCCTCCTCTGAGGCTTATTAAGCCTCACATTAACTATCCTTTTCCAGAGTGTAGTTTCAAAATCCAGCTCCCTCAGTTATACTACCTGGTGACTCAATTTGAGTCACCCATTTTCCTTTCCAATTACTGGATTAAGCCACCACACTCCGGAGGAGCGCTCGAGCCAAACATCTTCTTCCATACATTTTTATTTCTTTTAGTTGTTCTTTCTTTTTTGTTTAATGGAAAAAGTAAAAGACTCGAGTTCTCCCTTATCAGACAAACTTAAACATTGTTATAAGTGTGTGTATACATTTGTTCTTGCATTGCATGTTATTGTCACAGTTATGTAGAGTATATCAAACATAAAAGTCTCTTATACTATTGAAAGTTTTCTTGCGGTGTAGATATCCTCTAGGGTCTGGCTCATCAATCATCTTCTTCGTCCTCAATTCCTCATTTACTGGAATCAACATCCAGGGTTTGTAAATATCAATTTGGTTGCCCTCTCAAATTAGTTTTCATTATCTTTTTTCCGCATTTCCATTCGTTTAACCGTGGTTCCCTTTCGTTGTCACTCCGAGTTACGTCGGATGACGACGAATGGGGTTTCGCTTAGAACACCTATCGACTTCGAGTATTACCAAACGAGCCAATGGCAAGGAAATGCCATGGGTCTGCGGAATTTGCATAGCGTATCTCCGCCTTACCTCGTGGGTATAAAAGGAGGACGCCGGCAACAGGCAGATATTTTTTCGCTTCGGAGCCAAGAGTATTTCTTCACTCCACAGTCATCTCTGACTTCGCTCTACGAGACGAGCTTCTCTCTCCGGTGTTGGTGTGACGGCGATCTGCAGCGAGCTCACAGTGCCTGCTGATCTGTGCAGTAATCTGCCAGTGTGTGTGTGTCTCCCTGTGCGCTTCAACATCGTGGAGTTTTTTCTCTCCTCTCATAAAAGAGCTCGCACGCGGCACGTCTTTTTAAAGACGGCTCGCCCGTGCATTTCTGGTTGCAGCGGACTGGTATTGGACTCTGATGGGCACGAGCGCTGTCTAGTGTGTTTGATCATGCTTGAACAGCGCTCGTGGGTGACTCATGTTCTCGCAAGGGAACGTGATCATCGCGTCATATATAGGTCGAGACTCGTTGAACTCGCAAGAGTGAGAGTCCCCTCATCCACCCCCCGATCTTCGGCTGGTGGCCAGGGTGACCTGAGGGTTACGGTCTGGAACAAGGCGCCGACTATGTGTCCGTGACCCCAGCCCCCCTCTTCAATGACGGTGCCCGCTAGTGAACTGCTGATTCCCGCGAGTCTACCCTCTGGTGGCCCGCGTGTTTCAGTTGAAGCTACAGAGGAAGATGCCATGTCTGTTGCAGCATCACTAGGTGGGCTTGAGTCTTCTGGAAGTGAGGGCTCGTCACAGCTGCCACCTTCCGGTGTGCATACGGCTGTGCCTGAGTCTGATCCGGAGATGACGGCCATGCTTTCCTGGGACGATTGGTTTTGGGTAAGGCCGCCGACCCTCGTCCGTGGCAAACCCCAATACCTCTGTTCCCGGACGTGCATGATGAGATCTCGAAGGCCTAGAAGACTCCCTTGTCTTCTCAGGACCGCTCGCTGATCTCATCCGCCTTTCCTCCCCTCGATGGGGCCGCTGCCCTTGGGTACACTGGGGATCCCCCGGCTGAACGCTCTGTTGCGATGCTATGTGTCCTCAGAGTGCTTCTTCTCGGCGCAATCCTAAGCACCCGCCCGTGGCCTGTAGTTTTTCGTCTACGCTTGTGGCGAGATCCTATAGTGCCACGGGACTGGCAGCCGCCTCACTGCATGCCATGGTCATTCTGCTGGTCCACCTGACCCAGATGCTCATGGACCTGCACGAGGGCGGGACTGACCCAGGGCTCTTCACTGAGCTGCGCGCCGTCACTGACCTTGCTCTCCGAGCGACGAAAGTGGCCGTACGCTCCCTGGGTCAGGTGATGCTCACCATTCTGTGGCTGAACCTATCTGATGTGCTGGATGTCGCGCGGACCCGTCTGTCCGACATTCCCATATCCCAGGTCGGCCTCTCCGGCGTTGCGGTTGAGGGCTGACCAACAGCTCTCGGCCGCTCATGAGCAGACTGACGTTGATTCTGTCCCGACGGCCCCGCCGTCCGCCCAGGTCCCTCGGTCTGCCCACCGCCGAAGGCGCCCCCCAGGACGCCACAGCCCCTCTCCAGCCCCGCCCCCCGCTACACGCCGGGTTAAGCGGCGCTCCTGAGACGGGCTCCTCGGGGATGGAGCAGACTGAGGTTGACTCTGTCCCGACGGCCCCGCCGTCCGCTCAGGTCCCTCGATCTGCCCACCGCCGTGGGCGCCCCCCCGCGGTTCCCACCCCGCCCGCTCAGCCGGGCCGGCTCTGGAGGCCGCCGTCGGACGCCAAAACAGTCCTCTCCAGCCCGCCCCCCGCTACACGCCGGGTTAAGCGGCGCTCTTGGGATGGGCTCCTCAGAGATGGGACTCAGTTCTTTCCAGGAGCTGGTAGCAGGACCACTCCTTTCCCCGGGTGAGGGCCGGGGAAGAATCCTTATTCTCCAAAGAACTGACTCTCCCGTCTCTGAGCACAGAGAGTTCGGACGTCACAGAGCGCCGCCCACATGCCGTGCTCTCCTCGTCCCCCTCTGTCCCGGAGGTGGTTGACACGGCGTGCCGTCCACGACCGCTTCGCCCCTGTCCCCCTCTGTCGCCAGACCCTTGATAGAGCAGGCCCCCGTGGAACGCTGGTCCTTCCCTGGCCTCCTCTGTCAGGGTGCGGTTTTGACCTTGCCCCCACACCGGGCCGCTATGCCGTCCACGTCTCGGCCGGTCATTCCGCTTCGCTGCACCACCGGGGGGACGTCTGTGGTTCTCGACGCCACTGGCACAGTTGGGAGCCTGCCTAGAGCTTCCCTTCTGTTCCGCTGGGTCACGCGAACCATCGGCTCGGCTATGCGATTCAGCTCGCACGGTCTCCTCCCCACTTCTGGGGAGTCCGCTCCACTTTGGTCGATGGCTATGCCCTATCATGAGAGCGGAGGTTGCTACCCTACTGGCGAAGGGTGCGATTGAGACTGTCCCTCCAGCCGAAAGGAGGTCCGGGTGTACAGCCCCTACCACATTGTCCCGGAGAAGTCTGGTGGGTTACGGCCAATCTTGGTCCGAACCGCTCCCTTCACAGGCTGCCGTTCAAGATGCTCCTGGCCAAACGCACTTCTGGATGTGTGCGGCCACAGGATTGGTTTGCAGCGATCGACCTGAAGGGCGCCTACTTTTATGTCTCCGTTCTCCCTCGACTCAGACCATTCCTACGGTTTGCTGTCAGGGTGCGCGCATATCAGTACGCTGTTTTCCCATTCGGGCTAGCCCTGTCTCTTCGCGCCTTCACAGGTTGTTGAGGCTGCCTTTGTTCCTCCATGGGAACACGGGGTTCGCGTCCTGAACTATCTCGGTGACTGGCTGTCTTAAGCTCACTCCTGAGACCAGGTTTGCGAATACAGGGACCCAGTGCTCCGGCACCTAGCTCGTCTGGGCCTTCGGGTCAACCGGGGAAGGAGTAAACTTTGCCCCGTGCAGAGGAGCTCTTTTCTCGGTATGGACTTGGTCGCCTTCTCCACTCAGCCATTGCTGACTTGCCTGAGACTATCAAGCGCAAGAGTGCGGTTCCACTGAAGCTTCTTCAGAGGCTCCTGGGGCATATGGCATCTGCAGCCGCGGTTCGCCGCTCAGATTGCTTCATATGAGACCGCTTCAGCTTTGGCTCCGCGACCGAGTCCCGAGGTGGGCATGGCAACACGGCACCCTCCGAGTACCAGTTACTCCGACCTGCCGTCAGACCTTCACCCCGTGGTCGAACCTCAGTTTTCTACGGGCCGGAGAGCCCCTGGAACGAGCTTCGCGGCATGTTGTTGTAACGACAGATGCCTCCTCCATGGGCTGGGGTGCCATGTGCAATGGACGTGATGCCGCGGGCTCCTGGACAGGACCCCGACGCCTCTGGCACGTCAATTGCCTCGAGTTGCTGGCCGTACGTCTTGCTTTGCGCCGCTTCCGGGCCGTGCTCAAGAACCAACACGTACTAGTCCGTTCAGACAATACTGCCACTGTAGCGTACATCAACCATCAAGGTGGTCTACGCTCCCGCCGTATGTCGCAACTCGCCCGCCACCTCCTCATATGGAGTCAGAAGCATCTGAGGTCGCTTCATGCCATTTATATCCCCGGAGCCCTGAACTGTGCAGCCGACGAGCTCTCACGGCTTCAGCCCCTCCCGGGAGATTGGCGACTCCATCCCCAGTCGGTTCAGCTGATTTGGGACCAGTTCGGGGACGCACAGTTAGATCTGTTTGCCTCTCACGACTCGACCCATTGCGACCTGTATTATTCCCTGACCGAGGGCACGCTCGGCACGGATGCACTGGCGCACAGCTGGCCGCGGGGCCGCAAGTATGCGTTTCCCCCAGTGAGCCTTCTTGCGCAGACCTTGCGCAAGGTCAGGGAGGACGCGGAGCAGGTCATTCTGGTCGCGCCGTATTGGCCCGCCCAGACCTGGTTCTCCGAACTAATACTCCTCACGACAGCACCTCCCTGGCCGATCCCTCTGAGAAAGAACCTTCTTCCTCAGGGACGGGGCCACCTATGGCACCCTCGTCCCGATCTCTGGAACCTGCACGTGTGGCTCCTCGATGGGACGAGGCAGGTTTGAGTACCCTACCACCAGCGGTGGTGGCTACCATCACTTCCGCTAGGGCGTCGTCCACGTGACACGTCTATGCTTTGAAGTGGAACCTCTTCGTCAGCTGGTGCTCTTCTCACCGAGAAGACCCCCGGAGATGCTCGATCAGTGTTGTGCCTTCCTTCCTTCAACAGGGGCTGGAGCGAAGGCTGTCTCCCTCCACCCTGAAGGTCTACGTTGCCGCTATTGCCGCACACCATGACCTCATCGAAGGTAAGTCGGTGGGGAAGCACGACCTGGTTATCAGGTTCCTAGAGGAGCGAGGAGACTAAATCCGTCCCCCTCCTCTCGTTCCCTCTTCGGACCTCTCAGGGATTCTAACTGCCCTGAAGAGTGCTCCATTTGAGCCCCTGCAATCAGTCGAGCTTAAATTCCTGTCTATGAAGACAGCTCTCCTGGTTGCACTGGCCTCCATCAAGAGGGTATGGGACCTGCACGCATTCTCCATTGACGAAGCGTGCCTGGAGTCCGGGCCGGCTTACTCTCACGTGATCCTGAGACCCCGGCCTGGATACGTGCCCAAGGTTCCTACCACTCCCTTCCGGGACCAGGTGGTGAACCTGCAAGCGCTGCCCCTGGAGGAGGCAGACCCAGCCTTGCACTGCTCTGTCCAGTACGCGCTCTCCGCGCCTATGTAGACAGGACGCAGTGTTTCAGGACCTCAGACCAGCTCTTTGTCTGTTATGGTGGGAAGCTGAAGGGAAAGGCTCTCTCCAAGCAAAGGTTGTCTCACTGGATAGTGGACGCCATTGCTCTGGCATACCAGCAGCAAGGTCGACCGTGCCCCCTTGGTGTGACTGCCCACTCCACCCGGAGTGTGGCATCCTCTTGGGCTCTAGCGCATGGCGCCTCGCTAACAGACATCTGCAGAGCTGCAGGCTGGGCGACACCTAACACATTCGCCAGATTCTATAATCTCCGAGTGGAGCCAGTGTCCTCTCGTGTACTCGCTTCAACCAGCTAGTACCGGACCCGCTCAGGTGTCTTCGCTTGCTCGCCATTCCACTCCACGGACTGGATACGTGCGATATTCTCCTCAGGTGAGCTTCCCCGAAAGCCCTGAGCTCCTCCAGCACTCCTGACGTCGGCGCCAGTGTCTATTGCCTGCGTGTCGGCTAGGTGCCTCCCGTGTGCATGGTCCCTCCTTTGAGCGACCCCCACATGTGTATTTCCACTGTAAGCCTCTTTGAGCATGTGTCTTTCCCTTGGCAAGCCACCTTGCCACCCCTGGGGTTGAAATATTCCACCTGCGGCTGGACACCCCAGTGTTCTCCATATGTCTCCTTCGGGTCATATGTGTATTCTCTAAGTCCCCCCCTCTGGGTTGGCAGTAATTGCATATTTCCCCTAAACTTTGGGATATGCTCCCAGGTGTACCTTGGTATTCCTGTGCTAAATAGGAGTCCTTCGTCCGTGCCAGTCTCACGACAGGGATCTCAGATTTACGCAGGGCACTGGAAGACAGCTGAGAAGGTGGCGTGATTAGACTGGTAACCCCATTCGTCGTCATCCGACGTAACTCGGAGTGACAACGAAAGGGAACGTCTCGGTTACGTATGTAACCCTCGTTCCCTGAGTAGGGAACGGAGACGTTACGTCTTCCTGCCACTTTCCGCTGTACCGCGGGGATCGCCTGAGCTCAGTCTTGGCTCCTCAGCGAAGAAACATATCTGCCTGTTGCCGGCGTCCTCCTTTTATACCCACGAGGTAAGGCGGAGATACGCTATGCAAATTCCGCAGACCCATGGCATTTCCTTGCCATTGGCTCGTTTTGTAATACTCGAAGTCGATAGGTGTTCTAAGCGAAACCCCATTCGTCGTCATCCGACGTAACGCCTCCGTTCCCTACTCAGGGAACGAGGGTTACATACGTAACCGAGACGTTTTCCAACTAGTGATCTTAATATACAAAGTACACAACAGAATAATAACCCACTTTTTCGCTAAATTTTCCTCCCTGCGCAATATTATTTAGTAAAAGTGCAACACTGATCACCAAACATAAGTCATTCTACTTTTTTCATATAATTGTTTTTCTCTTAATGCAGACACAGCATTATAATAAATATCTGCTTATTATAGTAGTCTAATTGATTTATTATGCATTTTTGTTCAACTTGATCCATATGACTATTAATTCAAAATATGGCTGGGTAAACATAACTCTCTCATTTTTATCACTTCTTATGAGAGAATATCATTTCTTAAATTCGAAGAATCCATCTTTTAGTCAGTCAATTTTAGTGAACATAACACTTTACACCTATCTAATAAATTGCAATAAATTTCACTTACTGTCTATTTTATTACCAAATTTAAACAATAAATTCCATTTTGACCTTTTTAATCTCGTGTGTTGCTTCTCATTCTCATTGTAGCTCCTCAGTTCAAGACTAAACTGAATATTTTTTTCTTCTTTTCTACTAATTTCTAAATAAACTATCATGAATAAACTAATTATGTCTCATGTAATCACTCTAACTAAGAAAGCTTCAGAGCAATGTTACATTTATCTCATAAAAGTCATTCAATAAACTCATTAGACAATTAGAAAAATAACTCTAGCAAATAACGTTTTGCACTCTTACATATTCCTTATATGTACATTTCTTTTTCTTTATATCTAACAATCTAAAAGTTTGTCTATCAACCATTTAAACCATTAGCATTATAACTTAATCATTATTAAAACTTCCTTGTGTTCGTATGCAACTTATTTTTAATCTTCAATACTTCTGTTTAGTTGACATATAATCTGACTTTATTTCTGATAGATTTTCAATCTAAGGATTACTTCTCTGTTAGAAATTTAATTTCTGTTCCTGCCCTCCTCTGTTGATTTCATTACTTTTACCCATCTATATCATGTCCACATAATCCATTACCAAGTGATTTAATAGTTCTTCTGGTATACTGACATATGGACTATTTTTGTCGCTGTTCTTTTCTTAACTTTGTTTTTGCCACAAATTTCACAAAACTTTGCAAAAATGCCTTTAATTTTATCTTCATTTTAATTTTTAATTTCCTTACTCTACTCCCCCCTTTGCGCACTGGTTTAAAACCATTGCGCATCTGGATTGAGAATATTCAAAAGTCTTCATTAGTTCAACAATCTGTCCTTCATGTGAATGCCAAATATCTATTTTTGACCCCCCTCTGGTGCCATTTAGATTGTTCACAAGGGCCTGTTTGTTATTGGATTTCAATAACTTCCTCTAAGTCTATAAACTTTCTATCGAGCACTACTTGATATAATTTTAACTAATCAATTGCATTTTGAAACAAATTGTATTCTTATCAATTAAAATTAAAATTTAATATTTGTTAATACTTGCTTTAATTTCAACTGTAGTCTTAAATTAATTTTGTATACCCTTGTATTGACAAATTTCATCTGAGTATAAGATTTATTTAAAAGTTCTTTTTAGTTCTAGTTTTTTCCTTAATGAATTGTCTTAATTCCCACTATGCTATATCAATTTCTTAAATTAATTGTTAACATTATTTTAGTTTCTTTTCTTTTTTTCATTATCATTGTTTTCTATGTTGCGTAATATATTTTTCTCTTCAATCATTTTTGTTATGGTGGGGTTATTATTAAGTTGCTACTGAATCTATTCAAGGGCTGAACATTCAATCATAGGAAAGTTGGTTGATGTTGACTATTGTTTGAGCTTGTACTCATCTCTGTTGATTCTTTTCTTTGCACAGTTCCTCTCATTACTGTGTTTCTGGTCAAGTTTGTCTTCTTTTTCCATTCATGATTTGATCATTCTGTTAGTCTTCACCAGGGTGACTCTTGAGTCGTTCATTGCAATGGACTCTTTTCTCTCATTGTCAGCATGTCCTTGATCCCTCACTTCAGTTGTGGGGGGTTTCTGAAGTCAGTTGGTGTATTTTAAGTTGAGAGACATGAACTCAAATGTCACTCTGTTGATCACTTCCTCTGAAATTACAAAGCACAGTTACTGGTTCTTTTTGTTAGACTTGTCCCTGAATCCTTCCAGGAATCGAGCTGCTGCTATCTGTAAATTAAAGCTTAATTATTTTTGTTAGTGAAAACAACATGTGATTTCAATCATCTGCCCCATTGTCCTTCTCGATGTTACCTGTAGAAAGGTCATGTGGGCTGAGTGGTGTCATTTCTGCTTTCATTAACAGCAGGACTTTAATCCATATATTCCTATTTGTTTTTCATAAATTTGACTTTTCATCATTATTTGCAACTTTTTGCATTTTTCTCACAATAAATTTCCAATGTACTCTTAAAATTAGTCAATTCAACTCAGTTATCTCTTTGTCTTGAGTTCCACTATTAGCACATTATTTATTAGGCATCTTGGACAATACTCAACCCACTTTGACAAAAGTTACAAGACAATATTTCATACTTTTGACAAAGATCAGCTCCATCATGATATGCTGCAAAGAACGTCAGATATGTTTTGCGCTGCGCAAATGTGGCACTGTTTTTTTAATTTTTTTTATTTTTCTCTTTTCATTCTTTGTTTTTTCATATTGTTACTTCAGTTCCTGACCAGGAAATTTAACCAAATGCATCCATGGTCATTATTTTATTGGGCAGATTTTGCCCTGTGGGCCCACATGTTAAATTTTAAATACAGCTGTATTGGCAAAATATTTGATTTGCCTTGGTGTCTCTTCAGACACCATCTCTCACTCATTCACACTCAGTGTCTCTCTCACACACACTGGCCAGCATACACTCTTGCAGGTTGTGCTCTAAATGTGGCATCCTATAATTTTAGCCACAAGGTCTGATCAGGTCAACACAGCTATGTCAAACACTATTGAGAAGTGTCAATGATCATAAGGTTTAGTTTAACACCATTGTTATAATACTTTTTTTTTTTCTTTTTACAAATTCTAATAGACTAAGTATTTTAGAATAATAAGCCTGCCAATTGTAATTTTTTCAAATGCATTTTGTCATTTGTTTTTCTGATTTTTCCTATTCTTTTTTGTTTTTTTATGAAATAAATTGGAGATCTCTGCATAATCTTGGATCCATGGCCAACAACATTTCCATCTCATTATCCCAGTTTAGACAGCATTTTTTGCGATTTCATAATTTTGGACTTTGAGTAATTTTCTCCAATCTATATCTGTAAAAACTTACCAAAACAAAATGGAGTGACCAGTATCATTGTTTTGCAAACAATAAAAATAATTCTTTGACATTTTGTTTCTATCTTTTACTTTTCTACAGATTAATTTTTCTCATGCTTTTAAGCCCTATAGTTGTTTAATGTAATAGCCCTCACTATAACAAATACAGCCTCAGATTGAACTATTTAGTGAGTTGAGCACCCACTTGTCTCTTTCAGTGTATTTTCTTTCTTTTTTATATGGCTGGACTTGAACCTATACTGAAAAAGCAGAGAGTGTTAGTTTAGCAGAGAATATAAAGAATTGCTTATGAGACCAGTGAATAATCAGAATGAATAAAGTTAATCTAATAATTAACTAAAATTGAAGCAGTCTCTATAGAGCAATCATTGAAGTTGCCACACCTGTGTTGCCAGTAAGGGAAGGATGCCGGTCGGTTTTACTGTTTTTAGATTATCAGTCTGTTGAAGCTTCTTGGCTGTCGCTCTGCATGTGTCATCAGCCTGCCACTCAAAGGCTTGGTGTAGTAGACTGGAATATAGGCTCTGTTGTTTCTCTGCCTCTTCTGAGTTTGGGCTTTTGATAGATTTTGCCTCAGCTTTGCATCTCAGGATTTTCCTCTTGTCCTCAGGAAAAAGTCTCCAGTGAAATAGTGAAAGTTTCACCTTTTCCAGCATTAAATCAGTCTTTCTCCATGCTGAGTTTTCCAGAGAGTGGTCATCTTCAACACAAACTTTTAAGCAAAACTGCTTACCTTGTGGCCACTTTTAGTTTGTGTTGTTCGTCCAGCGAAGCTCGCCGCAGTTCACCATCAGCTCCTGAACCAGCCCCACGTTGGGCGCCAAATGTTGTGGTTTTCAATCTTTCCAAAAAATAACTTCGCAGAGATCTTTGATGCCAGAAATAATTAGACTTTATTTTCGAACGCCATCCCGTTCCATAGAACGGCGCTCTAACGCTATGGCCCTTCGGCCCACTGGCCCTCCGGCCTTCCAGCGCGCTCCCGAGTATATTTTGGTTCAGAGTTATATACATACATCTTCTTCCAAAGAAGGTAACACACCCTATAGATAGTTTAGGGTAAAGGTCTTTTACCATGTGACTTCTCAGAATAGAATTTTCTGCAGCAAACAACATTCCATTCAAGGTCTTTCACATACACCGAGGAAATCCAAAGTCACAGACAGAAGAAATAATTGTGTCCAAATATATAGCAAAATTACTTGTTTTCTAAATAATAAAATCTTTAACACACGCAGTCCCAACGTATCCAAATGGCGAAGCAGTTGGCTAATGGCGCTCGTCCTGAAGGGAGAAAGCACTGCGTCCACACACTTGGAAAAGGTGCGGGGGGCTAGAGCTAGCTTCGCATGGGAGCTATGAATACTGGTATGCCATACCTTCGAAAGCAAATCTCAGGAAGTGCCTGTGGTGTGTCGCTATTTGAATATGGAAGTACAAAGTCCTTTAACCCTCTGGGGTCCAAGGTGTTTTTGGGGTCCTGGAGGTGTTCTGACATGCTCTGACATTTGTGCTTTTTTCAGTTATTTATAAACATGTTAATAGCAAAGGTGTAAACGCACTCTATAAAGCACAAACATGGCTACCATAATATGTGAGCAAGATGTATGTACATGTTTGTATTTTTGAGAGAATATTGTTTATGCATGGTTATTGAAAAAACAAAAACTTAAAGTCTCTGAAATAAGGCCACAAAACACATACTAAATATGTGTCCAAAAGACTTTTGACTAATGGATGTTCTTGCCTAGGATTTTTGCTTCAAAATGATCTGAAAATCATCCTACCAAATCATTCAAATAAAACAATACATTGATTTAAATTTAGTAAAACACTTTTTGTTTGGAAAGGCAATATGCGACATGGACGTGACTCATGTATAATGGTCTGATTCACACCTGTGAAGACAAAAGACCTGCTTAATGAGCCTGCATAATGAGCTTTTCACAGGTGTGTCACTGAGCCACAAGAAAGAATACAAGGACACAAGAAAAGAAATATAGATATATATATACTACAAAATTGGTTCACAGTTGGAAACATCTAGAAAAAAACATCTAGTATTTTTCCACTTGTATTTTTGCTTGCAAATTGTATAATATCCAAGGTGAATATTTCTAGTAATTGTGTAGTTAATTCTCATACTGTATTTTCAGAAAGTTTTGGATATGTATCCTCTCCCCAAATTTGTCACTAATAAAACACAGTACAAATAATTTGAAGAGAAGGCTTATATTGATCTTTTAAGATTTTGTTTACACCTACCTCGTAAATATATTATTTGCGATTTTATTAAAAAGGTTACAATTACAGCAACAATTAAAATAATATTTCAGGTGTAATATTTATTTGTAAAAACTAAAGTATACATCTTATCATACACATTTCAAAGTTAAGGATTCATTAGTTTGAATAAAGCTTACATTGGAACAAACACTATAATAGCATCCTAGTTGAAGACTTTATTTTTGACAAAACAAACATAGCCTAATATATTTAACATTTGAGCAGAAATTGGTGAACAAAAGCTTATTCAATGTGGCAGTAGTCTAGTTTACAGTAAACAGTTAATAGTCTATCCAAAACTAGTCAACGAAATGTTGTCTTTCATATTTCGTCTGTAACATAGGCATATCATTTGTAGTTTTTATGAGCCAATATTAGGGCATATAAATATTAATTTGCAGTTTAATACGTTGCTAATACAAAGACATTTTAACGTTATTTCAACATATTTCAGTCGATTTTCACTCATCTCAGTATAGCAATAGGGTTTGGTAAAAACTGTTCAGTTCATTCATTCACACACACACAGACGTGATTCATATAAAAACAGTCTTTTTGCGGTTTACATACACTATGATATCGCGATTAGAACAATAATAAAAAAAGTACTTCTCAGATGGATCCGTTGCTCCTCGATATGAAAATAAACCAGCACATGTTCTGAGCTAAATGTCCCAGGATTATTCCTCACACAGCCTCGCAAGAAGAAACAGTACAGATGATTACATTTGTTGTGTTATCGCGTTTATGAGGGGCGTTGACACGTTTACAAGTGCTGCATAAGATCATTTGCGTTTAAATACCGCACGCTCCCCGTGGGCGTGTCACATTAGCAGAATAATGAGCTAAGAGAACGATAATGAGATCGGCTAACACCTCTCTCTTTTTTTATAGATTACACAAATAGAGAATATTTATTTTAGTTTTGAATTAGATATTTTAAAAGTACAAACTTAAATGATTATAAAGATATATTGCTCATGCTTGTGTGAATAGTATTCGCTGAGCTTTGTTTAAGTTTAGAGACGTGCTCCAGAAAAAAAGTTAACAGAGACAGAGAGGCAGAAAGCAAACCCTGTTTATTTTCTTCATTTTACAAAAGCACACGGTTTTGATGTTAATGTGAGTATACACAAAAAAAGAAGACCCTCTATAGTTTATAATCATGTATTGATTTTATTTATGACCAAAAATGACGGAGTATTTTAAGTCTATGTTGCTGCTATGTGGAAAAATAAACAGCAAAACGCGCCGGCGCGTTTTTGGACCCCAGAGGGTTAAAGGCACACTATGCAAGAATTGTACCTTAACCCTCTGAGGTCGCGCCGGCGCGATAGTCTCGCTTTTTTTCTTATCACTACAAAAGAGACTCAAAATACTCTGTTGATTTTGATCTTATGTGTTAGTGTTATACATCATTCGATCCTGTTAAGTGTCTATTTTTTTGTGTATACTCACAATATAAACAAAGTATTGTGCTTTTAGTCAAATAAAGAAAAAATAAACATGATGCTAGTTTTGCCTTCTCTCTGTCAGTGAAGACCATCCTGAAACGCGTCCGAAAATTAACTGTAATTCGCGAATACTTGTCATACCGGCACGAGTGTTTTTCCATAATGAAGCTTGATCTCTCTTCTTTTAAATTAATTAATTTATATTAAAAAAATATATATATTTTCAGTGTATGTAATCTGTATGAAAAGAGAGAGATGTCAGTCTTTTTCTTTCCAGCTCATTATACCTGATTACGCGTTAATGTGCCATGCCAACGCAGAGCGCGCGCTATTCAAACGCAAATGATCTAAGGCAAGCCATTCAAACATGCCAACGCCCACCAGCTGGATTATAAAACAAATCATGTTTCATAAGAATCTTTCACTTTACCTCGTCTTGCTACGCTGTGAGGAATAATACTAAATAATAACCCTGGAAAATGTACCGGAAGTGCTGGTAGTTTCATTTCAAGGAGCAACGGATCCAGCTGATGTAGTAAGTCATTTATTCTTAAGTGCTTTGTTCTAATCACGATATTGAATAATGTCTGTAAACCGCAAAAAGACTGTTTAAATATGAATTGTGTGTCTGTGTGTTGGCTAAATGATGAATGAACGACACAGGTGCGCGCGTTGTTTACTTCAGTTATACAGCGCGTGTCTGTGCCATTCATTCACTCTCGCACCTACATTAGTAAACATGTTATTTTTACATGAACACATCCAAACTATATTGCTATAGCCTACTAAGATGAGGAAAAATAGACTGAAATATGTAGAAATAAAGTGTCTGTATAAGCAACAAACTGCAAATTAACATGTATATGCTAATATATCATAAACACGATATGTTACAGACTAAATATGAATGTTTAGACAAGATTTCGTGATTAGTTTTGGATAGATTATAAAGTTTTGACTTTAAACAAAGACTACTGTCACATTAAATAGGTAAGCTTTGTTCGCCAATTTCTGCTCATATGTTAAATATACTATATAGTATGGGATGTTTTGTCAAAAATAAAGTAGGTATATTGAATTATCAACTAAGATGTTATTATAGTGTTTGTTCCAATATTCAAACTAATGAATCCTTATCTTTTTTAATACGTATGATAAAATGTATACTTTTTACAAAGAAAGAATACACTTGAAATATTGTTAAAATTGTAACTGTTGTAATTGTAACCTATTTGTAATTGGTTACAATTTTTAATTGTAATATATATGTCCGAGGTCGCATTCTTTGGTACCCAGTGACACGTCTGTGTGAAGGGTTCATTAATATGCAGCTCAGTATGCAGCACATTATCCGGCCTTTGTCTTCTCAGGTGTGAACACGCCTCCACGCATATTGCCTTTCCAAACAAAAGGTGTCTTATACAATTTAAATCCGCGAGTAAACATCGAACCTACGTTTTCAGAATGGCGAAAAAAACTAAGAAAGCGAGGTCGGAAGAGTCTAGAAAAAGGAAACGAAAATCTGACAGCGTGAGGAACCGAACAAGAGTCCCACTTCCTTCAGGCTTTCACTGTTAAAGTTGATTCCTGTGATTATCATAGTTGTCAATATCTCACATAATTATCATGACATAAATAAGCCTACACGTTGTAAATAGTGTAAATGAGCGCAATTTGCAAACTAATATGATAAATTGCAGTAATCATGTCTAACGACATCATTACGGACATTGTTACGAAATAATGTGACGTACATGTAACTTTATTGATGTCATCTGTCATTTTGGAATGACATTGCAAAAAACACAAATGAAATTACACAGTAGGCCTAGGCTATAAGCTATGTACTTGTAATTTAGCTGCAATCATGTTATAACGTTATAAGCCATCAAACGCGGTAGGCTACTTTATCATTATTATGAAGTGCAGAGGCCGTGAGTGCAGAGACGCTCTGCGTGAGTGGTATTTACGACAGTAACGTTAAATACAAGTACTCTACAGTGACTCTAGGGGGCGCTGTTTGACAAAAACGGAATTCCTGCATAGTGTGCCTTTAAATCCACTGAAGCGAACCAGTCCCCGGAGCAGATCTGCACCAGGATCTGTTTCAGTGTTGTCATCCTGAATGCACGCTTGTGAAGTGCTTGGTTGATGGGTCTCAGGTCCAGAATCAGACGGAGTCCTCCATCCTTCTTTGGCACTACGAAATAGTGGCTTTAAAACCCGCTCTCCAGCACGCTTGGAGGGACACTCTCTACCGCTCCTTTCTCGAGCAGACTGAGAACTTCCTTTCTCAGGACGGGGGCTTTTGGGGCAATGTCAGTGACGGAATCACGCCATTGAAGCGGGGTGGTCTACGCCTGAATTGAAGAGAATATCCGTGTTCAATTTACAGCTAAAATAACTTAATAGGCTACTCCGTAATTTTTTGGTCATACAGATAAGAGTAGAGTAGCCTACATAGCTCAAAACTGTAAACTTTTATTCATATTAGACTGAAGGATTTGAGGTCGAACCAAACGCAAAAGAATCTGCCAGGTGATTCGTTCAAACATAATTCCACACAGAACTCAACACTCCAGACACCCAAATCAACAGTCTAATCTAGGGCCATAAATGGAGTGGGCTCCAGCCAGTTCTAAAGCTTCAAAGAGATGTGCCCAACTATAGGAGAACATCGTCAACGTTAGATAGTTTGGAAAAGACTGATTGGTTCAGAGATGGCACGGCTCAGAACCCACCAAGATAACGGCAGAGGTTGTTTGAACCCATGACAAATGATTTAAAACAGACCTCCTCCTTTTTTAAGGACCTTGGAACGACCCCAGGGTTGAAATCTCTTAAAACCACAGAGACTGAGACTTTACATATAAAATACATTAAATCATCCAAAAACAATTATTGACAGACTTCTAATCAAACATTGTTCAACTACATAATCCTATATTGTATCTACAACCTCTGTGTGCGTCTATTATGCTTAGATCACATACAAGTCATGTAATTGTTATAACTATTAGATGTTTGAATGAAAGTGTTTCTTGATTCCTATCAATACGATCATATGTTCTTAATTCAGAAGATGGCTGGATTGAAATCTGTGTAAAATGTTTTGTGTTCTTATAATAGGATTCATGTCTAAACTGTACACTTTTGTACTCTGCTAAAGCCGGAGAGTAAAGAGATCACAGATAACGCATGATTTACAATGAGAGGTGAAGAGAATGCCACCTCCCAAATAAAGACAGTGCCTAATTGGTCAGAACTCATCCAAGAGGCTGGACAAACAGCTGAGTTTAAAATCTTAGGACCCGAAAGATGCCAGAGTTTGAGTTGGGTTGAAAGAGTTTGGTTTGTGAATTTGTTCGCTAAAGCAGATTTACAGAAGTCACAGAGAAGCCATGACTGGTAACCGGACAGACGAGTAACCATGTAGACAAAAGAACCCAAAATCAAGATCAGAAGAACATGGGTTAAACAGCTTCATTCAAGCCATCTATAACTACTCTCGTCTCACTTTCACTTTCTTTCTGTTTCTTAGCTTTATTTTCTTTTCCTGCAAAGCCCGTTTTCCAACTTCAAAGACTTTCCAACGATCCGCCAACACACCACGTGATTGGCCGCCCAAGACATCTATCCAGGCACGAGGAGACCGCCAGCCAGTCAAGGAACCCGGGAAACACCCTTTTACGCCGACAAAAGGAATCCCCAAAGGAACGCAAAGACAAGCAAGTAGCCTCCAGACTCTTAACTGAACTGGTGCTTTGATATAAAATGTAATAACCTTGCCTAAGAAACGATAGAAGGGTTAAATGGATACTTCAAGATTTAGCATTAAGCTTTGTATCAGTAGAAAACCAGTAGTATTTTCAAATTACCGTGCTTCCCCCCCCTCATATCCCCCTGATATGAGAGATTTATGTATTTTTAGTCTGGAAAAAATCCTCCGATGACGCAGAAATCGTCATTTTGCGTCATCGGAGGATTTTTGGGCCAGAGGCTTAAAACTACACCCAGTACTAGTACTAGCTAGTTCCGCATTTTTTCACCACGCCCATATGGGGCGGGATCTCACTCACAGAATGTAAAGATAGTGTCAGCCATCTTTCTGTAGAAGCTAAGCTAACTTCTCTTGCTCTGTGTAGAAAGTTTGTATAGTAGGCTAATCACAATAGCGGAAGGTAGTTTTGAAGTTGAAATGGCAGAAGGGGATTTCGAAGATCTTTTGCGCAAATCTGATGCTCGCGGCTACCTGTACGAGCCGCAATACAGCGATGAACAGTTGCGGGAGATGGAGGAACAAGAGGGGGCCGGAGCAGCTGCTGCAGCAGGGGAGCAAGACCTGCTTGGCGGTCAGGAGGAAGAGCCCGGCCTGCCAGACTCGAGCTGGGGCGGACTGGTGGTGTCAGTGCTCTTGCTGTGCACCTATGGAAACAGATAGAGAGTCCTATTGCTGTCGCAAATTTCAGCGATGCCATTTTCTTCTGGACGAGATAAGTTGGAAACGCAAGCCAAACCCCGCAGGGACAAAAGAACGGCTTAGTGTAAAGTGAGTATTTGTTTTTTTTTGTTTTTTTTTACCAAGACGTAATCTACAGAGTTTGGACACCCGGCATTATCACAATGTTCTTCCCGCGTAGTCAGCTGAGCTATTGTTGTTATATTTATATCTATGATAGCATACTGTATGTGCAAATACTTTGCATTGCTAGCATTGTGCTTACTGTTTTGTAGACAATATCGCCTAACAGTCTAACGTCACTTTATGGAATTGGTCCTGCAAGGCGAGAGACTTGGTAAAGACTATCGTCTCATTTTGCCCACCTGTGTTGTCCAGGATATCAGACGGAGATATCCAGCTCCTGACGGGCAATATTGTGAATATAAGGAAACAGCTGAAGCTCTGGAAGAGCTTTGAGTGTAAAAGTATTAATATTAATTATTTTTTTAATTAAAAGTTATAACTCACATTGGTTGTGGTTCTTTTTATAAACCTTTACTGTTACTAGAGTATATATTAGCCTTGAGAACGTGTGGAGAAATTTTTCGGGTACTGCCGTCTGTAACCGGTAGGTGTGGTTTGGGAGTGGCCTGGCCTTGTAAGGGCAGCAAAGCAAGTGCATTCTGGGAGTTGTTGTCTTTCAGTCACATGAGTATAAAATACATTTTCTGCCTTTTCTCAGTCTAGAATGCCTCAATTTCAAAAATAATTTCACATTTCTACTATATAAATGACCACTATTAGATACACATTCATCTTCCCAGAGCTGAAGTATCCCTTTAAATTAATGATTGATGGTTCGTTCAGGTCATGCCTTATAAGTGCATATAGAAACTTGGGATTTCATCATCTCACTCTTAAAACTCATTCTTTCCTCTCTCTCTTTCTTTCTGCAACTCGTACAGTATGAATGTGTGTGTGCGTCTGATTGTGTTAGATATTAGTTTTATGTGTTAGAATAATCAATAAAGTCTTCTTTGTATTTGAAAGATAATTGTTCTTGTGTTATGTGCTTACAAATTTAATGTCTTAAACTGCTGATCTAAGTTACCTTGCTTTTATATTGTGTTTCACTATAGTTTGGATATTTATATCCGTTTTAGAGCTGATCGTTATGGCCCGTTCAAATGAACGCTGGACGAATCATTTGCTCGGCCGTTTAAATGATTCATTTAAGATTTCCTATAAATTAATTAATAATTCCTTTTGAGCTAAATTGACCTGTCTGACCCAGACCCATTACGGCTAACGACAAAAGTGTATTTGTCGTCTCTGTCCCCGGGAACTGCGCGACACAAAAATTAACCGAAAGCCACTTGCATCAGCTCAGTCACGATAAGAAATCGGCTATATCTAAAGCCTTTAAATGTCTAAATATTTAGGCTAATATATGTTATCTGATTATGTAATCCATATGAAAACGAGACGTACAGAGGATCTACTCAAAAATGTTTAGCTATCATGTGAGCACTTCCCAATGAGGAAAGGACAAGGTAAGGGGGAAAATCTCGCACTAATTAAATGTAGGCTAAATCGCCCTGAATTAAAATGTAAAAACAGATCAAATAATTTCTTTGTCGAAATGTTGCGATATTGTTTAATTTAAGTTCATAATTATTCTATAAATGTTATTTAGTTTAGCAGCAGTACCACAAAGCACTGTGGTTCGAGTGAATAACTGTATTTAAATAATAATAAATAAATAAAAAAACTTAATTCACAAATTGCATGCACCTTGCCTTTAAGGATCCAAACATCCCTGTGGAATTTAATATTGAGTTGAACATTTTGTTCATGACAACAAATGAACATGCGTTTGAAGATTATATTTAGTTTTGCTTGGAAAAAGCTGGCCCAAACAGTTTTATTTCTTCAATTATTGAAATAATGAAATATTTAGTAATAAACTTTTATGAAAGAAATATCACATGTAGCTTAAATCATTTAATTCATTCATTATCCACACTTTAATAGCCTAATGCTAATGTCTAGAATAGCGTTTTAAGTGTGAATTGTGACTTTTTGTTTTAAGTCAGTCAGTCTCAAACTCAGATACTCAGATAGCCTGTGGGGGGTTTGGAGGGACAGTTCAGTGCTTTATCGTGGGGGTGCAGGACAATAGGGGCAAAGGCAAAGGCAAAATTCTTTTAAGGATAAATCTATCGATGTGTCCAAATGTAGGCCCTATATCTTATTAAATTATAAATATTGTAGATTATTTATTGTAGCCTATTTAAAGTTCCCTTTCAAGGGAACTCGAGCTGCGTTGAGACGCGGTGGGAACGCTCTGCGTGATTACGTCTAACTATAGTAATGCTATGGGTATTAAGTATCATGGTATGACAGTGCCTCGGGTTAAAGAGACGCTTGCTAGCTTTCTCTCTCCCGAGTCGGCGTCATAATTTTTAACCCCGACGTTACCCACCAGCCATCTAAATAAAAAAAATTTTTAGGCAACGCTGGTGGGTAAATTATAAAGACATGGATGAATGTGAGGTTGTCAGCACTGACGCTATTCGAGAATTGCGTCGTGCAAAAACAGATAAACTATACTGGGGAGGGACGGTTTCAAGAAATCGTTTCTCCTCTGCGTCCTCTGGGTGGCGACTCTCTGAGGAGGGTCGCACACGGCCAGTTCGGTTGTTTTCCTGCTGGTGGCCACGGACTGATATATATATATATATATATATATATATATATATATATATATATATATATATATATATATATACGTTTTTCTGATTTAAAAGTAAAGAAAAATAAGATAAAATTATGTCTGTTCTTCTGGATGCTCCGCTTTCAAGAAACTAAGAATAAACCGTTCAGCGGCGTTCCAGAGGTTTCTTCCTCACCAATCTATGTTCCTGAGACTGCTGGGCGGAGCAGTCTCAGTCTACTAAGCTCCTCGCAGCACAGCAAGCATCGCCATTTGGGCTCCTCCACAATCAAAGGGGACTTGGGTGGCGGTAGCAGTCTAGCCAGTCAGAGATATGCAAGATCTGAGGATTTTATCTCTAAAAAAGCTTGGACAATAGGAAGCCCTGATGCCGAGGCTATCAGGCTTCTAAAGGGTGGTCCCCTCCGGGGTAGGGATGGTTTTTGAGAAAATCGTTTCTCCTCGGCGCCCTCTGGGGTGCGACTCTCTGAGGAGGGTCGCAGCGCTGCCAGTTCGGTTTTCCTGCCGGTTCGCCGTTCAGGACACCAAGGTGTCAGTGTCCCCAAACGATCCTCCGAGGGGGGTCGTAGAGCAGTCAGTTCGGTTTCCCTGCCGGTTCGCCGTTTCAGGGTGCCGAGGTGCCTGCTTTTTCCAATGATCCTCCGAGGAGGGTCATTGGAACTAAGTTATTTAAAGGGAGGCAAGATCTGAGGACTGTCATCTCTAATAAAGCTTCTGAGGGCTCCTCCGGGGCAGGGACGGTTTTGAGAAATCGTTTCTCCTCGGCGCCCTCTGGGGTGCGACTCTCTGAGGAGGGTCGCAGCGCTGCCAGTTCGGTTGTTCCCTGCCGGTTCGCCGTTCAGGGCACCGAGGTGTCAGCGTCCCCATACGATCCTCCGAGGAGGGTCGTAGAACGGTCAGTTCGGTTGTTCCCTGCCGGTTCGCCGCTTCAGGGCACCGTACTGACTGTTCAACCAAATCCAGAGGCCAGTCTTGAGAGACTGGTTCCCCTAGTAGAATTTCTGGCAGCGTGGAAACTACTGCCACATATTTCTCGGTGGGTCCTGCACACTATAGAAAAGGGTTCAGAATTCGGTTCTTGTCCGCCCAGATTTCTAGGGGTCCTCCCCACTGTGGTGGACCCCGAGCAGGCTTTGGTTATGGAGCAGGAAGTACTGACACTTCTGCAAAAGGAGCTGTAGAAGGGGTTCCTCCTCCCGGCAGACAGTCAGGGTTTTACTGCCATTACTTCATTGTTCCGAAAGAGGATGAGGGGTTGCGTCCTACTCTAGACCTGCGTCAATTAAACAGCATATTATGCTTACGCTAAATATGATTGTGTCACAGATTCAGTCCGAGGACTGGTTTGTCACAATAGAGTTAAAGGACGCTTACTTATCTATCCATCCTCATCACAGGAGGTTCCTGAGGTTTGCTTTCAGGGGCGAAACATACCAGTATCGGGTTCTTCCATTCGGCCTAGGTTATCACCCCACACCTTTTACAATATGCATGGATGCAGCTCTGGCTCCTCTGAGATTCCAGGGCATTCGCGTATTAAATTATATCGACGATTGGTTGATTTTTAGCTCAGTCCGAGCTTTTGGCAGTTCAACATCGAGATGTCGTTCTGTCCCACATAAGGAGGTTGGGGTTGCGGCTCAACACCAAAAAGAGTGTACTCCTCCCAGCTTGAGGACCACTTTCTAGGTGTATTATGGGATTCGACATCAATGCAAGCACGTCTGTCTCCTGCACGTATTTCTGCGATTCTCACAGCCGTAAAGAATGTAAAACTAGGTCAGTCACTCACTGCAAACAGTCTCTGAGACTGTTGGGGCTCATGGTAGTTGCGTCTAACGTAGTTACTTTTGGCCTTCTGTACATGAGACCCCTGCAGTGGTGGCTCGGGACCAAGGGGTTTTCTCCGAGGGGAAATCCGTTTTTCGCATGATCAAGGTCACGCGGCTATGCCTTCGTGCCTCGGTCATGTGGAAGAAACCTTGGTTCCTCGCCCAGGGCCCAGTGCTGGGTGCTTCTTGTCGACGCGTCACGCTATCGACGGATGCTTCCCTCACAGGATGGGGGGCGGTCATGAGTGGCCGCTCGGTGAACGGTCTTTGGCTGGGGCTCATGGCAGTTGCGTCTAACGTAGTTACTTTTGGCCTTCTGTACATGAGACCCCTGCAGTGGTGGCTCGGGACCAAGGGGTTTTCTCCGAGGGGAAATCCGTTTTCGCATGATCAAGGTCACGCGGCTATGCCTTCGTGCCTCGGTCATGTGGAAGAACCTTGGTTCCTCGCCCAGGCCCAGTGTTGGGGGCTTCTTGTCGACGCATAATGCTATCGACGGATGTTTCCCTCACAAGTCGGGGGCAATCATGAGTGGTTGGTCGGCGAAGGGTCCCGACAACACACTGATGGTCTCGTATATCAGAGCAGATATCCTGTTGAGGCAGGGGCTGTGGCCCGGGGAATGGAGACTTCACCCCGAGGTGGTGGAGCTTCTTAGGGAGAACTTCGGTCAAACTACAAGTCGACCTTTCGCATCGCTTGTACAATGCATTGCCCTTGTGTTTCTCCCTCACGCATCCAGCTCCGCTTGGACTGGATGTAATATAATAGGTGTGGTTGCCACTACACCTATACGCTTTTCCCGATATCTTTGCTCCTGGGAGCTCTGGAGTTGTGGATACTGTGGGCTCGGCCTCTGAGGGGGCCCAGCTCATAGATTCAGGTTTCTCGACCGAGGTCGTGGAGACCATACTCCAGTCTAGAGCTCCCTCCACGAGAAGACTAATATGCTGTTCTCTGCCTGGTGCAGAGAACGCCTTCTGAATCTCGTTTCTGCCCTTTTTGGTACAGTACTTGATTTCTGTAATGAATGTTTCTTTGCTGGGCTATCTCTGAGGAGAGATCCCTAATTTCGTCTTCTCCGTGGTACATGAGGCTAGGCCTGCACGTACTTGGATTTGCACCTGGTTGGTGGTAGTATTTCTTCACCCCAGATCGGGTTGTATTTCTAGGTCCCTACTAAATGTGCGGTCATTTGTGCTCCAGGCCTTCTGTCCTCCACCTTTAATACCCCAGATCAGGAAAATCTTAAATCTGTTATGCCCTGTCCGGGCTTTGGATGCTTAGGTCCACAGAGCTGCTCAGTGGCGTTTATCAGAGCAATTATTTGTCTGCTTCGGGTAACCTAAGATAGGTTGCCCTGCATCTAAACAGATAATGAGCAAGTGGGTAGTTGAGGCTATCTCACCTGCTTATGAAGCGGCCGGGTTCACCTGTGGCTGTTCAGGCCCATTCTACTAGGAGTATGGCTGCCTCTAGGCTTTAATTTCGGGTGTTTCCCTTCAGGATATTTTTAATGCGGCAGGCTGGTCCTAACCTCATACATTTGTCAGATTTTATGACCTACACCTCTCCACTCCCGGGGCTAGGTTGCTTGCTTCTAGTGTGCGCAAGGACTTCACACAGAACGGGCATTTGTCTTATGGCGTAGTGGGTATGGGGTTCCCACCGCGTCTCAACGCAGCTCGAGTTCCCTTGAAAGGGAACGTCTCAGGTTACGTATGTAACCCTGGTTCCCTGAGAGGGAACGAGACGCTGCGTTCTCCCGCCATACTTCCTGCATGCCCTGATCGACTTGCTTCAGGCTTTTTCAGAAGCTGTCGCGGTCTGTTTTCTGGTGTGCTTTATAGCTTCCTGGTCTATGACGTCACCGCCTATGACGTCTCGCTCTTCCATTGGACTGATTATACACGTGCTTCACGACGCAATCACGCAGAGCGTTCCCACCGCGTCTCAACGTAGCGTCTCGTTCCCTCTCAGGGAACCAGGGTTACATACGTAACCTGAGACGTTTTTTCACACAAAATTTCAATTGAAGTGTTCAATCCAGTTGTTTCAACTTTTGTGGAGTTTTAGAATGTTTGAGCAGTGTGTATGATTGTCAACAATCTGGCATGATCTAAACATGAACTGTTGACGACGCGTTCATGCCAAGAAACGAATGGGAGTGATCAGCAGATACAGAGCTCTTTAATTCGTGATCAACCTCGTTTTATTGTAAGGTGTAATTCAAGGCATGCTGTGTCTTTGAAGCAGCAAAGCAACAAAGGCTAAATAAATTCTTACAGTTTTTTTTTTATATTATCAGCTGTATGATGTGGCTTTTACCCTGAAATGTTTAATTTCGAGAGAGATCCGGCGTGCGCAGTGAGGGAGACTAAATAAACTTGATAAAAAAGAGATCCAGCGCGAGAGAGGCAAAGAAAAACGCATGTTTTTAATTTATGTTGCTTTGGAGTATTTTCGTTTTGTACTGTTTTATTTGTTTAATTTAGCTGCAATTTCTTATAATACAAATACAAATTTAAAATGTCGCAAGAATAAAATTCTGTTTCTTATTGTGCATCGCAAAGGAAACAAACTCGAGCTGTTTTAAATAAAATAAAAATGTAAACACTTTATTTAAACCTTGAAATGTTCGATGGGTTTTAAAAAAAAAGTAATTTTAGTGTTCTTTTACATTTTCATTTGTTTTTATATTGAAAGCAATACTATTTAGTTAGTATGTTATTTTGAGTAGCCATGTCAACAAAATCAGTCTTTTTCTGATTTATTCAATATATGAATCTGTTTTTGCAAAATTTCTTCCGTTGCTATGGCCGGGTATCACTGTCATCTGAATTTCGTGAATGATTCACAAAACAATAATTTAGCAGACTAGAGACGAGCTTCTTCATTTTCATTTTCTGACGCAATCGGCTGACAGTCTTCCTTCATCAGTTTTGTTGTCTGTGCAGCGGCTCTACAGTTATGTTGCAAATTTATGTTGTAATGTGCCATTGATAATTAAACAAAACGCTTGACTTTAAATAAATAAACAGTTAATAAACTTGCTAATAAACATTTACCTATGTCACCGTCCCGCTAGCGGGACGCAAGGGCGTAATTTGTCCCCACCAATATTTAGCAAGCTCCTTTGAACTGCTATTTTGATATTTGCGCTGCATTTGGATCTTTGCGCTGCTATTTGGATCGATTACAACGGCCAGGACGACGACAGTACAAGATACGCCGTAATTTGATTGGCGGTGGGGTATCTGACAGGCAGGCTACACGCACGGGCCGGGACTACTTTTTATGCTTGCACTCACTGGCAGCGAGCGGGTGGTGTGTGCGTGTGTGCGCGTGTGACGACGCCAAGGGTAAGTTACCAGGGCTGTCTCTCTGCCTGCCATATACAAAGGCCAGAGTAAAACATTTTAATATTCCGTTTTTTTTGCCCCTTTTTGTACTTTGTAGATCAGCTATGTCACCCAAGAAGAAGAAAGGGGACATACAAAGCTTTTTCATAAAGCAGAGTGTAAGTAGGCAAAAATAACTAGCCACACAAATAACTAGCAGTAGTAGGCCTAGTGACTGACCAGGCTTTCAAATGCAGATTCTACTGTGGAAAATAGTATTAACTGGTGATCCTGGTTACCCAGGATATTGTTACAGTTAAACCTAGCTTCTGCAATCTTTCAAGGTTAGGAGCATTAATTAGGGGTGTGCAGCACGGATAGACTCGTAGAAGTCGCGCTATCATGATAGAATGCTACGTTAGCAAGTCACTGAATGTTAATTAGCCTACCTTAACTTAGAATCTTGCAGTCATAAAGAGTGGATCATCTGAGACATTTTTCGTTTCTACATTGTTTATGTAATGTATTTGTGAGTGTAGCCTCACCCTAGAGGGGGGGAGGGGGGGGGCAGCACTAAAATATCTATTTAGGAGTCTTAGACCTTTCCAACGATATATATATTTTGTCATGATTAAATTAGGATTTAATAGTAATATATTGAAGTAAAGTTAGGCGTCCCGCCATGGGCGTAGGTTTGGTCTCAGCCCCACCAAAGCTGAGACCAAACCTACGCCCATGGCGGGACGCCTAACTTTACTTCAATATATTACTATTAAATCCTAATTTAATCATGACAAAATATATATATCGTTGGAAAGGTCTAAGACTCCTAAATAGATATTTTAGTGCTGCTATTTTATTACAAATTATGTAGGAACAGTAATATATGAATTTATGACAAGAGTGTGCCTCAAAAAATCTATGTCATAACAGGAGTTTCTGACCTTTGTCACAAAAAGTCGGCGCACACACTTTTAATAATTGAA
Organism: Siphateles boraxobius; assembly: GCF_051911475.1. NCBI lineage: Eukaryota > Metazoa > Chordata > Actinopteri > Cypriniformes > Leuciscidae > Siphateles > Siphateles boraxobius. The sequence goes on from NW_027508931.1 coordinate 21,732,297, forward strand.
ACTTTGGTTTTTAATGCTAAAAGTTCATAATAAAACAATCTAGTATTTGTCAATAAAAAAAGATGAAATAATATTTTAAAAAGTAAAGTAAAAGTCCTCTAAAAAGTATAATATATATTATATATATTCAATTTTTATTATTATTATTAAATCACATATTTTAGTAGTTATCAAATTAGGTATCATTTGAAAGCTTACGAATTCAGAATTCATCCTCTGTAAACCATTTTGAAATTGGACGTTGCGTTACCATAGAAATGGTATTTTTGTATTAGGCTCCTTTCCTCCGTAACATGTGCAGCACAGAGAGCGAGATTTGGGTCATAATTATGAGGGACAGAGTTAAAAATAAATTTTAACCATTGATCCCTAACTCCCTCGTCCCTAGGAAGGCTGAACAAAGTGGACCTGCAATCCGGATGAAAATAACAGCTATGCAACAACTCATCTCCAAAACAGCAATATAAAATGGCCTCGCCCCGCTTAAGTATTCTCGGAGGAGGGGTTTATGTAAATAATGGCATATGCTGACGTCAGCATATCCCATGGAATGTCGTCTAGTCCAAAACCGGTCGTTTGCTGTAGTTCTTAGAAATTGATTTTTTTAAAAAAATATCTTCCATTGCTTTGAACTTTGAGCGCTGTAACTTTGCAGATGTTGTTTATCCTCAAACAGCAACATTACACACTAGCTAAAGTTCGTGTTTTACCACCCCTTTAACTACAATGTTTCACTTGAATTCATGCTACCAGCTTTCAATCGCTCTGAATGAGCCGCGGCGCGGCAGCAGATTACGCAATAGAGAGAATAAACAGACACTTTTCAAAGTCTGTTTGTAGCAACTTTTAGCGGTAAAAGGCAGCAAATGCACACCCGAATTTTACCGACCTAAAAGTATTATTCTGGTTGAATACCAACTGTAGGTCGTGGACGGCACCTTTTACTGCAGAAACTGCCTGAGTGGTTCTTCCTCCCTCGCTACCCTTGAGGGATGAGCGGTGAAGGGTTATGAGGCTATCTCTCCAGTGGAGCGGTCTGTCGCGACACAGGTGCATCTGTGTCCAATGGCCGCTGCATCTGGGGGATCCTTGTCTCCCCTAGCAGGCTTTGACGTTGCCCTCAGCCTACAGGAACTGACGTTGCCCTCAGGGGCACGAGTGTCGCAATGTGCGTGGTCAGTCTAGCGTTGTCCACCTTAGTGGTCCAGGAGCGCCATCGTTGGCTCAGCCTGGTTGAGATGGCGGATGCGAACAAGGTTCGGTTCCTGGATTCCCCAATTTCCCAGGTTGGGTTGTTCGGCGACGTGGTGGAGAGCTGCACCCAACAGCTTTCTGCCGCCCAGGCGCAGACTGAGGCTTTCTGACACATCCTGCCCCGGCGGCCCGCTGTTGCCTCCACCTCGCTGCCGGTGACAGTTCCTCTGCCTGCCTGTCACCGAGGGCGCTCCCCTGCCGCTGCCTCCGGTTCCGCAGGGGCCCCGCAGCAGCCTCCACCCGGGCCCCAGCATAGAGCCAGCAGCAGGCAGACCGTCTGTCTCAGGCACTGACAAGCCAGGGGGCAAGTGTCAGACGTAGCGTCCCTAAGACAGGCCACCCAGGGATGGGGGGACGAGCTCTTCAGATGGTCACTATTCCGCCACTGGCTCCCTGGAGTCCAGTGGTACCCGAATTGCAAGAGAGCAAATACCTCCGTCCCTGGGTCCCAAGAGGGTGAGGCTGGCGGTGTGCGACCATGTAGGACAGCCTTGCATCCCTCAGCCCCCTCTTGGTCATCAGCAGGCAGCTTGGTGCGGTTCAAGGAGTCGGTCATTAGCCTTCTCACGCATCCCCTGCCGCCAGTGGAGACAGGTAAGTATTGCACTGCACACTAACACCACTGTTCTCCACCTTGCTGCCCCACCTCGGGTACGTCTGTGGTCTTATGGGCATGGTTCGTAGAAGCAGAAAGAGCTTCCAACCGGTCCAGATCAGACTGTGACCATCAGACTCTGCTTGTCGGCTCCGCTCAAATCAGTGATAGTCATCACACTACGTGTTGAGCAGACGTGCTCCTGAACGCTCAGTGATATTCATTCCACCTAGTGTTGAGCAGTGCTCCTGTCTTGTGGGCGCATATCTATGTCCTACTGGTGAAGGACTTGATAAAGCCACTCCCTCCAGCCGATTTGAAGGCAAGTTGTTGTAAACTCGCTCTTCATGGTACCTAGTATGTGGTGGGTCGTGACCATCTAGGCCCAAGTTGGTCTGCAGCATCTGACCTGAATGACATGTACTTCAGATCTCTACCTTCCACACCACAGGCCGTCCTGTGTGTTGGGTGTGAGGGTTCGAAGTATCAGTACAGAGTCCTACCCTTCGAGTGCTCCATAGCCAGTTGGGTTTTCAGGTCAACTGGGAGAGAGCAATCTCGCCCACGGGCTAAGTATCTCTTTTTCAGTTTGGAGAAGGACTCGGTCCAACACGTCCCTTCAAGAGGAGAGTGTGAAAGAACTTTCAGAGGCTCCTGGGGCATATGGCAGATGCAGCCACTTGGCTTCCTCCATATGAAGACAGCTTCAGCACTAGCTTCATGATTGAATCCCGAGGTGACCGTAGCAGATTAGCACGCACTGTGTGACAACAGATCACCCCGGCCTGCTGCCAAACCCTAACCGACTAAGGGATATGTTGATGTACAAAGGGCTTGCTTTAACGGAGGCCTGGGCAACCTCCAACTGCATGGGCAATCATGCCCAACCAAACCTAGTTCCCCTCGACAGCCTTCCTGACTTCCCCTGAACACATTTCAGGGATGGGGCATGATTGCTCCCGCGTTCAGACCCCTGGAGAGATTCCAGCCCGGTCCTAAAAGCTGGACGCGGAGGTTCAGGTGGCTACCGCAGGAATATATGGTAGTTACCATCACTTCTGCGAACACCCCCTAAAAAGAGGAAGTTGTGCTTAGTCAACGAATAGGTTCCACTTCTATTTGGTGTGAGCCTTCTCTCCGTGAGGAGATCCTGAGAGTGTTAGGTCATTTCAGTGCTCTCTTTCCTGCAAGATGGGTTGAGTAGGCTGTTTTCCTCCACCCTCAAAATTATGTTGCCTCTGTTCCTTTTCGAGGGATCTCGAACTGCGTCGACTATGACACTTTGGGGGGAACGCCCTTAGCGTAACGCATTTGAAGTATGAATGAAACTAATCCAATCCTGATTTGTGTTGCATTATGACGTAACGTGACGGCATACATGGAAGCTACAAAGGGACGCCGGCACACAACAGAGTTAGCTTTTTGCTCGGTGTCAAACTGTCTGTCCTATTTGGTGTTGTTTGTCCCATAATAATTGTCCTAAATAAAGGCTGCATTGCATTGCACCCGATGATTTTCTTCTCAAGAGATGAAAGAGAAATAGGCTATATTGTGAACTACTCGAATCTCGCGTTTGCCGAGGCAGTGCGTATATTCCGGGTCTGCAATAAAAGGGACACAACCAATCTGTAAAATAATACTGTTTGGGTGGGAGGCATTTCACAGTCAGCTCCTGAGGTGCTGGCAGCTGTTCATTGAGAAATATCTCGATGTGTATATCCGTGCGCTGTCGGATGTTTCAGCCTCGCACCTGTTGACTTTATTCTTGGGGGATGAAAGCCAAATATATGGTAACGACTCGAATCTGACGTTTGCAGAGGCAGCGTGTAGATTACGAGACCGTATAACACATGTTAAAACAGTATTGTCTGGTAATTATGGCTGCATTTAATTTTAAGAAATTAAAATGATGAAATATTCTCTGACTTTAAGACTGTGTTTCACTTATCCAGTGTTTATGGCTGCATTTAATTCTGAAGAATTAAAATGATGAGCAGCGAACGCAAGCTGCTCTGTCTGCCCCACAGGCTTGCGGCCAGGCAGCCCTAGTGTCCACACATCGAGAATCATTTCGACTAAACCCTGCCGGAGATCCTCTTCAGGGGATCGAGAACGAAATTTGAATAATACCTGAAATCAGTTTTGAGAGGCTGTTTCCCTTAGTGGAATATTTCAAAGCATGGTAAGACCTGCCAAATATTTCTCCTTGGGTCCTGCGCAAAATAGAGAAGGGTTACAGGCTGCAGTTCGATTCCACCCACCGAAATTACACGGGTTGGTGTGGACTGCAGTTGACCCAGTGCAGGGTCGGGTATTGAAACAGGAGGTAAACTCCCTGCTGGTAAAGGAGGCCATAGAGCGTGTTCCTCCGTCGGACAGGGAGTCCGGGTTCTACAGCCGCTACTTCATAGTTCTCAAAAAGGATGGAGGGTTGCGCCAATTTTAGATCTAAGGCATTTGAATCAGTCTCTGAGGAGATTCAGGATCAAGATACTCACTATTCCCATCATCGTGAGTCAGATCAAATCTGAGGATTGGTTTGTCTCTATAGATCATCCTTCCATCTCACAGGAAGTTCCTGAGGTTCACTTTCAGGGGTGAAGCGTTCCAATATTTGGTTCTTCTTCCTTTCGGCCTATCTCTCACCCCTGATGCATGGATGCAGCTCTAGCTCCGCTGAGGCTTCAGGGTATCAGGGTGCGAAATTATATAGACGACTGGCTTATTATGGCCCAGTCACAAGCCATGTTGCCGGAATACCACTTCGACAGACGCCTCCCTCCTGAGCTGGTGTGCGGTCATGGATGGCAGGGCTCTGAGGAGCATCCTCCCAGACCTCAGGGGTCACCACGCAGACAATGTGCCGGTGGTCTCCTTCTTGATTTATCAGGGGGTTCTGAGATCGCGCCCTCTATCTAGATTGTTGAATCAGGTCCTCCTGTGGTCTCAGGGGAAGCTGTTATCTCAGAGCAATGCATGTCCCAGTGACCAGAATCAGAGCAGACATCCTGTCGAGGCAGGGGCTGAGGCCCGGGGAATGGAGACTTCACCCCGAGGTGGTGAAGTCTATATATGAGAGATTAGGCCCAGTGGAAGTGGATTTGTTCGCATCTCGAGGGACGTCCCACTGTCCACTGTGGTTTTCTCTCACCCATCCAGCCCCATTGGGGTTTGATGCCATGGTACAGAAGTGGCCGAGGCTACGCCTGTAGACTTTTCCCCCGATCGCTCTGCTCCCAGGAGTTCCGGAGAGGGTCCGTTGAGAAGGGATCAGTCTACTTCTAGTTGCCCGGGTATGGTTTTCAGACATCATAGCATTCCTGGCAGGCCAGCCTTGAGGAGGGATCTGCTTCCACAGGCCGGGGGCTCAATGTTCACCCTCGACCAGACCTGTGGAAACTTTGGGCCTGGCCCCTGAGGGGGCTCAGTACCTAGAGGCTGGCCTGTTGGCTGGAGTGGTTGAGACCATACTCAGTTCCAGAGCTCCTTCCACGAAGAGATTGTACGGCCTAAAGTGGACTGTTCCCACTTGGTGTAGAGAGCGTGAGGTGGACACAGTTAACTGCCCGGTTGGCTTCAGTGCTGGAGCTTCTCCACGATCGCCTCTCGCCTGGTCTTACCCCATCCACACTCAAGGTGTACGTGGCTGCCATTGCGGCTTTCCACGCTCCTCTGGGTGATGGGCCTCTGGGGAGACATCAGTTGGTCGTACATTTCCTCCGTGGGGCTCGGAGGATTAGACCTGCGGCTCGTACCAGAGTTCCCACATGGGACCTGGCGGTGGTTCTTGAAGGGCTGGTCGAGGCCCCCTTTGAAGCTCTGGAGTCGGCTGAGGCCAAGAACCTTTCCCTAAAGGTAGATTTTTTATTAGCCATTACTTCTCTGAGGAGAGTAGGAGACCTTCAGACGCTCTCTATATCTCATGGGTGCCTGAAGTTTGCTCCAGGCAACATTAAGGCTATCTTGCATCCCAAGCCGGGCTATGTGACTAAAGTGCCATCTAATGTGGCACGGCCTAAGGTTCTGCAGGCTTTCATCCTCCACCTCACGTGACGGCGGATGAAGAAAGACTTCATTTGCTCTGCCCTGTCAGAGCTCTCAAGATATATGTCCAGAGGTCTTCTTCATGGCGGAAGCCAGACCAGTTGCTGGTGTGCTTAAGGTCGCCCAAGAAGGGTCGTTCAGGTTATCCTTTGGGCGTGAGGGCTCATTCAACCAGAGGCATGATGTCCTCTAGAGCTCTTCTTTGAGGGGCCCCGATCCAAGAAGTGTGTGATGCAGCAGGATGGGCCACCCCTCATACTTTTATCAGATTCTATAGCCTGGACATTTCATCTACGCCAGGCACTCTAGTGCTCTCGTCCTAAGCGTGCCTGTGCGCATCTTCACACTGGGACAGGCATGACTCGTTGTGGCATAGTGGGTACTCGTTCCCCAAAGTGTCGTAGTCGACGCAGTTTGAGTTCCCTAGAAAGGGAACGTCTCGGGCTACAACTGTAACCCTTGTTCCCCGAGAAGGGAATGAGACACAGCGTCCCTCCACCACTCCTTCCCCTGCCTGGGAGCGACTTGCTTCATCACAGAAGCTAACTGTTGTGTGCTGGCATCCCTTTGTAGCTTCCGTGTATGCTGTCACATGTTACGTCATGACGCAACACCAATCAGGATTGGATTAGTTTCATTCATTAATTCATAACATGCGTTACGCTAAGGGCGTTCCCCCAAAGTGTCGTAGTCGACGTAGTGTCTCGTTCCCATCTCAGGGAACAAGGGTTACAGACGTAACCCGAGACGTTTTTCTTGATGCACATCATGATGCAGAAGCATGGGAAGCACGTCCTGATCGTCAGGTTCCTGAGGGAGCAAGGGAATCTGCCTTGCGATATATATGTGGCACAAGATATGTGCCTTACCTTTCCCTTAAGGTGGGGCCAGGTGGTGACCCTGCAAGCGCTGCCCCAGAGGAGGCAGATCCAGCCCTGGCTTTCTCTGTCCGCTTGCTTCTTTGCCGTTATACGTGCACAGAACGCAAGCCTTAAGACCTCAGACCAGACCAGGACCTGTTTCCAAGCGAGGTTGGCCCACTGAATGGTGGCTGCCTTCAACTTGGTGAAAATTCCGAGATGCCAACTCCACTGAGCTCCTCTTAAGTTAGTGTGTGCTCCCGCCTAGGCGTTGACACAGAGTGCTTCACTGACAGATATTCTAGAGTTGGGGGCTGGGCGACACCTATAGTCGAACCGCTGCTTCCCGTGGCTCCCTTCTCATGAAGCCAGTTTCACCGTGAGCCCGGTTCGAAGTGTCAGCTTGCCGCGCCACTCCCCTCCTATGGACTGGATACGGGCGCCCTTTCTGCTCCAGTTGAGTTCCCTTTAACCGAACCCTGTTGAGGTCCTCCGCACACCTCCGACATCGGACATGGCAGAATGCCCGGTGTGAGGCCTACCCCTCGTAAGCTTTGTGGAACCTGTGTTAAGCTGGGTTCATATGTTGCAATCCCTACGGTGATCCCATATTTGTATTCTTCCATGGTACGACTCCATGCGGCAAGCACGTGTCTTCCCTTGGCAGAGTCTGCTCTACCGTCACTGTCCGGTTGAGTCTCCCCCTGTCATAGGCTGGAGCCACCCCAGTGAAATCCCATATGTTGTACTGCCCGGTCACCCGCCCAGTTCATATGTGTATTCTCCACATTACCCCCCTTTGGGTAGGATGTGGCTTCCGCAGCGTCCCTTCCTTCCTTGTACAGGGAACGCTTTCCCAGTGGGCCTGTAGGAACAGAAGTGACTTCCCTGGCCTAAGCCCTGTCCCTTCTCCGCCTTAAATTGCGGGGGGATCAGGAGGCTTTTGACTAGGCACTGGAAGATGACAGCTTTAGTGGTGTGTTCAATGGTTGATCCCCATTCAGTCGACGTCGACTACGTCTGACGTTCTCGACTAAAAGGGAACGTCCTGGTTGCGTATGCAACCCACCGTCCCCTGAAGGACAGAACGGAGGACGTAGTCCCCTTGCCACTACAGCTGGACCACCGCTTACTCCGAGTTACGCTCGGCTCCTCAGCGAAAAGCAACTAGTGCGTGCATCCACTTCCGTATGTATACCCACGCCGCGGGGGGCGGAGTATGTGATGTAAATCCCGCACGCCAATTCCACTGACTCGTTCAATAGTACTCGAAGAGGATTGGCTCCCTAGCGTGATCCCCATTCAGTCGACGTCGACTACGTCCTCCGTTTCCTCCTTCAGTGAACGGTTGGTTGCATACGAAACCAGGACTTTTTTTCTTTTGTTAATCTGTTAAATATATTTTGTGTAGTCTTATTTAGGCCTATTTTATTCCTTTTATTTAGTTCTCCATTCACGTGCTGCAGGTGAGTAATGTGACGATGCTTAAATCCTCATGTTGTTGTTGTTATTTGCGCATGTAAAGCTAAATCCCTGGGGAAAAAACAAACATTTGTGGTATTTCTGATTTGTCACAGACATCCATCTATTGTACTTTAATTTTAAATGTGACATTCTAATCTAGTCGTTTAATGGTTAATGAGCGATTAATAAGCTTTGGTTGTCGGACTCGGTCAGGAAAATAATCTTAATGAACGAAATGCTCTCATTACAATTTTCCACCAAATTTACTATGCTGCACACAAGTTCACGCTAGCTCAAAAGCTTGCATACACGAGCTGAGACCTGACGTGAGATTTGATATAGCCAACGCTCACGTCCATATTGATAAAAGCCAAGATTTGTGTGGAAACGGCCATATGCCCAGGCTTCTGTTGTATGTTCGTTTCATAAATGAGGCCCATTTAACCTAAGATCTTAATATTGAAAGTAAAGTTACATCAGACCATCAGATTAGCTGAATTCCACTCCTACTTCGCCTATTTCCTCTTCTGCCCATTGAGGCCATTGGTTACATTCCAAATCATTCATCCATATTAATTATGTTTATAAAAGTGCATAGACTGTATCGGGTCATTTACATTTGGCAGTCGCAGTGGATTTCAATCTCTAGGATGCTTGTCTTTCTTTTTGCACTCCTGCTTTGTCATAAACCTTATACAAAGGCTGAAAACCTTCTTTGTCAAAATATGGGAGACCCTAAGTATGCACTGCTTTTCAAGGATGGAGATGTAACTATTGGAGGACTTTTTTCAATCCACAGTATAGAAATATTGCCTTCGTTTGATTTTATAGAAAAACCTCAGCTTCTATCATGCTCCAGGTTTGTTACATTGTAAACTATTTGATAAATATTATAGCAGATAAAGTTTTCAATATCAGTAGACTTTTAATGAAAATATATCGCAGATTATAAAATCATGTATCTTGCATTTATAACCACAAACTACCATAAAATCTGGAATATTATGGCAGTGTGAATTTGAGAGATTTCCGGATGACTCAAATCATGATCTTTGCCATTGAGGAAATAAACAGAAGTAAAAGTTTGCTCCCAAATGTTTCTATTGGTTACAAAATCTATGATAGCTGTGGTTCAAGACTATCTTCTATGAGTGCAACTATGGCACTGATGAATGGTCAGGAGTTTGCAGGAGGTGACAGATGCCACGGACAATCTCCTATACATGCTATTATAGGAGAAACTGAGTCATCTGCCACAGTGATTCTGTCCAGAACTACAGGACCATTTAAAATCCCAGTGGTAAGGAGCAAAAACATTAAATGCTTGACATAATTACCATACTGATGACTGTTTCAATGTTCCCTCTGGTTTTTTTCCTAGATAAGTCACTCAGCCACATGTGAATGTCTAAGCAATAGAAAAGATTACCCCTCATTCTTCAGGACTATTGCTAGTGATTACCACCAGAGCAGAGCTCTTGCATACATAGTCAAATACTTTGGCTGGTCTTGGGTGGGAGCTGTGAACAGTGACAATGATTATGGAAACAATGGAATGGCCATATTTCTTAAAACAGCCCAGGAAGTGGGGATTTGTGTGGAGTACTCTGTGAAATTTTATCGAACAGAGCCAGAAAAAATCCAGAAAGTTGTAGACACTATGAAAAGAAGCACCACAAAAGTAGTTGTTGCATTTCTTTCCCGTGTTGAGATGGTTAATCTACTTGAGCAACTAAGCATTCAGAACATTACAGGCCTCCAAGTAGTTGGCGTGGAAGCATGGACAACTGCAAAAAGTTTGATCACTCCAAACAGTTTTCGTGTTCTGGGAGGGTCACTGGGGTTTGCAGTGAGAAAAATCAATACTGAGGGGTTTTCAGATTATGTTATAAAAGCATTCTGGGACACAGCTTTTCCATGCTCACAGACTGGGGGCAATTCTCCTCAAGATAATTTAAATTGCAGCAGATATCAAGATCTACTTGCGCTGAAAAATTACAATGAAGATTTGCCTGAGCAAAGATATGCAAGCAATGTCTACAAAGCAGTTTATGCTGTTGCTCATTCACTACACAATCTACTGAAATGCAAAGAACAAGAAGGTTGTGAGAAAAATCTGACAATACAACCACAGCAGGTAAAAAAACAGAAACAAGAAGAGAGATTTGGCGTGAAAAGGGGTAATCCTATTTCTATTTAAAAATTTGTTAAAACACCAAAATGTTCATGTATATTTATTAGGTGGTTGAAGCTCTGAAAAAGGTAAATTTCTCCTTAAAGTATGGAGATCATGTGTGGTTTGACAGCACTGGTGCTACAGTAGCCCAATATGAAGTTGTGAACTGGCAGCAGGACACAGATGGATCAATCCAATTTAAACCAGTGGGATACTACGATGCATCATTGCACCCTGACCAGCGCTTTGTGGTTAACACTAAAAACATAATCTGGGCAGGAGGACAGCTGGAGGTAAATAGTAACATGTTGGATTGAAAGAAGCTAATGTGGCATGGTTAAAAAAAATCAAGGGCTGTACTTAGAGGAAAGGGAAAATAACTTCATGACATTAACTGGCATTGAAACCGTATGTACAATGTACTTTTTCATGCAGAAGCCAAGGTCTGTGTGCAGTGAGAGCTGTCCTCAAGGCACTAGGAAGGCTGCACAGAAAGGACGCCCTGTCTGCTGTTATGACTGTATTCCATGTGCAGAAGGAGAAATCAGTAATAAGAGAGGTAATCTTCAGCCCATCTCACACTTTCAAAGAAAATTAGTTAGTTGCTATTTTTATGTTCTTCTTCTACTCTTCAGGATGCAGTTTATTATCAAAGGAGTTCATATATAAAACAATTTTCTTCTTATCTCTAACTATAGTAAACACAACTTCCTTTCCAGATTCAAATAACTGCAAGCAGTGTCCAGGGGAATTCTGGTCTAATGCTGAGAAAAATAAATGTGTGTTAAAGACTGTAGAGTTTATGTCATTCACAGAAGTTATGGGTATAGTGCTAGTCTTTTTCTCACTGTCTGGAGTAGGATTAACTGTGCTTGTGGCCATCCTGTTTTACAGCAAGAAGGACACCCCCATAGTAAAAGCCAACAATTCAGAGCTGAGCTTCCTGCTACTCTTCTCATTGACTCTGTGTTTCCTCTGTTCACTTACTTTCATTGGTCGGCCCACTGAGTGGTCCTGTATGTTGCGTCACACAGCGTTTGGGATCACCTTTGTCCTCTGTATCTCCTGTGTTCTGGGTAAAACAATAGTGGTGTTAATGGCATTCAAGGCTACACTTCCAGGAAGTCATGTCATGAAATGGTTTGGGCCTTCACAACAACAACTCAGTGTTCTTGCCTTTACACTTATACAGGTTCTTATCTGTGTAATTTGGCTAACTTTATCTCCTCCATTTCCCTACAAAAATATGAACTATTATAAGGAAAAAATAATTATTGAGTGCAGTCTTGGTTCTACTCTTGGTTTCTCTGCTGTACTGGGTTATATTGGCCTTCTGGCTGTCCTGTGTTTTATTCTGGCTTTTCTGGCACGCAAGCTGCCTGATAACTTCAATGAAGCCAAGTTCATTACATTCAGTATGATCATATTCTGTGCTGTATGGATCACATTTATTCCAGCTTATGTCAGTTCTCCTGGAAAATTAACTGTAGCTGTGGAGATATTTGCCATTTTAGCCTCAAGCTTTGGCTTACTGTTATGTATATTTCTACCAAAATGTTATATAATTATGTTCAAGCCTGAAGAAAATACAAAGCAACATGTGATGGGAAAGATTACACATAAGTCTTAATAAAAAAATAAGCTTATGAAATATAAGCTTATGATAACATATGAAAAACTGTTCATGAGAGGGCCACCAGTGGAAGGCTGGAGTTTCAGTATCGGTTCAGTAATAGACCATAACCGATTATAATACTGACGCTTCTCTGACGTCATTTGTCACGTACGTGCTTTGTCGTGGTAGCATACAATGGCAGAGGGAGGCGAGATGCGAGTAATTAAAAATATTATGGTACCTTCTCCCGCCCACAATCATTCATGTTTTGTCCCGCAAAAAAATAAAAAATTTTTTTCTGTAGCCTACCTCCATGCTTTCAAGTTGCGTTCAGGAAATCAACACATATGTCTGTGACTGGCTACATTGTTCAACGCTGCAAAGAGAAACTCTGAATCATTTCTATTTTGTTTTAGTTGTTCTTGTTGTTTTTGTGCAACAGATGGATAACAATTTATTAGTTTTTAGATGTTTTATTCATAGATATTTCTATTTTGCGGGAGTCCCGCCAATCATTTTACTCTCCCGCAACCCGCACATACACAAGTTCATCACCGCCTGTGCCCGCACGCGGCCATCAAAACTAGTAATGCGCCGCACTCTGTTGCGTTGGATCCCGTGGGTGCAGGTCTCTACTTTAAAACTACTTTAAAAGCCGACATCTGGGCACATTTCGGCTTGTATGAACAACCTGGTAAGCACGACCTGGAGAATACACACGCTGTGTGTAAATCATGTCACGCACAAATAAAATACGCAGGGGGTAAAGTAAAATTGAAAATTGAGGATGCAGTGCATTGTCAATGCATCATCAATACATTGTGATATTGAATGGAACTGAATCGATGACATGACAATCGTAATCGAACTGAACCGTGAAACCAGTGAAGGTTCACACCCCTAATATTATAGGTTTCTTCAAGCTTCTTGGAGACGTTGCCACAGTTCTTTTGGATTTAGTCTGTCTTAGTTTTTTTTTTTCTGTTTCTTCATGTAATCCCAGATGTACTCGATGGTGGTGAGATCAGATCTCCATGTGGAGCATATAGGCTGTTGTCAGACTCCTTGTGTATACAATATTCTTACTAAAAACCTCCACCCTATTTTGAAAATACAAAAAAAGAAAGAAATGTCCATGGATTAATCTCTGCTTGGATTCTGTTACTGGAAGCATCTGAGCCATACTAACTGCATAAAACACAGAAGATGCACAGCCCGTCACATTTTGTCTGTGATTTGGTTCTTTATCTGTGTTGAGTCCATATGCCCTTGGTTGCTATTATTAGTTGATTGATCAGTCCAACCTGTGCCTTGTCTCACCCCTCTTTATATTCTGTATATTGTGTTTGTTCTCATCAATGTAAGGTGTGGTTTTATGTGATCCTGTGTCTTCCCAGGTGGTTGTTGAGGAGGTTCCCCCCTTCTATGTAAAGCACTTTGAGTGCCGAGAAAAGCGCTATATAAATGTAAAAATTTAATGAATTCCCAGACCCTGGACTTTTATTTTCATTTAATAAACTCATCCATCAGAGTTAAATCACTACAGGCCTACATTGTTAACCTCAATCATAATGAAATGTTTTGAGAAAATGGTCAAAAACATTATGCTTCCATATGTTACTCCATTTCTAGTTCCCTTTGCAGGGAACTCGAGCTGCGTCAAGCTGTGGGAACGCCTCTGTGTGTGTGCGTCATGAAGCACGTATGGAATCAGTCCAATGGAGAGACGGAACGTCATAGGCGGGTGACGTCATCGTCCAGGAAACTATAAAGCACCCCCAAAACACAAGCGCGACAGCTTCTATGCCTTCAGTAAGCGCTATATGTGGATCTGTCTCAAGTGTTTTTGTCTGTCACTAAGCAGGAGTTTCTATATTTCAAAAAACTATATATATATATTATATTGAGAGACAATGGCGAGCGAACAACAATTTAAGAAGTGTGTTCCTCCCTGCTCGCGCTATTTAACGGGCGGGGATACACACAGCTTATTGTTTGTTGCTCTCGAGGGGGCTGATTGTGAGCATTGCGAGCGTTTGCCTCTTAGAACACTCCGCTCCCGCCGATCACTCTTTGAGGAAAGTGGTTCGGTTCGCGATCCCCGCGGATCGGGTCCCGCTTATGCCGAGGCTGACCGGCGACGTCATTCGTGGGGATCGCAGATGGATCTAACAGCGGGGCTTGAGACGGGCTTTGCCCTATCTCAGCCCTTACCTGTTAGATCCAGTGCCTCAGTCTCGGGTTCGGAAGCATGCTCTGCGGTTTCTTCCCCCCGAACTGAGGCCCCAGTACTGCAACTATCCAGTTCTGAGGATCTGGATGTTGTTAGTCTGGATGGGGATTCGGTCTCGATGTGGGCGCGACTTTCCCCGACCCGCATCGCTTCGATTCTTTCAGCTATGAAACAAGTAAAGCTAGGCCAGCTACTCACTGTAAAACAGTTTCAGAGACTGTTGGGTCTGATGGCAGCAGCGTCCAACGTTATACCTTGCGGCCTGTTGTACATGAGACCACTGCAGTGGTGGCTCCGGACCAAGGGATTCTCCCCGAGGGGAAATCCCCTCCGCACGATCAAAGTCACGCGGCGCTGCCTTTGTGCTCTGGTCATGTGGAAAGAAACCTGGTTCCTATCCAAAGGGCCTGTGTTGGGGGCTATTTGTCGTCGCTTCCCTCACAGGGTGGGGGGCGGTCATGAGTGGTCGTCCAGCCCAAGGTCTGTGGCAGGACCATCATCTATCATGGCATATAAATTGTCTAGAGATGTTGGCGGTGTTCCAAGCTTTGAAACACTTCCTAGCAGACCTCAGAGGTCATCATGTGGTAGTTCAGTCAGACAACATGTCGGTGGTCTCGTATATAAATCATCAGGGGGGCCTGCGGTCGTTCCACTTTACAAGCTGGCCCGTCAGATCCTCCTGTGGTCCCAGGGGAAGTTACGGTCTCTGAGAGCTATGAATCTTCCTGGTTATTTGAATGTGGTAGCAGACTCCCTGTCGAGGCAGGGGCCGAGGCCGGGGGAATGGAGGCTCCACCCCGAGGTGGTGGAGCTCCTTTGGTTGAGTTTCGGTCGCGCCGAGGTGGACCTATTCGCTTCCAAGGAGACAACGCACTGTCATCTGTGGCTCTCCATCAGTCAGCCAGCCCCTCTGGGGTTGGATGCTCTGGTACAGCCGTGGCCGAGGTCACGTCTGTATGCTTTTCCCCCGGTTGCTCTGCTACCAGGAGTTCTGGAGAGGGTTCGCCGGGACGGGGTCAGCCTACTTCTAGTAGCCCCGTTCTGGCCGGCCCGAGTATGGTTCGCGGACCTAATATCTCTTCTGGACGGCTCTCCCTTGGAGATTCCGATCAGGAGGGATCTACTCTCTCAGGAGGGCGGTACGATATTTCACCCCCGCCCAGAGTTGTGGAAACTGTGGGCTTGGCCTCTGAGGGGGCCCAGCTCATAGAATCTGGTCTCTCAACTGAGGTTGTTGAGACCATCCTTCACTCCAGAGCTCCGTCCACGAGGAAGTTATATGCCCTGAAGTGGAAACTTTTCACTTCTTGGTGTGCAGAACACCGGCAGGACCCAGTTAACGGCCCAGTGGGTGCAGTGCTGGAGTTTCTGCAGGAGCGTTTCTCTGCAGGGTTATCCCCCTCCACACTAAAGGTGTATGTGGCGGCACTAGCTGCTTACCATGTCCCTTTCAGTGGAGTTTCTCTTGGGAGACACCCACTTATAACTCACTTCCTCCGTGGCACTTTGAGGCTGAGGCCTGCAGTTCGTATGAGGGTGCCGACTTGGGATTTGGCCATTGTACTAGAGGGCCTTTCTTTGGCCCCCTTTGAACCTATTGAGGAAGTTTCTGAGAAATTTCTCCACGTATAAAACTCTTTTTCTGCTTGCAATCTCCTCACTTAAGCGAATCGGAGATTTGCAGGCTCTGTCGGTTGCACCCTCGTGCCTGGAGTTTTCGCCTGGTATGGTTAAGGCTTTTCTATACCCTAGACCAGGTTATGTCCCTAAGGTCCCTACTAATGCTGTTAGACCTACAGTGCTGCAGGCTTTCTATCCTCCTCCTTTTGTGTCATCAGATCAGGAGAAACTTAATCTTCTCTGCCCGGTTAGGGTGTTAGACGCTTACGTCCACAGAGCTGCCCTGTGGAGGAAATCAGAACAGTTATTTGTGTGCTTTGGGCCACCCAGGAAAGGGTGTCCCGCGTCTAAACAGAGAATGAGCAAGTGGGTGGTTGAGGCCATCTCACTTGCTTATGGGTCGGCTGGTCAGCCTTCACCTTTGGCTGCACGAGCCCACTCTACTAGGAGTATGGCTGCTTCTAAGGCATTGTTGTCAGGAGTATCGCTAAGTGATGTTTGTGATGCGGCTGGGTGGTCCTCACGGCATACATTTGTTAAGTTCTATGAACTGGACTTAAGTTCCACTCCTGGGGCGCAGGTGCTCTCGTCCTCTGTGCGCTAGTTCCCACATGACGGTCATTTGCTCCTATGGCGACGTGGGTATTGGCGTTCCCACAGCTTGACGCAGCTCGAGTTCCCTTGAAAGGGAACATCTCGGTTACGTATGTAACCCTAGTTCCCTGATAGGGAACGAGACGCTGCGTCGTTCTGCCATACTCCCAGCATGCCCGTTAGCGCTTCCTTCAGGAGCTGTCGCGCTTGTGTTTTGGGGGTGCTTTATAGTTTCCTGGTCGATGACGTCACCCGCCTATGACGTTCCGTCCCTCCATTGGACTGATTCCATACGTTCTTCATGACGCACACACGCAGAGGCGTTCCCACAGCTTGACGCAGCGTCTCGTTCCCTATCAGGCAACTAGGGTTACCGAGACGATTTTCTCTACACTGTAAAAAATTATTCCGTAAAAAAATATATAATGTACTGTGTAGCAAATTAGCTCTAAAGAAATATTAATAATCAAACGTAACTTATAATGGATTATGAATATTTGGATCAGTTAATAGAATGAACTTAATGTAGTAAAATTTATATTACAATCAAATCAACCTGTTCGTCCTGTGAACAATGTTAATTGTTTATTAATTCTAAGAAATTTTAATTTCCGGGGAAGGGAAATGTCCTTCTTACTTTACAGTACTACTAAGAGACTGTAGTCAAAATCTAAATCGTAAAAAACTTTGTTGCAAGCAGAGAATCAGAACGTCTCGGTTACGTATGTAACCCTAGTTCCCTGATAGGGAACGAGACGCTGCGTCAAACGCTGCGGGAACGCCCCTGCGTTGTGCGTCATGAAGCACGTATGGAATCAGCCCAATGGAGAGATGAAACGTCATAGGCGGGTGACGTCATCGACCAGGAAACTATAAAGCACCCCAAAAACACAAGCGCATTAGCTTCTGATAGGCTTGAAGGAAGCGCTAACGGGAGTGCCGGGAGTATGGCGGAGCGACGCAGCGTCTCGTTCCCTATCAGGGAACTAGGGTTACATACGTAACCGAGACGTTCCCTTTCAAGGGAACTTCGAGCTGCGTCAAACGCTGCGGGAACGCGAATACCCACGTCGCCATAGGACCAAATGACCGTCATGTGAGACTAGCGCACAGAGGACGAGAGCACCTGTGCCCCAGGGGTAGAGCTTAAGTCTAGGTCATAGAACTTAATAAAAGTATGCGGTGAAGACCATCCAGCCGCATCACAAACATCACTCAGGGAAACCCCCGACAAAAGAGCTTTAGAAGCAGCCATACTCCTGGTAGAGTGAGCTCGGACAACCAAAGGTGAAGGCTGGCCATCCGACTCATAAGCAAGTGAGATAGCCTCAACCACCCACTTGCTCATTCTCTGTTTAGACGCCGGACACCCTTTCCTGGGTGGCCCGAAACATACAAAAAGTTGTTCTGATTTCCTCCACAGGGCAGCTCTGTGGACATAAGCGTCTAATGCCCTAACAGGGCAGAGTGAATTAAGTTTCTCCTGGTCCGATGACATAAATGGAGGAGGACAGAAAGCCTGCAGAACCGTAGGTCTAACAATATTAGTAGGAACCTTAGGAACGTAACCTGGTCTAGGATGCAGAAAAGCTTTAACCATGCCAGGTGCAAATTCCAGGCACGAGGGTGAAACCGACAGAGCCTGCAAATCTCCGATTCTTTTTAGTGAAGAGATAGCAAGCAAAAAGATAGTCTTAAAAGTGAGAAACTTCTCGGGAACTTCTTCGATAGGTTCAAAAGGAGCTAGGGAAAGACCTTCTAATACAATGGCCAGATCCCAAGTCGGCACCCTCGTACGAACTGCTGGCCTCAGCCTCAAAGTGCCACGGAGGAAACGAGTTATAAGCGGGTGTCTCCCAAGAGAAACTCCACTGAAAGGGACGTGGTAAGCAGCTAGTGCCGCCACATACACCTTTAGTGTGGAGGGGGATAACCCTGTGGAGAAGCGCTCCTGCAGGAATTCCAGCACTGCACCCACTGGGCAGTTAACTGGGTCCTGCAGGTGTTCTCCACACCAAGAAGTGAAAAGTTTCCACTTCAAGGCATAAAGCTTCCTCGTGGATGGAGCTCTGGAGTTAAGAATGGTCTCAACAACCTCGGTTGAGAGACCGGAGTCTATGAGCTGGGCCCCCTCAGAGGCCAAGCCCACAGTTTCCACAATTCTGGGCGGGGGTGAAGTATCGTGCCCCCCGCCTGGGAGAGTAGATCCCTCCTGACCGGGAGCTCCAAAGGAGAACCGTCCAGGAGAGAAATCAGGTCCGCAAACCATACTCGGGCCGGCCAGAACGGGGCTACTAGTAGTAGACTGACCCCGTCCCGGCGGACCCTCTCCAGAACTCCTGGTAACAGAGCAATCGGGGGAAAGGCGTACAGACGTGACCTCGGCCACGGCTGCACCATAGCATCCAACCCCAGGGGGGCTGGAAGAGTGATGGAGAACCACCGATGACAATGAGTGGTCTCCTTGGAAGCGAATAGGTCCACCTCGGCGCGACCGAAACTCAACCAAAGGAGCTCCACCACCTCGGGGTGGAGTCTCCATTCCCCTGGCCTCGGCCCCTGCCTCGACAGGGAGTCTGCTACCACATTCAAATACCCAGGGAGATACATTGCTCTCAGAGATAGTAGCTTCCCTTGGGACCACAGGAGGATCTGACGGGCCAACTTGTAAAGCCGGCGAGACCGCAGGCCCCCCTGATGATTTATATAAGAGACCACCGACGTGTTGTCTGATTGAACTAATACATGATGGCCTCTCAGGTCTGTTAGGAAGTGTTTCAGAGCCTGAAACACAGCCAACATCTCTAGACAATTTATGTGCCACGAAAGATGATGATCCTGCCACAGACCTTGGGCTGGGCGACCACTCGTGACCGCCCCCCACCCTGTGAGGGAAGCATCCGTCGTTAGCGTTATGCGACGACAAAGAGCCCCCAGCACAGGACCTTTGGATAGGAACCAAGTTTCTCTCCACATGACCAGAGCACGAAGGCAGCGCCGCGTGACTTTGAACGTGCGGAGCGGATTTCCCCTCGGGGAGAATCCCTTGGTCCTGAGCCACCACTGTAGCGGTCTCATGTACAACAGGCCGCAAGGTATAACGTTGGACGCTGCTGCCATCAGACCCAACAGTCTCTGAAACTGCTTGACAGTGAGTAGCTGGCCTAGCTTCACTTGTTTCACAGCTGAGAGAATCGAAGCGATGCGGGTCGGAGAGAGTCGCGCCCGCATCGATACCGAATCCCAAACGACACCCAGAAAAGTGGTCTTCTGGGAAGGAGATAATACACTTTTCTTTGCGTTCAGCCTCAACCCCAACTTTCTGATATGAGCGAGGACGACATCTCGATGCCGAACCGCCATCTGCTCGGTCTGAGCTAAAATCAACCAATCGTCGATGTAATTGAGAATACGAATGCCCTGAAGCCTCAGAGGCACTAGTGCTGCATCCATGCATTTCGTGAAAGTGCGGGGAGATAAAGCTAGGCCAAACGGAAGAACCCTGTACTGGTACGCCTCGCCCCCGAAGGCGAACCTCAGGAACTTCCTGTGTTGTGGAAGGATGGACACATGGAAGTATGCGTCCTTCAGATCTATCGTGACAAACCAGTCCTCGGACCTGATTTGAGACACGATCTGCTTGATAGTGAGCATCTTGAATTTTAGCTTCCCTACCGAGCGATTCAATATGCGCAGGTCTAAAATTGGACGCAACCCCCCATCCTTCTTTGGAACGATGAAATATCGGCTGTAATAACCTGACTCCAAACTGGGAGGAGGAACCCGTTCTATAGCCTCTTTTTGAAGGAGCGTTTTCACCTCTTGTTCCAATACCAGAGCCTGCTCGGGGCCCACCACTGTGTGCAGAACCCCTCTGAATTTTGGTGGACGACACCTGAACTGGATAGCATAACCCTTTTCTACTGTCTGCAGGACCCAATGAGATATTTTTGGAAGGCTTTTCCACTCTGCCAGAAATTCTACTAAGGGTACCAGCCTCTCGAGACTGGCCTCTGGTGTAACTTGAGCAGCAGACGCAGCGCCCTGTAACGGCGCACCGGCAGGGAACAACTGGTCTGACCGCTCTGAGACCCTCCTCAGAGGGAGCGAGCGTCCCTCGGGAAAGCGCTCGCTGGGATCGTCTGTGCCCCGGCATAAAGGCGGGGTTGGCAGAACGAGCCCCTGAGGGCACCGAGGAGGAATGGGCACCGTAAAAAGAGGTGAACACCTTTCCGCCTCGGTGGGGACCACCCTCAGCATCCTGAACGGCTTGGCGTCAGGACTTCTTCTTAGCCGAAGCCTTCTTAGCCAATATAACTGTCCTCAGATCAGTTCTACTGGGAGAAGGCTTCGGCTGAGAGTGTCGCGGCTGAGCCCACTGTCCGGCAGGGGGAGCACGAGACGCGACACTCTGCCTCTGCTGCGCTCTATGTGATGAGCTCGAAGACGGCCGGGGCTGCTCCCGCCCAGCAGCCCCAGGGACATGAACTTTAAGGGGAAGAAACTTTTTAAAAGCTGCAGTTTGTTTCTTTTCTTCTTGGAATTTATCGATAACTGAATTCACAGCATCACCAAACAACCCCATGGGAGAAAGAGGAGCATCTAAAAGAAAAGCTTTTTCTCTCTCTTTAATATTAGTCTGATTTAACCACAAATGTCTTTCTGCGGCCACCAGAGCTGCCATAGAACGACCCATTAATTTGGCCGATTCTCTGGTGGCACGCAGGGATAAATCAGCAGCCTGACGCAGTTCGCGAACTACGTCAGTACTGACCTCCTCACTCTCACTCATGTCCCTTAGCAGATCAGCCTGGTATGCCTGCAAGATTGACATAGTATGCAGACATGACACAGCCTGACCTGTTGCCGAATATGCTTTACCCACCAAAGCCGAAGTGTTTCTTAAAGGCTTGGTGGGTAATGCCGGTGCCTTAGAAGATGATGCTGCTTCGGGGGAGAGATGGCTCGCAAGCGTCTCTTCCACACGAGGCAAAGCACCATAACCATGAGCCTTGGCTCCCATAATATTAGCGTATGTTGAAGTCTGGGGACTAAACACTCTATATGACACCGGTTTTCTCCATGATTTCGACACCTCGGTGTGGAGATCATGGAAAAACGGCAGGCACCGGCGTGGAGGCTGCACACGTGACGGCAAAAATCTCTCATCCAACTTTGATTTAGAAACAGACTCCTGTCTAGTCACTGGCCATTCAATATTAAGTTTTTCAACAGCTCTTGTTAACACCTCCATAAGCTCATCACTCTCAGGAGTGTGGGGTGGCGAATCCTCCACATCTCCCTCAACACTAACAACATCAAGTTCCTCAGAACTGGATAGCTGCAGCATTGGTGCCTCAGCCCGAGCGGAAGAAACCGCAGCGCGTGCTTCCGAACCCGGGACTGAGGCACTGGATCTCACAGGTGAAGGGAGAGATAAGGCAGAGCCCGTCTCAAACCCCGCTGTGAGATCCATCTGCGATCCCCACGATAAGCGCCGCCGCTCTGCCTCGGCAGAAGCGGGACCCGAACCGCGGGGAGCGCGCACCGAACCGCTCTCCTCAAAGAGCGATCGGCGGGAGCGGAGCGTCCTTAACGGCAAACGCTCGCAATGCTCACAGTCTGCTCCCTCGAGAGCAAACTGGGCATGCTGAACTCCCAAACAAACAACACAAAGATCATGTGTATCCCCGCTCGTTAAATAACGCGAGCAGGGAGGAACACACTTTCTAAACTGCTGTTCGTCCGCCATAATCTCTCAATATATATATATATATAGGGATAAATTGTTTGTGTGGTGCAGGGTATGTAAGACAGACAATATCACACAGGGACAGATTCACATGTAGCGCGACTGAAAGCACAGAAGCTAATGCACTTGTGTTTTTGGGGTGCTTTATAGTTTCCTGGTCGATGACGTCACCCGCCTATGACGTTTCATCTCTCCATTGGGCTGATTCCATACGTGCTTCATGACGCACAACGCAGGGGCGTTCCCGCAGCGTTTGACGCAGCTCGAAGTTCCCTTGAAAGGGAACACATATTGTGCACAAGTTTTATTAACTAAATCACGAACACATAACTAACATACAAACAATTACACATACATGGGTAGATGGTAAATGACAGAATGAAACCGGAAATGATTTTTTTTTTAGAATTTAGAATTTTTTTTAACTAGCAGATATCACCATAAACCTTTGCCAGTTGATAACCTACATTAAGATGAGAAAAAAATGTATTACAAGTTTTCATTAATTTAATGTTTAAATATGCAAATGAGGCATTGTCTAATTAAATATGCGCTATTTTGCATATATTTTAAAAAACGAAATCTGAGTATTGGACAAAGCCAGGTTCAAAATTATTTTTTCATTGTGTTCACATATTAGATAGGGAAAAAATTACAGAGGGATTTATGGATATCTACTTTTGTTATCCTGTGAATCAGAATATACTGTCAACAGCCTTAACAAATTATTTTCGCCATGTTTTTTGGAATAAAATGTTATATAAATCAGGCTAGGAATAATATATTTACAAATCCCTCTGTAAATGTCTTCATAATATAACTAGGTACAAGACTGGAAAGTTTGGTATATATAGGTGCTACTGAACTGGAGATTTCGGACTTGGAGTATGAGAGAACAGTCATTTTGAGAAAACGGGCTCTAAAGATTTAGCATCAGCCAATGAGATTGTGCATTTAGAGTAAATTCCCCCCTTTTACTTTCACGATTGGTTGGTGATAAAAAGGAAATGACCATATTTGGATCCGACAGCATTGTTCAGGAGAGACAGAGCTTTCTAACGGTGTGTATGGGTGCAGATCACAATCGCAAAGCAGAGGGATGATTTATAACGACAATTTTTGATGAATTTATGAGAAATCTACAGACGCAAACAGACAAAGTGTAGTAAAATAAAGACCTAAATGTCTATTTCGGACTTTTTTTCACCACAAGTCTGAAAGAAGATATGTTATTGAAGACAAATATCCCAAAATCTCAAAATTGACCAGTGAAAAGTCTCTAGCTGGTATGTGAGGCTTTGAGCACAGGTCCGCTCCTTACGGGATGCTGTGATCTGTTATGTGAGGTTGTTTACCTTCTGTCTCATATCCATAAGGTGGGCTAAGGAGATGCTAATCTTGAAAAGCCCGGTGTGGCTGTAACTCTGGCTTGGGTCATGTGTCATTAGTACTCTTCTCTCATGGTCCAGTTACATTTGACTCAGGTGCTGTAGTTTGTCAGGAGCCATGGGTGGAACAGTGTTCCTCGCGATGGCTTGTCAGTCCTTTCGGTTTCCTGTCTGGTTAAGGTCAGGTTAAGCCGAGCATCTGCAACATTTGGGCACACTTGTGGAGAGAAACTAATGCATGACCCTAAAGAGTTCAGAGCTAAGGCTTAATGGGTTTTCTGGATATGTAGCATATAGCTAGGTGTTTCATGTGTCACGGCCGAGTCCACGGAGACTCCAATCTGGTGTCTTCCTCCATCACAGGTTCATTACAAGCTCTGAGGTAAGTTCGTTTTGAGTCTGTGGTTAGTAGCACAGGGACTTTCAGGTCTGCCCTGCTTGGTGTCTGGGGCAGCACCCAGTCTGCATTCAGAATCTAAGTCTGAGAATCCTATTGTGATGGCTTGTTCCAGCTGCTGGTAATGCCACAGCCAAAGCCAGAATGTGTCGCCACGGATTGTGATCCAGAGCAGATAGAGTTTGTCATGGTGTGTCACACCAGTCGAAGACTAGAGGTGAAATCAATGTCTTGGTTGGCAGGGACGTCGTGGTCTCCTGCGAGCTCTGGTGTGAATGCAGAGATGTCTGACCATTCGCTTGAGATCACTTCATGTGCTGTTTCAGGGTTTGTCTGAAAAAAAAAAATCCTCCTGCGGCTGCAGAGGCTCTCAGGAAACTGGCTGGTGAAGTGTTAAGCCGAGGTCTTTGGCTCCTCCCCCCTTTGTGCAGGCCTGGGGAAGCTCACGCAGCCGATGTGAAGTTCAGCAAGGTATATCTTTCTTGTGGGGTCAATGTGCAGTTGGTTGGACTGTTTCAGATCTGTTTGGACCACATTGAGCTTTTCTATAATGTTGCAGCATTTCTGAGTCAGTGTTCGGACTTCAGCTCTGGCTGCACGCCGATGGCTTTAGCATAGCGGTTAGTTCATTTACCTCCTGTTAGAGGCCTGTGGGAGCGTGGCCAAGGAGAAGATGATGCTGGTCAGCTCTTGGTGGTTCAGGCTGGGTGTCAGACGTCCACTTCCGTTGTCGTCTAACTGTTCCTTTCTCTACCGTGGCAGGTAATTGCCTGCTTCAGGCTGAAGGATGTCCATGACACTGCTCTGCCGGGTCTCCAGGGGGGTCCTGGTGGGTGGCAGGACTGGATGTGAGGCCTACTGGCACACTTGTGGGAACACGACAGAGAAATGGCAAAGGCAAATGCAAGTTCCTACAGATGTGGTAAGTTATCTTTGTGGGAGAATGGCTATGTGGGCCATGTAAGGTGTGAATAGATGATGTGGAGCAACTAAGATTTAGTGTTGGTGAGCAACACCTAATCTTAGCTTGGTGCTAAGGATTGAGGAGGGGTAGGGCACAGAAAGGAATTAGGACACTAATAACCGGTGTAGCTCATTACGGAAACAACAGTCGTTAGAACTACTGTAATCCTATAGAGAGAGATGTTGATAGTAAATATCTAAGATAAGGTAGAAGTAAAGGTAGAATGTCCTTATAGGTCTAGAAAACTAAAAGGAAAGGGAAATAAACCAATTGATTTAATTACATTTCAAATTCTTCATAAACTGTGAAAGTCAAGATTCAAAACATTTTCAAATGCAATACAATACAAATACAGAAACAAACAAACACAAATGGAATACGAAGACATGGCTGCTGCTTTTATCGTCTTTCGACTTATAGTCATTAGTAGAGGGAAATGTTATTGTTGATGCCATTTTTCTGTAAGAAAACACAATATTCCTTAAAGGGTTAGTTCACCCAAAAATTTTAATTGTCATTAATTACTCACGCTCATGTTGTTCCACACCCCACAAAACTTCCATTCATATTCAGAACAAAAATTAAGATATTTTTGAGGAAATCTGAGATATTTCTGTCCCTCCATTGACAGCTTACGCAACTACCACTTTCGATGTTCAGAAAGGTATACATACATGTAATCCATGTGACTCCAGTGGTTTAACTTCAAATTTATGAAGTGGCACAAATGTTTTGTGTGAACACAAAAACAAACATCTTTTCTCACAAAATATAGATCGCTGACGCATGATCATAAGAGCGGCACAATGCATGCGTGCTGTTGACCCAGAAGCAGGGTGAGAATGCATGGGTGAGAACACAAGCACTGAGTTGCTCATGTGAATGTATCAAAATATTGTGAAAATAGACAATTTGTTTGTGTTTTCCACACACAAAGCATTTGCATCGCTTTTTTGGGGTTAAACCAATGAAGAGACATAGATTACACCGTGTTCTAACTACACACGATAGAAGGTATAGTCTCCATATCAATCAGAGTTTTTGTCCTAACCAGTGACGCGTGATGATTCTATTTTAGTAAAGGTTTCTATTTTTCTGAGACTTTGCAGCTGGAACACTACAAAAAAAAAAAAAAAAAGTAAATTCATTGTGAACAAACAAGTGTATTCTATGACAAATATTGTTTCAGTCACTCAGTTTGTACTTTAAATTATGTTTAAATGGAGTAATATTTATGAATTTGATTATGTACTTATCAATTTCATCCTGACTGCTGTCCACTTGCCAAGAGAACCCGCACACACACTGTTCTGATTGGCTGTGGTTCCCTTTCAAGGGAACTCGCGTTGCGTCGAGATGGCGCTATGGGTACACTCTGATTGATTGCGTTATGAAGCACTTGTAAAATCAGTCCAATGGCGTATAGGCGGGTGACGTCATGGCAGGAAGCTATAAAGCACACCCAGAACAAACATTGTCAGCTTCTGTGTCTTCAGCAAGCGCTCTGTGTGAATCTGTCACTGTCTATTTATTGTTGTTTGTCCACATGCATATTATATATCTTGACAGGAATATAATGGCGAGCAAACAGATTTTGGATTGTGCGTTCCTCGCTTCATTACGAGTGGGGATACACACGATTTATGTGTTGTTTGTTTGGGAGTAGAGCATGCTCGGTCAGCCCAGATGCGCAGGGCTCTCTTGCGTGAGCAATCTGCACCATAGAACTGGCTTAAACAGACGATCTGACAGGTTTTAGAAGATTAAATTCAACCCAGTACTAAAAAACAGACCAGGCCTCTATTTGAGACCGGCCTTTTTTTATCCAAACCTGTAGCCACACCAGACGTGTAAAAGAGACAGGCATCTATTTGGGACGCATCTATTATTTGAAGTTTTACGGTATAATAGGAAATTAATTTTGAAAAATTAAATTAAATATTTGTCTGGCTTTGGAAGTAGATGTATGAAAATAATATATTCTATCTTTCATCCAGACCAAGTTCTCTATCTGAGCTGATTTCTGGCTGCATTTAATTGTGATGAAATTAAATGTTAAATAGGCCTGCTCATCTGAGTTGATGTATGTATTAATACACTATATTCAGCCTTCCACCTAGACCTTTTCTACTTGTCTGGTTGATATTTGGCTGCATTTAATTTTTGAGAAAATTAAATATCTACCCATCTTATCTTTAAGGAGACAGTCCATAGCCGCTACAGGGCGACGGACTGTCTGCTCAACAACAACTAAATCCAGAAGCCAGTCTCGAGAGGCTGGTACCTCTAGTAGAATTTTTGACAGCGTGGAAGCTACTGCCAAATATTTCTCGTTGGGTCCTGCAGACCACAGTAAAGGGTTATCATCGGGTCTCGCCCGTCTTGCCCGCCCAGGTTTATGGGGGTCCTATTCACCGTGGTGGGCCCTGAGTAGGTTCTGGTAATGGAACAAAAAGTGAAAACCCTGTTGAAAAAAGGGGCCATAGAACATGTACCTCCCTTCAGCAAGGACAACGGGTTTTACAGTATGCATTTCATCATTCCAAAGAAGGATGGGGGTTGCATCCTATTTTGGATCTGAGAGTTCTGAACGAGTCAGTCATTCAGCTAAAGTTCAAAATGTTAACACAGACAAATTCTAAATCTAAATCATTACATCTTAAAGACATCTTCTAAATGTCTATTTGACATCTGACAGAAAACGTCCTATAGACGTATTGCAGATGAGCAAACACTCTTAAAAATACGTCTTCCAGATGTAAATATCACATCAAATAGACTTGTGCTATCTGGGAGGTCTCTCAATTGAGGTTGTTGAGGCCACAATCACTCTAGAGCTTCCTGCACAGGAAACAAACCGGTTTCCTCCGTGGTGCGTTGGAGCAGGTGGAGTATGGCGGCTTTGTAGCCTTGTATTTGGGGTATCCCTACAAGAGCTGTGTGATGCGGCGGGCTACTCCTTTCCGCACACAGTCATCAGGTTTACAACCTATTTTTGGGCTTCACTCCTGGGTCCCATAGATGGTTGGTATAGATGTTCGCATAGCGTCATCTCGACACAACGCGAGTTCCCTTGAAAGGAGAGAACGAGACGTTACGTCAACCTGCCATACTTCCGGCGCGCCTGTGATCGACTTGCTTCGACCCATCAGAAGTTGACAATGCTTGGTCTGGGTGTGCTTTATAGCTTCCTGCCATGACGTCACCCGCCTATACACCATTGTACTGATTTTACAAGTGCTTCATGACACAATCATTCAGAGCGTTCCCATAGCGTCATCTCGACGCAACGTCTCGTTCCCTCTTCAGGGAACCAAGGTTACAGTCGTAAATGAGGCGTTTTTTATTGATTTTTTCGCATTACATGGTCACAACGCATTTGGTGTGGACAGAAAAACTGCTTGTTGCTAGAATCTTATCGCATCATATTTGGTTAGGACTAGGGGTGGGCGATACTCCAATATTTTGTATTGATCCGACATCAAGTAAATACAGGGCCAGTATCGCAGATATCGATAGTAATAATTTTTAATTTTAAAAGCATGCAAAAAAAAAGCTTGAACTTAAATGTACTTTCCTGTGCTAGAGCAGTGTGTCATGATTTATGAGGTGAATGCATCATTAATATGCTAAATCTGAATATATTTTCATGACCACTAAAATATTTTGTGATTTGTGCTCTCAACTCACCTGTAATTAGTTAGTGACTTTTACCAAACTACCCTAATTATAGTAACTGCACTATTGTACACTAGCCTACAGTTCAAAATGTTGTGGTCTGTAAGATTTTTAATTCTCTTCTGCATTTATTTGGTCAAAAATACAGTAAAACTTTATCATGTTATCTATGTCATAGAAAACGTCTCGACGTTACGTCGGATGATGGAGAATGGGGGTTTCGCCTAGAAAGCCAATCATCTTCGTGTATTATAAAACGAGCCAATGGCGATGAAATGCCATGGGTCTGCGGAATTTGAATAGCGTATCTCCGCCCCACCTCGTGGGTATAAAAGGAGGACACCGGCCACATGCAGATATGTCTTCGCTGAGGAGCCGAGACTGAACTCAGGCGTCTACCCAGCGGTACAGCGGAAGTGGCAGGGAGACGTAACGTCTCCGTTCCCTACTCAGGGAACGAGGGTTACATACGTAACCGAGACATTCCCTTTCATAGTCACTCCGAGTTACGTCGGATGACGGAGAATGGGGGTCCCCGTGTAATCACGCCACCTTCACAGCTGTCTTCCAGTACCCTGCGAAAGTCTGATCCCCCTGTCGTGATACTGGCATGGACGAAGGAGTCCTACTTTGCACAGGAATACCAAGGTACACTGGGAAGCATATCTCAGAAGAAATATGCCGCAGCATGCCTACCCGTAGGGAGGACTTAAGAATACACATATGGCCGGAGGGCTACATATGGAGGAACACTGGAGTGACCAGCCCGTGGGGTGGCAACTTTCAACTCCAGGAGAGGCAAGGCGACTTGCCGAGGGAAAGACACATGCTCAAGGAGGCTTACAGTGGAAATACACATGTGGGGGTTACTCAGGGGAGGAACCAAGCACACGGAGGCACCTAGCCGACGCACAGGCAATAGACACTGGCGCCAGCGTCAACAGTGCTGGAGGAACTCAGGGCTTCAGAGAGGAAGGCTCACCCGAGGAATAATCGCACGTATCCAGTCCGTGGAGTGGAATGGCGAGCAAGCGAAGACACCTGAGCGGGTCCAGTACTAGCTGACTGAAGCGAGTACACGAGAGGACACAGGCTCCACTCGGAGATTATAAAATCTGGCGAATGTGTTGGGTGTCGCCCAGCCTGCAGCTCTACAGATGTCTGCCAGCGAGGCGCCATCCGCTAGAGTCCAAGATGAAGCCACACTCCGGGTGGAGTGGGCTGTCACACCAAGGGGGCACGGTCGGCCTTGCTGTTGGTAAGCCAAAGCAATGGCGTCCACTATCCAGTGAGACAACTTCTGCTTTGAGAGAGCCTTTCCCTTCAGTCTCCCACCATAACAGACAAAGAGCTGGTCTGAGGTCCTGAAACACTGCGTTCTGTCTACGTAAGCACGGAGAGCGCGTACTGGACAGAGCAGTGCCAAGGCTGGGTCTGCCTCCTCCAGGGGCAGCGCTTGCAGGTTCACCACCTGGTCCCGGAAGGGAGTGGTGGGAACCTTGGGCACATATCCAGGCCGGGGTCTCAGGATCACGTGAGAGTGACCGGGCCCGAACTCCAGGCACGTTTCGTCAACGGAGAATGCGTGCAGATCCTCATCCCTCTTGATAGAGGCCAAAGCAACCAGGAGCGCTGTCTTCATAGACAGGAACTTAAGCTCAACTGAATGGAGGTTGATTGAGGATTCAGTCTCCTCGCTCCTCTCAGGAACCTGACGATCAGGTCGTGCTTCCCCAGAGACTTACCTTGAACTGCTTCGTGATATGCGGCGATAGCGGCCACATACACCTTCAGGGTGGAGGGAGACAGCCTTCGCTCCAGCCCATCTTGCAGGAAGGAAAGCACGCCAGAGGTCGAGCATCTCCTGGGGTCTTCTCGACGAGAAGATTACCAGTTGACGAAGAGGTTCCACTTCAACGCATAGACATGTCTCGTGGACGATGCTCTAGCAGAAGTGATGGTAGCCGCCACCGCTGGTGGCAGGGTACTCAAGCCTGCCTCGTTCCGTCCAGGAGCCACACTTGGAGCCTCCAAAGATCGGGTCGAGGGTGCCATAGGGTGCCCCGTCTCTGAGAAAGGAGATCCTTCCTCTGAGGAATTTGCCAAGGAGGTGCTGTCGCGAGGAGTATCAGTTCGGAGAACCAGGTCCGGGTGGGCCAATACAGCGCAACCAGAATGACCTGCTCCTCGTCCTCCTTGATCTTGCACAAGGTCTGTGCGAGAAGGCTCACTGTGGGAA
Source organism: Siphateles boraxobius (assembly GCF_051911475.1). NCBI lineage: Eukaryota > Metazoa > Chordata > Actinopteri > Cypriniformes > Leuciscidae > Siphateles > Siphateles boraxobius. The sequence goes on from NW_027508931.1 coordinate 21,763,173, forward strand.
ACGCATATTTGCGTAGGCCCCGCGGCCAGCTGTGCGCCAGTGCATCCGTGCCGCGGGTGCCCTCGGTCAGGGAATAGAATAGGGCGCAATGGGTCGAATCGTGAGAGGCAAACAGATCTATCTGTGTGTCCCCGAACTGGTCCCAAATCAGCTGAACCGACTGGGGATGGAGTCGCCATTCGCCGGAGATGGGCCGAAACCGTGACAGCTCGTCGGCTGCAAAGTTCCGATCTCCCGGAATGTAGATAGCACGAAGGGACCTCAGGTGCTTCTGACTCCATAAGAGGAGGTGGCGTGCGAGTTGCGACATACGGTGGGAGCGTAGACCACCCTGACGGTTGATGTACGCTACATTCGCGGTATTGTCTGAACGGACTAGTACGTGTTGACCTCTGAGCAACGTGAGAAAGCGGTGCAGGGCAAGGCGTACTGCCAGCAGCTCGAGGCAATTGACATGCAAAAGGCGCTGGGGTCCTGTCCAGGAGCCCGCGGCAGCATGTCCGTTGCATATGGCGCCCCAACCCGTGGAAGAGGCATCTGTGGAGACAACAACATGCCTGGAAACTCGTTCTAGGGGAACTCCGGCCCGTAGAAAACTGAGTTTCCTCCACGGAGTGAAGGTCTGACGGCAGGTCGGAGTCACTGGGACTCGGAACGTGCCATGATGCCATGCCCACCTCGGGACTCGATCGCGGAGCCACAGCTGAAGCGGTCTCAAATGAAGCAATCCGAGCGGCGTTGCCGCGGCTGCAGATGCCATATGCCCCAGGAGCCTCTGAAACAATTTCAGTGGGACCGCACTCTTGCCATCGAACTGTCGAAGAAAAGTCAGCAGCGAGTGTGCGCGATAAAAAGATATTAAGTTTTATGTAGTAAGCATTTAACCACTGATATCATAGATGGAATAGACCATGTTTTAGCATGATTTACCATGTTCCAGTATGATTTACTATGAATCTTGCATAATTTACCATAGTTTACCACCATATACCAAGTTCCAGTATGATTCACAATGATTTACCCTGTTCTAGCATGGTTTACAACAATTGAACACATTCCAGTATGATTTAATATAATTTTAGCATGATTTACCAGTTTACCATGATTTACCATGTTATAAGATGATTGATCATGATATACCACATTCTAGAATGATTTACCAGGATTGTAGCATGATTTACCATGATTCATCACATTGGCAGCATTATTTGCCATGATACACCATGTAATAGTATTATTTACTATGATTTACCATGTTTCTATCGTGATTTACCATGATTTACCACATTGCTAGCATTGATGTGAAGTGTCAGTAGCAATGAAGTGATAAACTGACAAAAAAAATGATTGTCTTATAATAGTTAACATGGAAAAACAGGTTTGCTTTAGTGTAGAATAGTGATGAAAATCAAGTCTGTCAAAATGAAACTGAGCCAATAAGTGGTCCTCTACTGCCCTCTGCTGGCCATTATACTTATTAACAAAATGTGTTTTCACAGGTATCTTATTTAGACATATGTTTACACACACACACACACACACACACACACACACACACACACACACACACACACACACACACACACACACACACACACACACACACACACACACACACACACAAAGACAAATGTTGTTGTTGATTTTTTCAATGCTATTGGGATGTGTCATTATGAAAATATACTTTAATGGTCTATAAGAATTTCACATAATGTCTTTGTAATCTATTAATCCGATTATTCAGCATTTATTCAGAAATATAGGACTACACACACACACATTCTGTTGTAGATACATACATTTGAACTATGTGATGGAAAAAAATGTTTACTGCAAGTCTCCTTCAGGATTCACATTTCTCAATGTGCCACAATAGTCAGTAGCAATACTTCAATAGATGAATTTTGACTAAATGTGAGTGTAAATGTTAAAATAGTGATTTTATAAAGTCTAAATAAGAATTATAGAATTATATTAATTAGTAGCTAACAAAATGACTATTTTAAACAGCAGGGGGCAGTAGAATACCACTTATTGGCTTAATATGCCATTATGTTCATATAATTTTCACCTTTTTAACTGTTTAAAAGGCATATTTGCTCCAATTTGTCTGAAAAGTGTCATGCTTATTTAGAGTAACATGTTCTGACTTGATTTTAAGAAGATGTGAGCATTCATTGAAGAGATATAGGCTTTCATGGACACTTTGTCAAGGCCAATTTTGAAGTGACCCTATTAAAGTCATCCAAATGCAGAAGTTCAACTTTTTCTGATAATTATTGATCTAGAGAGTCCAGAGTATTGTACTGCACTGATTTTGAACATTATGATATGAACATTATATGATCATAGATGGAAAAAAACATTTACAGCTAATACAGGCAATTTACCATAGGAAATACATGGTTTTGAAGCTTTTTAACAGTTATAGCGCCACCTATGGTCCGATCTCCATGAAACTTTGCATGCTTCATCATGTTATGACGCATATACTCAACAATTTTTGTGAAGTTCTGAGTTTTTATTTATGATTTATAGGCTTTTGAGTGTGTTTTGACACGCCCCTTTTTATAAATGATCATGTTATAGCAAACCAAAGGGCAAAGTTCAACTTTTTTTCGATAATTATTGATCTAGAGAGTCCAGAGAATTGTCCTAGACTGGTTTGGTTCCGATCGGGCGAAAAACCAGGGACTAGTTCGCAAAAGTAGGTTTTGGACAAAATTCGACATAGCTGAAAAATTTTCTTGCCTAAATCGAAATTGGATATATACATTGTGTACGTCTTGAGTGAGCCAAGGATCACAGTGGTGTAAAAAGCTTGAGGCTAGGACCAACGGTCGATGAGTTATGAGCAATTTAGTACTTTTGGTTGCTGTAGCGCCACCTATGGGCCAATCGGGGTCATACTCTGATAGCTTCTCCCCAAAAGTGTGGCCTACCATCTGACCAAGTTTCAAGTCTCTAGGCCTTAGGGTTTGGGCTGCATGATGCTTTTTAGGGGAATTTTTTTTATTTCAAATAGCAATTACAATAGGTTTTCAGCACTTCGTGCTTGAACACCTAATACTAATGAGACCTTTTTGACAGTTATAGCGCCACCTATGGTCCGATCTCCATGAAACTTTGCATGCTTCTTCGCCATGTTATGACACATATGCTCATACATTTTTGTGAGGTTTTGACTTTTCGTTTAGGATTTATAGGCTTTTGACTGTATTTTGCCCCGCCCCTTTACTAAATGACCCTGCTACAGCCACCCAAATGCAAAATTTCAACTTTTTTTCGATAATTATTGATCTAGACAGTCCAGTGAATAGGCCTAGACTGGTTTGGTTCCGATCAGGCGAAAAACCAGGGACTAGTTCGCAAAAGTAGATTTTGGACAAAATTGGACATAGCGGAAAATTTTTCTTGCCTAAATCGAAATTGGAGATATACATTTTGTCCGTCTTGAGCCAAGGATCACAGTGGTGTAAAACGCCTTGAGGGTAGGACCAACGGTCGATGAGTTATGAACAATTTAGTACTTTAAGTTGCTGTAGCGCCAGCTATGGGCCAATCGGGGTCATACTCTAATAGGTTCTCCCCAAAAGTGTGGCCTACCATCTGACCAAGTTTCAAGTCTCTAGGCCTTAGGGTTTGGGCTGCATGATGCGTTTTAGGGGAATTTTTTTTTTTCAAATAGCAATTACAATAGGTTTTCAGCACTTCGTGCTTGAACACCTAATACTAATGAGACCTTTTTGACAGTTATAGCGCCACCTATGGTCCGATCTCCATGAAACTTTGCATGCTTCTTCGCCATGTTATGACACATATGCTAATCAATTTTTGTGAAGTTTTGACTTTTCGTTTAGGATTTATAGGCTTTTGACTGTATTTTGCCCCGCCCCTTTAATAAATGACCCTGCTACAGCCACCCAAATGCAAAATTTCAACTTTTTTTCAATAATTATTGATCTAGAGAGTCCAGAGAATAGGCCTAGACTGGTTTGGTTCCGATCAGGCGAAAAACCAGGGACTAGTTCGCAAAAGTAGATTTTGGACTAAATTGGACATAGCGGAAAATTTTTCTTGCCTAAATCGAAATTGGAGATATACATTTTGTCCGTCTTGAGCCAAGGATCACAGTGGTGTAAAACGCCTTGAGGGTAGGACCAACGGTCGATGAGTTATGAGCAATTTAGTACTTTTGGTTGCTGTAGCGCCACCTATGGGCCAATCGGGGTCATACTCTGATGGGTTCTCCCCAAAAGTGTGGCCTGCCATCTGACCGGGTTTCAAGTCTCTAGGCCTTAGGGTTTGGGCTGCATGATGCGTTTTAGGGGAATTTTTTTTTTCAAATAGCAATTACAATAGGTTTTCAGCACTTCGTGCTTGAACACCTAATACTAATGAGACCTTTTTGACAGTTATAGCGCCACCTATGGTCCGATCTCCATGAAACTTTGCATGCTTCTTCGCCATGTTATGACACATATGCTAATAAATTTTTGTGAGGTTTTGACTTTTCGTTTAGGATTTATAGGCTTTTGACTGTATTTTGCCCCGCCCCTTTTCTAAATGACCCTGCTACAGCCACCCAAATGCAAAATTTCAACTTTTTTTCGATAATTATTGATCTAGAGAGTCTAGAGAATAGGCCTAGACTGGTTTGGTTCCGATCAGGCGAAAAACCAGGGACTAGTTTGCAAAAGTAGATTTTGGACAAAATTGGACATAGCGGAAAATTTTTCTTGCCTAAATCGAAATTGGAGATATACATTTTGTCCGTCTTTAGCCAAGGATCACAGTGGTGTAAAAAGCCTTGAAGCTAAGACCAACGGTCGATGAGTTATGAGCAATTTAGTACTTTTGGTTGCTGTAGTGCCACGTATGGGCCAATCAGGGTCATACTCTGATAGGTTCTCCCCAAAAGTGTGGCCTACCATCTGACCGAGTTTCAAGTCTCTAGGCCCTAGGGTTTGGGCTGCATGATGCGATTTAGGGGAATTTTTTTTTTCAAATAGCAATTACAATAGGTTTTCAGCACTTCGTGCTTGAACACCTAATACTAATGAGACCTTTTTGACAGTTATAGCGCCACCTATGGTCCGATCTCCATGAAACTTTGCATGCTTCTTCGCCATGTTATGACACATATGCTCATCAATTTTTGTGAAGTTTTGACTTTTCGTTTAGGATTTATAGGCTTTTGACTGTATTTTGCCCCGCCCTTTTCTAAATGACCCTGCTACAGCCACCCAAATGCAAAATTTCAACTTTTTTCAATAATTATTGATCTAGAGAGTCCAGAGAATAGGCCTAGACTGGTTTGGTTCCGATCAGGCGAAAAACCAGGGACTAGTTCGCAAAAGTAGATTTTGGACAAAATTGGACATAGCGGAAAATTTTTCTTGCCTAAATCGAAATTGGAGATATACATTTTGTCCGTCTTGAGCCAAGGATCACAGTGGTGTAAAACGCCTTGAGGGTAGGACCAACGGTCGATGAGTTATGAGCAATTTAGTACTTTTGGTTGCTGTAGCGCCACCTATGGGCCAATCGGGGTCATACTCTGATGGGTTCTCCCCAAAAGTGTGGCCTGCCATCTGACCGGGTTTCAAGTCTCTAGGCCTTAGGGTTTGGGCTGCATGATGCGTTTTAGGGGAATTTTTTTTTTCAAATAGCAATTACAATAGGTTTTCAGCACTTCGTGCTTGAACACCTAATAATAATGAGACCTTTTTGACAGTTATAGCGCCACCTATGGTCCGATCTCCATGAAACTTTGCATGCTTCTTCGCCATGTTAAGACACATATGCTCATCAATTTTTGTGAAGTTTTAACTTTTCGTTTAGGATTTATAGGCTTTTGACTGTATTTTCCCCCGCCCCTTTTCTAAATGACCCTGCTACAGCCACCCAAATGCAAAATTTCAACTTTCTTTCGATAATTATTGATCTAGAGAGTCCAGAGAATAGGCCTAGACTGGTTTGGTTCCGATCAGGCGAAAAACCAGGGACTAGTTCGCAAAAGTAGATTTTGGACAAAATTCGACATAGCGGAAAATTTTTCTAGCCTAAATCGAAATTGGAGATATACATTTTGTCCGTCATGAGCCAAGGATCACAGTGGTGTAAAAAGCCTTGAGGCTAGGACCAACGGTCGATGAGTTATGAGCAATTTAGTACTTTTGGTTGCTGTAGCGCCACCTATGGGCCAATCGGGGTCATACTCTGATGGGTTCTCCCCAAAAGTGTGGCCTGCCATCTGACCGGGTTTCAAGTCTCTAGGCCTTAGGGTTTGGGCTGCATGATGCGTTTTAGGGGAATTTTTTTTTTCAAATAGCAATTACAATAGGTTTTCAGCACTTCGTGCTTGAACACCTAATACTAATGAGACCTTTTTGACAGTTATAGCGCCACCTATGGTCCGATCTCCATGAAACTTTGCATGCTTCTTCGCCATGTTATGACACATATGCTCATAAATTTTTGTGAGGTTTTGACTTTTCGTTTAGGATTTATAGGCTTTTGACTGTATTTTGCCCCGCCCCTTTTCTAAATGACCCTGCTACAGCCACCCAAATGCAAAATTTCAACTTTTTTTCGATAATTATTGATCTAGAGAGTCTAGAGAATAGGCCTAGACTGGTTTGGTTCCGATCAGGCGAAAAACCAGGGACTAGTTTGCAAAAGTAGATTTTGGACAAAATTGGACATAGCGGAAAATTTTTCTTGCCTAAATCGAAATTGGAGATATACATTTTGTCCGTCTTTAGCCAAGGATCACAGTGGTGTAAAAAGCCTTGAAGCTAAGACCAACGGTCGATGAGTTATGAGCAATTTAGTACTTTTGGTTGCTGTAGTGCCACGTATGGGCCAATCAGGGTCATACTCTGATAGGTTCTCCCCAAAAGTGTGGCCTACCATCTGACCGAGTTTCAAGTCTCTAGGCCCTAGGGTTTGGGCTGCATGATGCGATTTAGGGGAATTTTTTTTTTCAAATAGCAATTACAATAGGTTTTCAGCACTTCGTGCTTGAACACCTAATACTAATGAGACCTTTTTGACAGTTATAGCGCCACCTATGGTCCGATCTCCATGAAACTTTGCATGCTTCTTCGCCATGTTATGACACATATGCTCATCAATTTTTGTGAAGTTTTGACTTTTCGTTTAGGATTTATAGGCTTTTGACTGTATTTTGCCCCGCCCTTTTCTAAATGACCCTGCTACAGCCACCCAAATGCAAAATTTCAACTTTTTTCAATAATTATTGATCTAGAGAGTCCAGAGAATAGGCCTAGACTGGTTTGGTTCCGATCAGGCGAAAAACCAGGGACTAGTTCGCAAAAGTAGATTTTGGACAAAATTGGACATAGCGGAAAATTTTTCTTGCCTAAATCGAAATTGGAGATATACATTTTGTCCGTCTTGAGCCAAGGATCACAGTGGTGTAAAACGCCTTGAGGGTAGGACCAACGGTCGATGAGTTATGAGCAATTTAGTACTTTTGGTTGCTGTAGCGCCACCTATGGGCCAATCGGGGTCATACTCTGATGGGTTCTCCCCAAAAGTGTGGCCTGCCATCTGACCGGGTTTCAAGTCTCTAGGCCTTAGGGTTTGGGCTGCATGATGCGTTTTAGGGGAATTTTTTTTTTCAAATAGCAATTACAATAGGTTTTCAGCACTTCGTGCTTGAACACCTAATACTAATGAGACCTTTTTGACAGTTATAGCGCCACCTATGGTCCGATCTCCATGAAACTTTGAATGCTTCTTCGCCATGTTATGACACATATGCTAATCAATTTTTGTGAAGTTTTGACTTTTCGTTTAGGATTTATAGGCTTTTGACTGTATTTTGCCCCGCCCCTTTAATAAATGACCCTGCTACAGCCACCCAAATGCAAAATTTCAACTTTTTTTCAATAATTATTGATCTAGAGAGTCCAGAGAATAGGCCTAGACTGGTTTGGTTCCGATCAGGCGAAAAACCAGGGACTAGTTCGCAAAAGTAGATTTTGGACTAAATTGGACATAGCGGAAAATTTTTCTTGCCTAAATCGAAATTGGAGATATACATTTTGTCCGTCTTGAGCCAAGGATCACAGTGGTGTAAAACGCCTTGAGGGTAGGACCAACGGTCGATGAGTTATGAGCAATTTAGTACTTTTGGTTGCTGTAGCGCCACCTATGGGCCAATCGGGGTCATACTCTGATGGGTTCTCCCCAAAAGTGTGGCCTGCCATCTGACCGGGTTTCAAGTCTCTAGGCCTTAGGGTTTGGGCTGCATGATGCGTTTTAGGGGAATTTTTTTTTTCAAATAGCAATTACAATAGGTTTTCAGCACTTCGTGCTTGAACACCTAATACTAATGAGACCTTTTTGACAGTTATAGCGCCACCTATGGTCCGATCTCCATGAAACTTTGCATGCTTCTTCGCCATGTTATGACACATATGCTAATCAATTTTTGTGAAGTTTTGACTTTTCGTTTAGGATTTATAGGCTTTTGACTGTATTTTGCCCCGCCCCTTTAATAAATGACCCTGCTACAGCCACCCAAATGCAAAATTTCAACTTTTTTTCAATAATTATTGATCTAGAGAGTCCAGAGAATAGGCCTAGACTGGTTTGGTTCCGATCAGGCGAAAAACCAGGGACTAGTTCGCAAAAGTAGATTTTGGACTAAATTGGACATAGCGGAAAATTTTTCTTGCCTAAATCGAAATTGGAGATATACATTTTGTCCGTCTGGAGCCAAAGATCACAGTGGTGTAAAAAGCTTGAGGCTAGGACCAACGGTCGGTGAGTTATCAGCAATTTAGTACTTTTGGTTGCTGTAGCGCCACCTATGGGCCAATCGGGGTCATACTCTGATAGGTTCTCCCCAAAAGTGTGGCCTACCATCTGACCGAGTTTCAAGTCTCTAGGCCGTAGGGTTTGGGCTGCATGATGCATTTTAGGGGAATTTTTTTTTCAAATAGCAATTACAATAGGTTTTCAGCACTTCGTGCTTGAACACCTAATACTAATGAGACCTTTTTGACAGTTATAGCGCCACCTATGGTCCGATCTCCATGAAACTTTGCATGCTTCTTCGCCATGTTATGACACATATGCTCATCAATTTTTGTGAAGTTTTGACTTTTCGTTTAGGATTTATAGGCTTTTGACTGTACTTTGCCCCGCCCCTTTTCTAAATGACCCTCCTACAGCCACCCAAATGCAAAATTTCAACTTCTTTTCGATAATTATTGATCTAGACAGTCCAGTGAATAGGCCTAGACTGGTTTGGTTCCGATCAGGCGAAAAACCAGGGACTAGTTCGCAAAAGTAGATTTTGGACAAAATTGGACATAGCGGAAAATTTTTCTTGCCTAAATCGAAATTGGAGATATACATTTTGTCCGTCTTGAGCCAAGGATCACAGTGGTGTAAAACGCCTTGAGGGTAGGACCAACGGTCGATGAGTTATGAACAATTTAGTACTTTAGGTTGCTGTAGCGCCACCTATGGGCCAATCGGGGTCATACTCTAATAGGTTCTCCCCAAAAGTGTGGCCTACCATCTGACCAAGTTTCAAGTCTCTAGGCCTTAGGGTTTGGGCTGCATGATGCGTTTTAGGGGAATTTTTTTTTTCAAATAGCAATTACAATAGGTTTTCAGCACTTCGTGCTTGAACACCTAATAATAATGAGACCTTTTTGACAGTTATAGCGCCACCTATGGTCCGATCTCCATGAAACTTTGCATGCTTCTTCGCCATGTTATGACACATATGCTCATCAATTTTTGTGAAGTTTTGACTTTTCGTTTAGGATTTATAGGCTTTTGACTGTACTTTGCCCCGCCCCTTTTCTAAATGACCCTCCTACAGCCACCCAAATGCAAAATTTCAACTTCTTTTCGATAATTATTGATCTAGACAGTCCAGTGAATAGGCCTAGACTGGTTTGGTTCCGATCAGGCGAAAAACCAGGGACTAGTTTGCAAAAGTAGATTTTGGACAAAATTGGACATAGCGGAAAATTTTTCTTGCCTAAATCGAAATTGGAGATATACATTTTGTCCGTCTTGAGCCAAGGATCACAGTGGTGTAAAACGCCTTGAGGGTAGGACCAACGGTCGATGAGTTATGAACAATTTAGTACTTTAGGTTGCTCTAGCGCCACCTATGGGCCAATCGGGGTCATACTCTAATAGGTTCTCCCCAAAAGTGTGGCCTACCATCTGACCAAGTTTCAAGTCTCTAGGCCTTAGGGTTTGGGCTGCATGATGCGTTTTAGGGGATTTTTTTTTTTTCAAATAGCAATTACAATAGGTTTTCAGCACTTCGTGCTTGAACACCTAATAATAATGAGACCTTTTTGACAGTTATAGCGCCACCTATGGTCCGATCTCCATGAAACTTTGCATGCTTCTTCGCCATGTTAAGACACATATGCTCATCAATTTTTGTGAAGTTTTAACTTTTCGTTTAGGATTTATAGGCTTTTGACTGTATTTTCCCCCGCCCCTTTTCTAAATGACCCTGCTACAGCCACCCAAATGCAAAATTTCAACTTTCTTTCGATAATTATTGATCTAGAGAGTCCAGAGAATAGGCCTAGACTGGTTTGGTTCCGATCAGGCGAAAAACCAGGGACTAGTTCGCAAAAGTAGATTTTGGACAAAATTCGACATAGCGGAAAATTTTTCTAGCCTAAATCGAAATTGGAGATATACATTTTGTCCGTCATGAGCCAAGGATCACAGTGGTGTAAAAAGCCTTGAGGCTAGGACCAACGGTCGATGAGTTATGAGCAATTTAGTACTTTTGGTTGCTGTAGCGCCACCTATGGGCCAATCGGGGTCATACTCTGATGGGTTCTCCCCAAAAGTGTGGCCTGCCATCTGACCGGGTTTCAAGTCTCTAGGCCTTAGGGTTTGGGCTGCATGATGCGTTTTAGGGGAATTTTTTTTTTCAAATAGCAATTACAATAGGTTTTCAGCACTTCGTGCTTGAACACCTAATACTAATGAGACCTTTTTGACAGTTATAGCGCCACCTATGGTCCGATCTCCATGAAACTTTGCATGCTTCTTCGCCATGTTATGACACATATGCTCATAAATTTTTGTGAGGTTTTGACTTTTCGTTTAGGATTTATAGGCTTTTGACTGTATTTTGCCCCGCCCCTTTTCTAAATGACCCTGCTACAGCCACCCAAATGCAAAATTTCAACTTTTTTTCGATAATTATTGATCTAGAGAGTCTAGAGAATAGGCCTAGACTGGTTTGGTTCCGATCAGGCGAAAAACCAGGGACTAGTTTGCAAAAGTAGATTTTGGACAAAATTGGACATAGCGGAAAATTTTTCTTGCCTAAATCGAAATTGGAGATATACATTTTGTCCGTCTTTAGCCAAGGATCACAGTGGTGTAAAAAGCCTTGAAGCTAAGACCAACGGTCGATGAGTTATGAGCAATTTAGTACTTTTGGTTGCTGTAGTGCCACGTATGGGCCAATCAGGGTCATACTCTGATAGGTTCTCCCCAAAAGTGTGGCCTACCATCTGACCGAGTTTCAAGTCTCTAGGCCCTAGGGTTTGGGCTGCATTATGCGATTTAGGGGAATTTTTTTTTTCAAATAGCAATTACAATAGGTTTTCAGCACTTCGTGCTTGAACACCTAATACTAATGAGACCTTTTTGACAGTTATAGCGCCACCTATGGTCCGATCTCCATGAAACTTTGCATGCTTCTTCGCCATGTTATGACACATATGCTCATCAATTTTTGTGAAGTTTTGACTTTTCGTTTAGGATTTATAGGCTTTTGACTGTATTTTGCCCCGCCCTTTTCTAAATGACCCTGCTACAGCCACCCAAATGCAAAATTTCAACTTTTTTCAATAATTATTGATCTAGAGAGTCCAGAGAATAGGCCTAGACTGGTTTGGTTCCGATCAGGCGAAAAACCAGGGACTAGTTCGCAAAAGTAGATTTTGGACAAAATTGGACATAGCGGAAAATTTTTCTTGCCTAAATCGAAATTGGAGATATACATTTTGTCCGTCTTGAGCCAAGGATCACAGTGGTGTAAAACGCCTTGAGGGTAGGACCAACGGTCGATGAGTTATGAGCAATTTAGTACTTTTGGTTGCTGTAGCGCCACCTATGGGCCAATCGGGGTCATACTCTGATGGGTTCTCCCCAAAAGTGTGGCCTGCCATCTGACCGGGTTTCAAGTCTCTAGGCCTTAGGGTTTGGGCTGCATGATGCGTTTTAGGGGAATTTTTTTTTTCAAATAGCAATTACAATAGGTTTTCAGCACTTCGTGCTTGAACACCTAATACTAATGAGACCTTTTTGACAGTTATAGCGCCACCTATGGTCCGATCTCCATGAAACTTTGCATGCTTCTTCGCCATGTTATGACACATATGCTAATCAATTTTTGTGAAGTTTTGACTTTTCGTTTAGGATTTATAGGCTTTTGACTGTATTTTGCCCCGCCCCTTTAATAAATGACCCTGCTACAGCCACCCAAATGCAAAATTTCAACTTTTTTTCGATAATTATTGATCTAGAGAGTCCAGAGAATAGGCCTAGACTGGTTTGGTTCCGATCAGGCGAAAAACCAGGGACTAGTTCGCAAAAGTAGATTTTGGACTAAATTGGACATAGCGGAAAATTTTTCTTGCCTAAATCGAAATTGGAGATATACATTTTTTCCGTCTTGAGCCAAGAATCACAGTGGTGTAAAAAGCCTTGAGGCTAGGACCAACGGTCGATGAGTTATGAGCAATTTAGTACTTTTGGTTGCTGTAGCGCCACCTATGGGCCAATCGGGGTCATACTCTGATAGGTTCTCCCCAAAAGTGTGGCCTACCATCTGACCAAGTTTCAAGTCTCTAGGCCTTAGGGTTTGGGCTGCATGATGCGTTTTAGGGGAATTTTTTTTTTTTTCAAATAGCAATTACAATAGGTATTCAGCACTTTGTGCTTGAACACCTAATACTAATGAGACCTTTTTGACAGTTATAGCGCCACCTATGGTCCGATCTCCATGAAACTTTGCATGCTTCTTCGCCATGTTATGACACATATGCTCATCAATTTTTGTGAAGTTTTGACTTTTCGTTTAGGATTTATAGGCTTTTGACTGTATTTTGCCCCGCCCCTTTTCTAAATGACCCTGCTACAGCCACCCAAATGCAAAATTTCAACTTTTTTTCGATTATTATTGATCTAGAGAGTCCAGAGAATAGGCCTAGACTGGTTTGGTTCCGATCAGGCGAAAAACCAGGGACTAGTTTGCAAAAGTAGGTTTTGGACAAAATTCGACATAGCGGAAACTTTTTCTTGGCTAAATCGAAATTGGAGATATAGATTTTGTCCGTCTGGAGCCAAAGATCACAGTGGTGTAAAAAGCTTGAGGCTAGGACCAACGGTCGGTGAGTTATCAGCAATTTAGTACTTTTGGTTGCTGTAGCGCCACCTATGGGCCAATCGGGGTCATACTCTGATAGGTTCTCCCCAAAAGTGTGGCCTACCATCTGACCGAGTTTCAAGTCTCTAGGCCGTAGGGTTTGGGCTGCATGATGCATTTTAGGGGAATTTTTTTTTCAAATAGCAATTACAATAGGTTTTCAGCACTTCGTGCTTGAACACCTAATACTAATGAGACCTTTTTGACAGTTATAGCGCCACCTATGGTCCGATCTCCATGAAACTTTGCATGCTTCTTCGCCATGTTATGACACATATGCTCATCAATTTTTGTGAAGTTTTGACTTTTCGTTTAGGATTTATAGGCTTTTGACTGTACTTTGCCCCGCCCCTTTTCTAAATGACCCTCCTACAGCCACCCAAATGCAAAATTTCAACTTCTTTTCGATAATTATTGATCTAGACAGTCCAGTGAATAGGCCTAGACTGGTTTGGTTCCGATCAGGCGAAAAACCAGGGACTAGTTCGCAAAAGTAGATTTTGGACAAAATTGGACATAGCGGAAAATTTTTCTTGCCTAAATCGAAATTGGAGATATACATTTTGTCCGTCTTGAGCCAAGGATCACAGTGGTGTAAAACGCCTTGAGGGTAGGACCAACGGTCGATGAGTTATGAACAATTTAGTACTTTAGGTTGCTGTAGCGCCACCTATGGGCCAATCGGGGTCATACTCTAATAGGTTCTCCCCAAAAGTGTGGCCTACCATCTGACCAAGTTTCAAGTCTCTAGGCCTTAGGGTTTGGGCTGCATGATGCGTTTTAGGGGAATTTTTTTTTTCAAATAGCAATTACAATAGGTTTTCAGCACTTCGTGCTTGAACACCTAATACTAATGAGACCTTTTTGACAGTTATAGCGCCACCTATGGTCCGATCTCCATGAAACTTTGCATGCTTCTTCGCCATGTTATGACACATATGCTCATAAATTTTTGTGAGGTTTTGACTTTTCGTTTAGGATTTATAGGCTTTTGACTGTATTTTGCCCCGCCCCTTTTCTAAATGACCCTGCTACAGCCACCCAAATGCAAAATTTCAACTTTTTTTCGATAATTATTGATCTAGAGAGTCTAGAGAATAGGCCTAGACTGGTTTGGTTCCGATCAGGCGAAAAACCAGGGACTAGTTTGCAAAAGTAGATTTTGGACAAAATTGGACATAGCGGAAAATTTTTCTTGCCTAAATCGAAATTGGAGATATACATTTTGTCCGTCTTTAGCCAAGGATCACAGTGGTGTAAAAAGCCTTGAAGCTAAGACCAACGGTCGATGAGTTATGAGCAATTTAGTACTTTTGGTTGCTGTAGTGCCACGTATGGGCCAATCAGGGTCATACTCTGATAGGTTCTCCCCAAAAGTGTGGCCTACCATCTGACCGAGTTTCAAGTCTCTAGGCCCTAGGGTTTGGGCTGCATGATGCGATTTAGGGGAATTTTTTTTTTCAAATAGCAATTACAATAGGTTTTCAGCACTTCGTGCTTGAACACCTAATACTAATGAGACCTTTTTGACAGTTATAGCGCCACCTATGGTCCGATCTCCATGAAACTTTGCATGCTTCTTCGCCATGTTATGACACATATGCTCATCAATTTTTGTGAAGTTTTGACTTTTCGTTTAGGATTTATAGGCTTTTGACTGTATTTTGCCCCGCCCTTTTCTAAATGACCCTGCTACAGCCACCCAAATGCAAAATTTCAACTTTTTTCAATAATTATTGATCTAGAGAGTCCAGAGAATAGGCCTAGACTGGTTTGGTTCCGATCAGGCGAAAAACCAGGGACTAGTTCGCAAAAGTAGATTTTGGACAAAATTGGACATAGCGGAAAATTTTTCTTGCCTAAATCGAAATTGGAGATATACATTTTGTCCGTCTTGAGCCAAGGATCACAGTGGTGTAAAACGCCTTGAGGGTAGGACCAACGGTCGATGAGTTATGAGCAATTTAGTACTTTTGGTTGCTGTAGCGCCACCTATGGGCCAATCGGGGTCATACTCTGATGGGTTCTCCCCAAAAGTGTGGCCTGCCATCTGACCGGGTTTCAAGTCTCTAGGCCTTAGGGTTTGGGCTGCATGATGCGTTTTAGGGGAATTTTTTTTTTCAAATAGCAATTACAATAGGTTTTCAGCACTTCGTGCTTGAACACCTAATACTAATGAGACCTTTTTGACAGTTATAGCGCCACCTATGGTCCGATCTCCATGAAACTTTGCATGCTTCTTCGCCATGTTATGACACATATGCTAATCAATTTTTGTGAAGTTTTGACTTTTCGTTTAGGATTTATAGGCTTTTGACTGTATTTTGCCCCGCCCCTTTAATAAATGACCCTGCTACAGCCACCCAAATGCAAAATTTCAACTTTTTTTCGATAATTATTGATCTAGAGAGTCCAGAGAATAGGCCTAGACTGGTTTGGTTCCGATCAGGCGAAAAACCAGGGACTAGTTCGCAAAAGTAGATTTTGGACTAAATTGGACATAGCGGAAAATTTTTCTTGCCTAAATCGAAATTGGAGATATACATTTTTTCCGTCTTGAGCCAAGAATCACAGTGGTGTAAAAAGCCTTGAGGCTAGGACCAACGGTCGATGAGTTATGAGCAATTTAGTACTTTTGGTTGCTGTAGCGCCACCTATGGGCCAATCGGGGTCATACTCTGATAGGTTCTCCCCAAAAGTGTGGCCTACCATCTGACCAAGTTTCAAGTCTCTAGGCCTTAGGGTTTGGGCTGCATGATGCGTTTTAGGGGAATTTTTTTTTTTTTCAAATAGCAATTACAATAGGTTTTCAGCACTTTGTGCTTGAACACCTAATACTAATGAGACCTTTTTGACAGTTATAGCGCCACCTATGGTCCGATCTCCATGAAACTTTGCATGCTTCTTCGCCATGTTATGACACATATGCTCATCAATTTTTGTGAAGTTTTGACTTTTCGTTTAGGATTTATAGGCTTTTGACTGTATTTTGCCCCGCCCCTTTTCTAAATGACCCTCCTACAGCCACCCAAATGCAAAATTTCAACTTCTTTTCGATAATTATTGATCTAGACAGTCCAGTGAATAGGCCTAGACTGGTTTGGTTCCGATCAGGCGAAAAACCAGGGACTAGTTCGCAAAAGTAGATTTTGGACAAAATTGGACATAGCGGAAAATTTTTCTTGCCTAAATCGAAATTGGAGATATACATTTTGTCCGTCTTGAGCCAAGGATCACAGTGGTGTAAAACGCCTTGAGGGTAGGACCAACGGTCGATGAGTTATGAACAATTTAGTACTTTAGGTTGCTGTAGCGCCACCTATGGGCCAATCGGGGTCATACTCTAATAGGTTCTCCCCAAAAGTGTGGCCTACCATCTGACCAAGTTTCAAGTCTCTAGGCCTTAGGGTTTGGGCTGCATGATGCGTTTTAGGGGAATTTTTTTTTTCAAATAGCAATTACAATAGGTTTTCAGCACTTCGTGCTTGAACACCTAATACTAATGAGACCTTTTTGACAGTTATAGCGCCACCTATGGTCCGATCTCCATGAAACTTTGCATGCTTCTTCGCCATGTTATGACACATATGCTCATCAATTTTTGTGAAGTTTTGACTTTTCGTTTAGGATTTATAGGCTTTTGACTGTATTTTGCCCCGCCCTTTTCTAAATGACCCTGCTACAGCCACCCAAATGCAAAATTTCAACTTTTTTCAATAATTATTGATCTAGAGAGTCCAGAGAATAGGCCTAGACTGGTTTGGTTCCGATCAGGCGAAAAACCAGGGACTAGTTCGCAAAAGTAGATTTTGGACAAAATTGGACATAGCGGAAAATTTTTCTTGCCTAAATCGAAATTGGAGATATACATTTTGTCCGTCTTGAGCCAAGGATCACAGTGGTGTAAAACGCCTTGAGGGTAGGACCAACGGTCGATGAGTTATGAGCAATTTAGTACTTTTGGTTGCTGTAGCGCCACCTATGGGCCAATCGGGGTCATACTCTGATGGGTTCTCCCAAAAAGTGTGGCCTGCCATCTGACCGGGTTTCAAGTCTCTAGGCCTTAGGGTTTGGGCTGCATGATGCGTTTTAGGGGAATTTTTTTTTTCAAATAGCAATTACAATAGGTTTTCAGCACTTCGTGCTTGAACACCTAATACTAATGAGACCTTTTTGACAGTTATAGCGCCACCTATGGTCCGATCTCCATGAAACTTTGCATGCTTCTTCGCCATGTTATGACACATATGCTAATCAATTTTTGTGAAGTTTTGACTTTTCGTTTAGGATTTATAGGCTTTTGACTGTATTTTGCCCCGCCCCTTTAATAAATGACCCTGCTACAGCCACCCAAATGCAAAATTTCAACTTTTTTTCGATAATTATTGATCTAGAGAGTCCAGAGAATAGGCCTAGACTGGTTTGGTTCCGATCAGGCGAAAAACCAGGGACTAGTTCGCAAAAGTAGATTTTGGACTAAATTGGACATAGCGGAAAATTTTTCTTGCCTAAATCGAAATTGGAGATATACATTTTGTCCGTCTGGAGCCAAAGATCACAGTGGTGTAAAAAGCTTGAGGCTAGGACCAACGGTCGGTGAGTTATCAGCAATTTAGTACTTTTGGTTGCTGTAGCGCCACCTATGGGCCAATCGGGGTCATACTCTGATAGGTTCTCCCCAAAAGTGTGGCCTACCATCTGACCGAGCTTCAAGTCTCTAGGCCGTAGGGTTTGGGCTGCATGATGCATTTTAGGGGAATTTTTTTTTCAAATAGCAATTACAATAGGTTTTCAGCACTTCGTGCTTGAACACCTAATACTAATGAGACCTTTTTGACAGTTATAGCGCCACCTATGGTCCGATCTCCATGAAACTTTGCATGCTTCTTCGCCATGTTATGACACATATGCTCATCAATTTTTGTGAAGTTTTGACTTTTCGTTTAGGATTTATAGGCTTTTGACTGTACTTTGCCCCGCCCCTTTTCTAAATGACCCTCCTACAGTACCCAAATGCAAAATTTCAACTTCTTTTCGATAATTATTGATCTAGACAGTCCAGTGAATAGGCCTAGACTGGTTTGGTTCCGATCAGGCGAAAAACCAGGGACTAGTTCGCAAAAGTAGATTTTGGACAAAATTGGACATAGCGGAAAATTTTTCTTGCCTAAATCGAAATTGGAGATATACATTTTGTCCGTCTTGAGCCAAGGATCACAGTGGTGTAAAACGCCTTGAGGGTAGGACCAACGGTCGATGAGTTATGAACAATTTAGTACTTTAGGTTGCTGTAGCGCCACCTATGGGCCAATCGGGGTCATACTCTAATAGGTTCTCCCCAAAAGTGTGGCCTACCATCTGACCAAGTTTCAAGTCTCTAGGCCTTAGGGTTTGGGCTGCATGATGCGTTTTAGGGGAATTTTTTTTTTTCAAATAGCAATTACAATAGGTTTTCAGCACTTCGTGCTTGAACACCTAATAATAATGAGACCTTTTTGACAGTTATAGCGCCACCTATGGTCCGATCTCCATGAAACTTTGCATGCTTCTTCGCCATGTTATGACACATATGCTCATCAATTTTTGTGAAGTTTTGACTTTTCGTTTAGGATTTATAGGCTTTTGACTGTACTTTGCCCCGCCCCTTTTCTAAATGACCCTCCTACAGCCACCCAAATGCAAAATTTCAACTTCTTTTCGATAATTATTGATCTAGACAGTCCAGTGAATAGGCCTAGACTGGTTTGGTTCCGATCAGGCGAAAAACCAGGGACTAGTTTGCAAAAGTAGATTTTGGACAAAATTGGACATAGCGGAAAATTTTTCTTGCGTAAATCGAAATTGGAGATATACATTTTGTCCGTCTTGAGCCAAGGATCACAGTGGTGTAAAACGCCTTGAGGGTAGGACCAACGGTCGATGAGTTATGAACAATTTAGTACTTTAGGTTGCTGTAGCGCCACCTATGGGCCAATCGGGGTCATACTCTAATAGGTTCTCCCCAAAAGTGTGGCCTACCATCTGACCAAGTTTCAAGTCTCTAGGCCTTAGGGTTTGGGCTGCATGATGCGTTTTAGGGGATTTTTTTTTTTTCAAATAGCAATTACAATAGGTTTTCAGCACTTCGTGCTTGAACACCTAATAATAATGAGACCTTTTTGACAGTTATAGCGCCACCTATGGTCCGATCTCCATGAAACTTTGCATGCTTCTTCGCCATGTTAAGACACATATGCTCATCAATTTTTGTGAAGTTTTAACTTTTCGTTTAGGATTTATAGGCTTTTGACTGTATTTTCCCCCGCCCCTTTTCTAAATGACCCTGCTACAGCCACCCAAATGCAAAATTTCAACTTTCTTTCGATAATTATTGATCTAGAGAGTCCAGAGAATAGGCCTAGACTGGTTTGGTTCCGATCAGGCGAAAAACCAGGGACTAGTTCGCAAAAGTAGATTTTGGACAAAATTCGACATAGCGGAAAATTTTTCTAGCCTAAATCGAAATTGGAGATATACATTTTGTCCGTCATGAGCCAAGGATCACAGTGGTGTAAAAAGCCTTGAGGCTAGGACCAACGGTCGATGAGTTATGAGCAATTTAGTACTTTTGGTTGCTGTAGCGCCACCTATGGGCCAATCGGGGTCATACTCTGATGGGTTCTCCCCAAAAGTGTGGCCTGCCATCTGACCGGGTTTCAAGTCTCTAGGCCTTAGGGTTTGGGCTGCATGATGCGTTTTAGGGGAATTTTTTTTTTCAAATAGCAATTACAATAGGTTTTCAGCACTTCGTGCTTGAACACCTAATACTAATGAGACCTTTTTGACAGTTATAGCGCCACCTATGGTCCGATCTCCATGAAACTTTGCATGCTTCTTCGCCATGTTATGACACATATGCTCATAAATTTTTGTGAGGTTTTGACTTTTCGTTTAGGATTTATAGGCTTTTGACTGTATTTTGCCCCGCCCCTTTTCTAAATGACCCTGCTACAGCCACCCAAATGCAAAATTTCAACTTTTTTTCGATAATTATTGATCTAGAGAGTCTAGAGAATAGGCCTAGACTGGTTTGGTTCCGATCAGGCGAAAAACCAGGGACTAGTTTGCAAAAGTAGATTTTGGACAAAATTGGACATAGCGGAAAATTTTTCTTGCCTAAATCGAAATTGGAGATATACATTTTGTCCGTCTTTAGCCAAGGATCACAGTGGTGTAAAAAGCCTTGAAGCTAAGACCAACGGTCGATGAGTTATGAGCAATTTAGTACTTTTGGTTGCTGTAGTGCCACGTATGGGCCAATCAGGGTCATACTCTGATAGGTTCTCCCCAAAAGTGTGGCCTACCATCTGACGAGTTTCAAGTCTCTAGGCCCTAGGGTTTGGGCTGCATTATGCGATTTAGGGGAATTTTTTTTTTCAAATAGCAATTACAATAGGTTTTCAGCACTTCGTGCTTGAACACCTAATACTAATGAGACCTTTTTGACAGTTATAGCGCCACCTATGGTCCGATCTCCATGAAACTTTGCATGCTTCTTCGCCATGTTATGACACATATGCTCATCAATTTTTGTGAAGTTTTGACTTTTCGTTTAGGATTTATAGGCTTTTGACTGTATTTTGCCCCGCCCTTTTCTAAATGACCCTGCTACAGCCACCCAAATGCAAAATTTCAACTTTTTTCAATAATTATTGATCTAGAGAGTCCAGAGAATAGGCCTAGACTGGTTTGGTTCCGATCAGGCGAAAAACCAGGGACTAGTTCGCAAAAGTAGATTTTGGACAAAATTGGACATAGCGGAAAATTTTTCTTGCCTAAATCGAAATTGGAGATATACATTTTGTCCGTCTTGAGCCAAGGATCACAGTGGTGTAAAACGCCTTGAGGGTAGGACCAACGGTCGATGAGTTATGAGCAATTTAGTACTTTTGGTTGCTGTAGCGCCACCTATGGGCCAATCGGGGTCATACTCTGATGGGTTCTCCCCAAAAGTGTGGCCTGCCATCTGACCGGGTTTCAAGTCTCTAGGCCTTAGGGTTTGGGCTGCATGATGCGTTTTAGGGGAATTTTTTTTTTCAAATAGCAATTACAATAGGTTTTCAGCACTTCGTGCTTGAACACCTAATACTAATGAGACCTTTTTGACAGTTATAGCGCCACCTATGGTCCGATCTCCATGAAACTTTGCATGCTTCTTCGCCATGTTATGACACATATGCTAATCAATTTTTGTGAAGTTTTGACTTTTCGTTTAGGATTTATAGGCTTTTGACTGTATTTTGCCCCGCCCCTTTAATAAATGACCCTGCTACAGCCACCCAAATGCAAAATTTCAACTTTTTTTCGATAATTATTGATCTAGAGAGTCCAGAGAATAGGCCTAGACTGGTTTGGTTCCGATCAGGCGAAAAACCAGGGACTAGTTCGCAAAAGTAGATTTTGGACTAAATTGGACATAGCGGAACATTTTTCTTGCCTAAATCGAAATTGGAGATATACATTTTTTCCGTCTTGAGCCAAGGATCACAGTGGTGTAAAAAGCCTTGAGGCTAGGACCAACGGTCGATGAGTTATGAGCAATTTAGTACTTTTGGTTGCTGTAGCGCCACCTATGGGCCAATCGGGGTCATACTCTGATAGGTTCTCCCCAAAAGTGTGGCCTACCATCTGACCAAGTTTCAAGTCTCTAGGCCTTAGGGTTTGGGCTGCATGATGCGTTTTAGGGGAATTTTTTTTTTTTTCAAATAGCAATTACAATAGGTTTTCAGCACTTTGTGCTTGAACACCTAATACTAATGAGACCTTTTTGACAGTTATAGCGCCACCTATGGTCCGATCTCCATGAAACTTTGCATGCTTCTTCGCCATGTTATGACACATATGCTCATCAATTTTTGTGAAGTTTTGACTTTTCGTTTAGGATTTATAGGCTTTTGACTGTATTTTGCCCCGCCCCTTTTCTAAATGACCCTGCTACAGCCACCCAAATGCAAAATTTCAACTTTTTTTCGATTATTATTGATCTAGAGAGTCCAGAGAATAGGCCTAGACTGGTTTGGTTCCGATCAGGCGAAAAACCAGGGACTAGTTTGCAAAAGTAGGTTTTGGACAAAATTCGACATAGCGGAAACTTTTTCTTGGCTAAATCGAAATTGGAGATATAGATTTTGTCCGTCTGGAGCCAAAGATCACAGTGGTGTAAAAAGCTTGAGGCTAGGACCAACGGTCGGTGAGTTATCAGCAATTTAGTACTTTTGGTTGCTGTAGCGCCACCTATGGGCCAATCGGGGTCATACTCTGATAGGTTCTCCCCAAAAGTGTGGCCTACCATCTGACCGAGTTTCAAGTCTCTAGGCCGTAGGGTTTGGGCTGCATGATGCATTTTAGGGGAATTTTTTTTTCAAATAGCAATTACAATAGGTTTTCAGCACTTCGTGCTTGAACACCTAATACTAATGAGACCTTTTTGACAGTTATAGCGCCACCTATGGTCCGATCTCCATGAAACTTTGCATGCTTCTTCGCCATGTTATGACACATATGCTCATCAATTTTTGTGAAGTTTTGACTTTTCGTTTAGGATTTATAGGCTTTTGACTGTACTTTGCCCCGCCCCTTTTCTAAATGACCCTCCTACAGCCACCCAAATGCAAAATTTCAACTTCTTTTCGATAATTATTGATCTAGACAGTCCAGTGAATAGGCCTAGACTGGTTTGGTTCCGATCAGGCGAAAAACCAGGGACTAGTTCGCAAAAGTAGATTTTGGACAAAATTGGACATAGCGGAAAATTTTTCTTGCCTAAATCGAAATTGGAGATATACATTTTGTCCGTCTTGAGCCAAGGATCACAGTGGTGTAAAACGCCTTGAGGGTAGGACCAACGGTCGATGAGTTATGAACAATTTAGTACTTTAGGTTGCTGTAGCGCCACCTATGGGCCAATCGGGGTCATACTCTAATAGGTTCTCCCCAAAAGTGTGGCCTACCATCTGACCAAGTTTCAAGTCTCTAGGCCTTAGGGTTTGGGCTGCATGATGCGTTTTAGGGGAATTTTTTTTTTCAAATAGCAATTACAATAGGTTTTCAGCACTTCGTGCTTGAACACCTAATAATAATGAGACCTTTTTGACAGTTATAGCGCCACCTATGGTCTGATCTCCATGAAACTTTGCATGCTTCTTCGCCATGTTATGACACATATGCTCATCAATTTTTGTGAAGTTTTGACTTTTCGTTTAGGATTTATAGGCTTTTGACTGTACTTTGCCCCGCCCCTTTTCTAAATGACCCTCCTACAGCCACCCAAATGCAAAATTTCAACTTCTTTTCGATAATTATTGATCTAGACAGTCCAGTGAATAGGCCTAGACTGGTTTGGTTCCGATCAGGCGAAAAACCAGGGACTAGTTTGCAAAAGTAGATTTTGGACAAAATTGGACATAGCGGAAAATTTTTCTTGCCTAAATCGAAATTGGAGATATACATTTTGTCCGTCTTGAGCCAAGGATCACAGTGGTGTAAAACGCCTTGAGGGTAGGACCAACGGTCGATGAGTTATGAACAATTTAGTACTTTAGGTTGCTGTAGCGCCACCTATGGGCCAATCGGGGTCATACTCTAATAGGTTCTCCCCAAAAGTGTGGCCTACCATCTGACCAAGTTTCAAGTCTCTAGGCCTTAGGGTTTGGGCTGCATGATGCGTTTTAGGGGATTTTTTTTTTTCAAATAGCAATTACAATAGGTTTTCAGCACTTCGTGCTTGAACACCTAATAATAATGAGACCTTTTTGACAGTTATAGCGCCACCTATGGTCCGATCTCCATGAAACTTTGCATGCTTCTTCGCCATGTTATGACACATATGCTCATAAATTTTTGTGAGGTTTTGACTTTTCGTTTAGGATTTATAGGCTTTTGACTGTATTGTGCCCCGCCCCTTTACTAAATGACCCTGCTACAGCCACCCAAATGCAAAATTTCAACTTTTTTTCGATAATTATTGATCTAGAGAGTCTAGAAAATAGGCCTAGACTGGTTTGGTTCCGATCAGGCGAAAAACCAGGGACTAGTTTGCAAAAGTAGATTTTGGACAAAATTGGACATAGCGGAAATTTTTTCTTGCCTAAATCGAAATTGGAGATATACATTTTGTCCGTCTTTAGCCAAGGATCACAGTGGTGTAAAAAGCCTTGAGGCTAGGACCAACGGTCGATGAGTTATGAGCAATTTAGTACTTTTGGTTGCTGTAGTGCCACGTATGGGCCAATCAGGGTCATACTCTGATAGGTTCTCCCCAAAAGTGTGGCCTACCATCTGACCGAGTTTCAAGTCTCTAGGCCCTAGGGTTTGGGCTGCATGATGCGATTTAGGGGAATTTTTTTTTTTCAAATAGCAATTACAATAGGTTTTCAGCACTTCGTGCTTGAACACCTAATACTAATGAGACCTTTTTGACAGTTATAGCGCCACCTATGGTCCGATCTCCATGAAACTTTGCATGCTTCTTCGCCATGTTATGACACATATGCTCATCAATTTTTGTGAAGTTTTGACTTTTCATTTAGGATTTATAGGCTTTTGACTGTATTTTGCCCCGCCCCTTTAATAAATGACCCTGCTACAGCCACCCAAATGCAAAATTTCAACTTTTTTTCGATAATTATTGATCTAGAGAGTCCAGAGAATAGGCCTAGACTGGTTTGGTTCCGATCAGGCGAAAAACCAGGGACTAGTTCGCAAAAGTAGATTTTGGACAAAATTGGACATAGCGGAAAATTTTTCTTGCCTAAATCGAAATTGGAGATATACATTTTGTCCGTCTTGAGCCAAGGATCACAGTGGTGTAAAACGCCTTGAGGGTAGGACCAACGGTCGATGAGTTATGAGCAATTTAGTACTTTTGGTTGCTGTAGCGCCACCTATGGGCCAATCGGGGTCATACTCTGATGGGTTCTCCCCAAAAGTGTGGCCTGCCATCTGACCGGGTTTCAAGTCTCTAGGCCTTAGGGTTTGGGCTGCATGATGCGTTTTAGGGGAATTTTTTTTTTCAAATAGCAATTACAATAGGTTTTCAGCACTTCGTGCTTGAACACCTAATACTAATGAGACCTTTTTGACAGTTATAGCGCCACCTATGGTCCGATCTCCATGAAACTTTGCATGCTTCTTCGCCATGTTATGACACATATGCTCATACATTTTTGTGAGGTTTTGACTTTTCGTTTAGGATTTATAGGCTTTTGACTGTATTTTGCCCCGCCCCTTTTCTAAATGACCCTGCTACAGCCACCCAAATGCAAAATTTCAACTTTTTTTCGATAATTATTGATCTAGAGAGTATAGAGAATAGGCCTAGACTGGTTTGGTTCCGATCAGGCGAAAAACCAGGGACTAGTTTGCAAAAGTAGATTTTGGACAAAATTGGACATAGCGGAAAATTTTTCTTGCCTAAATCGAAATTGGAGATATACATTTTGTCCGTCTTTAGCCAAGGATCACAGTGGTGTAAAAAGCCTTGAAGCTAAGACCAACGGTCGATGAGTTATGAGCAATTTAGTACTTTTGGTTGCTGTAGTGCCACGTATGGGCCAATCAGGGTCATACTCTGATAGGTTCTCCCCAAAAGTGTGGCCTACCATCTGACCGAGTTTCAAGTCTCTAGGCCCTAGGGTTTGGGCTGCATGATGCGATTTAGGGGAATTTTTTTTTTCAAATAGCAATTACAATAGGTTTTCAGCACTTCGTGCTTGAACACCTAATACTAATGAGACCTTTTTGACAGTTATAGCGCCACCTATGGTCCGATCTCCATGAAACTTTGCATGCTTCTTCGCCATGTTATGACACATATGCTCATCAATTTTTGTGAAGTTTTGACTTTTCGTTTAGGATTTATAGGCTTTTGACTGTATTTTGCCCCGCCCTTTTCTAAATGACCCTGCTACAGCCACCCAAATGCAAAATTTCAACTTTTTTTCGATAATTATTGATCTAGAGAGTCCAGAGAATAGGCCTAGACTGGTTTGGTTCCGATCAGGCGAAAAACCAGGGACTAGTTTGCAAAAGTAGGTTTTGGACAAAATTCGACATAGCGGAAACTTTTTCTTGGCTAAATCGAAATTGGAGATATAGATTTTGTCCGTCTGGAGCCAAAGATCACAGTGGTGTAAAAAGCTTGAGGCTAGGACCAACGGTCGGTGAGTTATCAGCAATTTAGTACTTTTGGTTGCTGTAGCGCCACCTATGGGCCAATCGGGGTCATACTCTGATAGGTTCTCCCCAAAAGTGTGGCCTACCATCTGACCGAGTTTCAAGTCTCTAGGCCGTAGGGTTTGGGCTGCATGATGCATTTTAGGGGAATTTTTTTTTCAAATAGCAATTACAATAGGTTTTCAGCACTTCGTGCTTGAACACCTAATACTAATGAGACCTTTTTGACAGTTATAGCGCCACCTATGGTCCGATCTCCATGAAACTTTGCATGCTTCTTCGCCATGTTATGACACATATGCTCATCAATTTTTGTGAAGTTTTGACTTTTCGTTTAGGATTTATAGGCTTTTGACTGTACTTTGCCCCGCCCCTTTTCTAAATGACCCTCCTACAGCCACCCAAATGCAAAATTTCAACTTCTTTTCGATAATTATTGATCTAGACAGTCCAGTGAATAGGCCTAGACTGGTTTGGTTCCGATCAGGCGAAAAACCAGGGACTAGTTCGCAAAAGTAGATTTTGGACAAAATTGGACATAGCGGAAAATTTTTCTTGCCTAAATCGAAATTGGAGATATACATTTTGTCCGTCTTGAGCCAAGGATCACAGTGGTGTAAAACGCCTTGAGGGTAGGACCAACGGTCGATGAGTTATGAACAATTTAGTACTTTAGGTTGCTGTAGCGCCACCTATGGGCCAATCGGGGTCATACTCTAATAGGTTCTCCCCAAAAGTGTGGCCTACCATCTGACCAAGTTTCAAGTCTCTAGGCCTTAGGGTTTGGGCTGCATGATGCGTTTTAGGGGAATTTTTTTTTTCAAATAGCAATTACAATAGGTTTTCAGCACTTCGTGCTTGAACACCTAATAATAATGAGACCTTTTTGACAGTTATAGCGCCACCTATGGTCTGATCTCCATGAAACTTTGCATGCTTCTTCGCCATGTTATGACACATATGCTCATCAATTTTTGTGAAGTTTTGACTTTTCGTTTAGGATTTATAGGCTTTTGACTGTACTTTGCCCCGCCCCTTTTCTAAATGACCCTCCTACAGCCACCCAAATGCAAAATTTCAACTTCTTTTCGATAATTATTGATCTAGACAGTCCAGTGAATAGGCCTAGACTGGTTTGGTTCCGATCAGGCGAAAAACCAGGGACTAGTTTGCAAAAGTAGATTTTGGACAAAATTGGACATAGCGGAAAATTTTTCTTGCCTAAATCGAAATTGGAGATATACATTTTGTCCGTCTTGAGCCAAGGATCACAGTGGTGTAAAACGCCTTGAGGGTAGGACCAACGGTCGATGAGTTATGAACAATTTAGTACTTTAGGTTGCTGTAGCGCCACCTATGGGCCAATCGGGGTCATACTCTAATAGGTTCTCCCCAAAAGTGTGGCCTACCATCTGACCAAGTTTCAAGTCTCTAGGCCTTAGGGTTTGGGCTGCATGATGCGTTTTAGGGGATTTTTTTTTTTCAAATAGCAATTACAATAGGTTTTCAGCACTTCGTGCTTGAACACCTAATAATAATGAGACCTTTTTGACAGTTATAGCGCCACCTATGGTCCGATCTCCATGAAACTTTGCATGCTTCTTCGCCATGTTATGACACATATGCTCATAAATTTTTGTGAGGTTTTGACTTTTCGTTTAGGATTTATAGGCTTTTGACTGTATTGTGCCCCGCCCCTTTACTAAATGACCCTGCTACAGCCACCCAAATGCAAAATTTCAACTTTTTTTCGATAATTATTGATCTAGAGAGTCTAGAAAATAGGCCTAGACTGGTTTGGTTCCGATCAGGCGAAAAACCAGGGACTAGTTTGCAAAAGTAGATTTTGGACAAAATTGGACATAGCGGAAATTTTTTCTTGCCTAAATCGAAATTGGAGATATACATTTTGTCCGTCTTTAGCCAAGGATCACAGTGGTGTAAAAAGCCTTGAGGCTAGGACCAACGGTCGATGAGTTATGAGCAATTTAGTACTTTTGGTTGCTGTAGTGCCACGTATGGGCCAATCAGGGTCATACTCTGATAGGTTCTCCCCAAAAGTGTGGCCTACCATCTGACCGAGTTTCAAGTCTCTAGGCCCTAGGGTTTGGGCTGCATGATGCGATTTAGGGGAATTTTTTTTTTTCAAATAGCAATTACAATAGGTTTTCAGCACTTCGTGCTTGAACACCTAATCCTAATGAGACCTTTTTGACAGTTATAGCGCCACCTATGGTCCGATCTCCATGAAACTTTGCATGCTTCTTCGCCATGTTATGACACATATGCTCATCAATTTTTGTGAAGTTTTGACTTTTCGTTTAGGATTTATAGGCTTTTGACTGTATTTTGCCCCGCCCTTTTCTAAATGACCCTGCTACAGCCACCCAAATGCAAAATTTCAACTTTTTTTCGATAATTATTGATCTAGAGAGTCCAGAGAATAGGCCTAGACTGGTTTGGTTCCGATCAGGCGAAAAACCAGGGACTAGTTCGCAAAAGTAGATTTTGGACAAAATTGGACATAGCGGAAAATTTTTCTTGCCTAAATCGAAATTGGAGATATACATTTTGTCCGTCTTGAGCCAAGGATCACAGTGGTGTAAAACGCCTTGAGGGTAGGACCAACGGTCGATGAGTTATGAGCAATTTAGTACTTTTGGTTGCTGTAGCGCCACCTATGGGCCAATCGGGGTCATACTCTGATGGGTTCTCCCCAAAAGTGTGGCCTGCCATCTGACCGGGTTTCAAGTCTCTAGGCCTTAGGGTTTGGGCTGCATGATGCGTTTTAGGGGAATTTTTTTTTTCAAATAGCAATTACAATAGGTTTTCAGCACTTCGTGCTTGAACACCTAATACTAATGAGACCTTTTTGACAGTTATAGCGCCACCTATGGTCCGATCTCCATGAAACTTTGCATGCTTCTTCGCCATGTTATGACACATATGCTCATACATTTTTGTGAGGTTTTGACTTTTCGTTTAGGATTTATAGGCTTTTGACTGTATTTTGCCCCGCCCCTTTTCTAAATGACCCTGCTACAGCCACCCAAATGCAAAATTTCAACTTTTTTTCGATAATTATTGATCTAGAGAGTATAGAGAATAGGCCTAGACTGGTTTGGTTCCGATCAGGCGAAAAACCAGGGACTAGTTTGCAAAAGTAGATTTTGGACAAAATTGGACATAGCGGAAAATTTTTCTTGCCTAAATCGAAATTGGAGATATACATTTTGTCCGTCTTTAGCCAAGGATCACAGTGGTGTAAAAAGCCTTGAAGCTAAGACCAACGGTCGATGAGTTATGAGCAATTTAGTACTTTTGGTTGCTGTAGTGCCACGTATGGGCCAATCAGGGTCATACTCTGATAGGTTCTCCCCAAAAGTGTGGCCTACCATCTGACCGAGTTTCAAGTCTCTAGGCCCTAGGGTTTGGGCTGCATGATGCGATTTAGGGGAATTTTTTTTTTCAAATAGCAATTACAATAGGTTTTCAGCACTTCGTGCTTGAACACCTAATACTAATGAGACCTTTTTGACAGTTAAAGCGCCACCTATGGTCCGATCTCCATGAAACTTTGCATGCTTCTTCGCCATGTTATGACACATATGCTCATCAATTTTTGTGAAGTTTTGACTTTTCGTTTAGGATTTATAGGCTTTTGACTGTATTTTGCCCCGCCCTTTTCTAAATGACCCTGCTACAGCCACCCAAATGCAAAATTTCAACTTTTTTTCGATAATTATTGATCTAGAGAGTCCAGAGAATAGGCCTAGACTGGTTTGGTTCCAATCAGGCGAAAAACCAGGGACTAGTTCGCAAAAGTAGATTTTGGACAAAATTGGACATAGCGGAAAAGTTTTCTTGCCTAAATCGAAATTGGAGATATACATTTTGTCCGTCTTGAGCCAAGGATCACAGTGGTGTAAAAAGCCTTGAGGCTAGGACCAACGGTCGATGAGTTATGAGCAATTTAGTACATTTTGGTTGCTGTAGCGCCACCTATGGGCCAATCGGGGTCATACTCTGATAGGTTCTCCCCAAAAGTGTGGCCTACCATCTGACCGAGTTTCAAGTCTCTAGGCCTTAGGGTTTGGGCTGCATGATGCGTTTTAGGGGAATTTTTTTTTTTTTCAAATAGCAATTACAATAGGTTTTCAGCACTTTGTGCTTGAACACCTAATACTAATGAGACCTTTTTGACAGTTATAGCGCCACCTATGGTCCGATCTCCATGAAACCTTGCATGCTTCTTCGCCATGTTATGACACATATGCTCATCAATTTTTGTGAAGTTTTGGCTTTTCGTTTAGGATTTATAGGCTTTTGACTGTATTTTGCCCCGCCCCTTTTCTAAATGACCCTGCTACAGCCACCCAAATGCAAAATTTCAACTTTTTTTCGATTATTATTGATCTAGAGAGTCCAGAGAATAGGCCTAGACTGGTTTGGTTCCGATCAGGCGAAAAACCAGGGACTAGTTTGCAAAAGTAGGTTTTTTGACAAAATTCGACATAGCGGAAACTTTTTCTTGGCTAAATCGAAATTGGAGATATAAATTTTGTCCGTCTGGAGCCAAAGATCACAGTGGTGTAAAAAGCTTGAGGCTAGGACCAACGGTCGGTGAGTTATCAGCAATTTAGTACTTTTGGTTGCTGTAGCGCCACCTATGGGCCAATCGGGGTCATACTCTGATAGGTTCTCCCCAAAAGTGTGGCCTACCATCTGACCGAGTTTCAAGTCTCTAGGCCGTAGGGTTTGGGCTGCATGATGCGTTTTAGGGGAATTTTTTTTTCAAATAGCAATTACAATAGGTTTTCAGCACTTCGTGCTTGAACACCTAATACTAATGAGACCTTTTTGACAGTTATAGCGCCACCTATGGTCCGATCTCCATGAAACTTTGCATGCTTCTTCGCCATGTTATGACACATATGCTCATCAATTTTTGTGAAGTTTTGACTTTTCGTTTAGGATTTATAGGCTTTTGACTGTATTTTGCCCCGCCCTTTTCTAAATGACCCTGCTACAGCCACCCAAATGCAAAATTTCAACTTTTTTTCGATAATTATTGATCTAGAGAGTCCAGAGAATAGGCCTAGACTGGTTTGGTTCCGATCAGGCGAAAAACCAGGGACTAGTTCGCAAAAGTAGATTTTGGACAAAATTGGACATAGCGGAAAATTTTTCTTGCCTAAAATTTTTCTTGCCTAAATCGAAATTGGAGATATACATTTTGTCCGTCTTGAGCCAAGGATCACAGTGGTGTAAAAAGCCTTGAGGCTAGGACCAACGGTCGATGAGTTATGAGCAATTTAGTACTTTTGGTTACTGTAGCGCCACCTATGGGCCAATCGGGGTCATACTCTGATAGGTTCTCCCCAAAAGTGTGGCCTACCATCTGACCAAGTTTCAAGTCTCTAGGCCTTAGGGTTTGGGCTGCATGATGCGTTTTAGGGGAATTTTTTTTTTTCAAATAGCAATTACAATAGGTTTTCAGCACTTTGTGCTTGAACACCTAATACTAATGAGACCTTTTTGACAGTTATAGCGCCACCTATGGTCCGATCTCCATGAAACTTTGCATGCTTCTTCGCCATGTTATGACACATATGCTCATCAATTTTTGTGAAGTTTTGACTTTTCGTTTAGGATTTATAGGCTTTTGACTGTATTTTGCCCCGCCCCTTTTCTAAATGACCCTGCTACAGCCACCCAAATGCAAAATTTCAACTTTTTTTCGATTATTATTGATCTAGAGAGTCCAGAGAATAGGCCTAGACTGGTTTGGTTCCGATCAGGCGAAAAACCAGGGACTAGTTTGCAAAAGTAGGTTTTGGACAAAATTCGACATAGCGGAAACTTTTTCTTGGCTAAATCGAAATTGGAGATATAGATTTTGTCCGTCTGGAGCCAAAGATCACAGTGGTGTAAAAAGCTTGAGGCTAGGACCAACGGTCGGTGAGTTATCAGCAATTTAGTACTTTTGGTTGCTGTAGCGCCACCTATGGGCCAATCGGGGTCATACTCTGATAGGTTCTCCCCAAAAGTGTGGCCTACCATCTGACCGAGTTTCAAGTCTCTAGGCCGTAGGGTTTGGGCTGCATGATGCGTTTTAGGGGAATTTTTTTTTCAAATAGCAATTACAATAGGTTTTCAGCACTTCGTGCTTGAACACCTAATACTAATGAGACCTTTTTGACAGTTATAGCGCCACCTATGGTCCGATCTCCATGAAACTTTGCATGCTTCTTCGCCATGTTATGACACATATGCTCATCAATTTTTGTGAAGTTTTGACTTTTCGTTTAGGATTTATAGGCTTTTGACTGTACTTTGCCCCGCCCCTTTTCTAAATGACCCTCCTACAGCCACCCAAATGCAAAATTTCAACTTCTTTTCGATAATTATTGATCTAGACAGTCCAGTGAATAGGCCTAGACTGGTTTGGTTCCGATCAGGCGAAAAACCAGGGACTAGTTCGCAAAAGTAGATTTTGGACAAAATTGGACATAGCGGAAAATTTTTCTTGCCTAAATCGAAATTGGAGATATACATTTTGTCCGTCTTGAGCCAAGGATCACAGTGGTGTAAAACGCCTTGAGGGTAGGACCAACGGTCGATGAGTTATGAACAATTTAGTACTTTAGGTTGCTGTAGCGCCACCTATGGGCCAATCGGGGTCATACTCTAATAGGTTCTCCCCAAAAGTGTGGCCTACCATCTGACCAAGTTTCAAGTCTCTAGGCCTTAGGGTTTGGGCTGCATGATGCGTTTTAGGGGAATTTTTTTTTTCAAATAGCAATTACAATAGGTTTTCAGCACTTCGTGCTTGAACACCTAATAATAATGAGACCTTTTTGACAGTTATAGCGCCACCTATGGTCCGATCTCCATGAAACTTTGCATGCTTCTTCGCCATGTTATGACACATATGCTCATCAATTTTTGTGAAGTTTTGACTTTTCGTTTAGGATTTATAGGCTTTTGACTGTACTTTGCCCCGCCCCTTTTCTAAATGACCCTCCTACAGCCACCCAAATGCAAAATTTCAACTTCTTTTCGATAATTATTGATCTAGACAGTCCAGTGAATAGGCCTAGACTGGTTTGGTTCCGATCAGGCGAAAAACCAGGGACTAGTTTGCAAAAGTAGATTTTGGACAAAATTGGACATAGCGGAAAATTTTTCTTGCCTAAATCGAAATTGGAGATATACATTTTGTCCGTCTTAAGCCAAGGATCACAGTGGTGTAAAACGCCTTGAGGGTAGGACCAACGGTCGATGAGTTATGAACAATTTAGTACTTTAGGTTGCTGTAGCGCCACCTATGGGCCAATCGGGGTCATACTCTAATAGGTTCTCCCCAAAAGTGTGGCCTACCATCTGACCAAGTTTCAAGTCTCTAGGCCTTAGGGTTTGGGCTGCATGATGCGTTTTAGGGGATTTTTTTTTTTTTCAAATAGCAATTACAATAGGTTTTCAGCACTTCGTGCTTGAACACCTAATAATAATGAGACCTTTTTGACAGTTATAGCGCCACCTATGGTCCGATCTCCATGAAACTTTGCATGCTTCTTCGCCATGTTATGACACATATGCTCATACATTTTTGTGAGGTTTTGACTTTTCGTTTAGGATTTATAGGCTTTTGACTGTATTTTGCCCCGCCCCTTTACTAAATGACCCTGCTACAGCCACCCAAATGCAAAATTTCAACTTTTTTTCGATAATTATTGATCTAGAGAGTCTAGAAAATAGGCCTAGACTGGTTTGGTTCCGATCAGGCGAAAAACCAGGGACTAGTTTGCAAAAGTAGATTTTGGACAAAATTGGACATAGCGGAAATTTTTTCTTGCCTAAATCGAAATTGGAGATATACATTTTGTCCGTCTTTAGCCAAGGATCACAGTGGTGTAAAAAGCCTTGAGGCTAGGACCAACGGTCGATGAGTTATGAGCAATTTAGTACTTTTGGTTGCTGTAGTGCCACGTATGGGCCAATCAGGGTCATACTCTGATAGGTTCTCCCCAAAAGTGTGGCCTACCATCTGACCGAGTTTCAAGTCTCTAGGCCCTAGGGTTTGGGCTGCATGATGCGATTTAGGGGAATTTTTTTTTTCAAATAGCAATTACAATAGGTTTTCAGCACTTCGTGCTTGAACACCTAATACTAATGAGACCTTTTTGACAGTTATAGCGCCACCTATGGTCCGATCTCCATGAAACTTTGCATGCTTCTTCGCCATGTTATGACACATATGCTCATCAATTTTTGTGAAGTTTTGACTTTTCGTTTAGGATTTATAGGCTTTTGACTGTATTTTGCCCCGCCCTTTTCTAAATGACCCTGCTACAGCCACCCAAATGCAAAATTTCAACTTTTTTTCGATAATTATTGATCTAGAGAGTCCAGAGAATAGGCCTAGACTGCTTTGGTTCCGATCAGGCGAAAAACCAGGGACTAGTTCGCAAAAGTAGATTTTGGACAAAATTGGACATAGCGGAAAATTTTTCTTGCCTAAATCGAAATTGGAGATATACATTTTGTCCGTCTTGAGCCAAGGATCACAGTGGTGTAAAACGCCTTGAGGGTAGGACCAACGGTCGATGAGTTATGAGCAATTTAGTACTTTTGGTTGCTGTAGCGCCACCTATGGGCCAATCGGGGTCATACTCTGATGGGTTCTCCCCAAAAGTGTGGCCTGCCATCTGACCGGGTTTCAAGTCTCTAGGCCTTAGGGTTTGGGCTGCATGATGCGTTTTAGGGGATTTTTTTTTTTCAAATAGCAATTACAATAGGTTTTCAGCACTTCGTGCTTGAACACCTAATACTAATGAGACCTTTTTGACAGTTATAGCGCCACCTATGGTCCGATCTCCATGACACTTTGCATGCTTCTTCGCCATGTTATGACACATATGCTCATGAATTTTTGTGAAGTTTTGACTTTTCGTTTAGGATTTATAGGCTTTTGACTGTACTTTGCCCCGCCCCTTTTCTAAATGACCCTGCTACAGCCACCCAAATGCAAAATTTCAACGTTTTTTTCGATAATTATTGATCTAGAGAGTCCAGAGAATAGGCCTAGACTGGTTTGGTTCCGATCAGGCGAAAAACCAGGGACTAGTTCGCAAAAGTAGATTTTGGACAAAATTGGACATAGCGGAAAATTTTTCTTGCCTAAAATTTTTCTTGCCTAAATCGAAATTGGAGATATACATTTTGTCCGTCTTGAGCCAAGGATCACAGTGGTGTAAAAAGCCTTGAGGCTAGGACCAACGGTCGATGAGTTATGAGCAATTTAGTACTTTTGGTTGCTGTAGCGCCACCTATGGGCCAATCGGGGTCATACTCTGATAGGTTCTCCCCAAAAGTGTGGCCTACCATCTGACCGAGTTTCAAGTCTCTAGGCCTTAGGGTTTGGGCTGCATGATGCGTTTTAGGGGAATTTTTTTTTTTTCAAATAGCAATTACAATAGGTTTTCAGCACTTTGTGCTTGAACACCTAATACTAATGAGACCTTTTTGACAGTTATAGCGCCACCTATGGTCCGATCTCCATGAAACTTTGCATGCTTCTTCGCCATGTTATGACACATATGCTCATAAATTTTTGTGAGGTTTTGACTTTTCGTTTAGGATTTATAGGCTTTTGACTGTATTTTTCCCCGCCCCTTTTCTAAATGACCCTGCTACAGCCACCCAAATGCAAAATTTCAACTTTTTTTTGATAATTATTGATCTAGAGAGTCTAGAGAATAGGCCTAGACTGGTTTGGTTCCGATCAGGCGAAAAACCAGGGACTAGTTTGCAAAAGTAGATTTTGGACAAAATTGGACATAGCGGAAAATTTTTCTTGCCTAAATCGAAATTGGAGATATACATTTTGTCCGTCTTTAGCCAAGGATCACAGTGGTGTAAAAAGCCTTGAAGCTAAGACCAACGGTCGATGAGTTATGAGCAATTTAGTACTTTTTTTTGCTGTAGTGCCACGTATGGGCCAATCAGGGTCATACTCTGATAGGTTCTCCCCAAAAGTGTGCCTACCATCTGACCGAGTTTCAAGTCTCTAGGCCCTAGGGTTTGGGCTGCATGATGCGATTTAGGGGATTTTTTTTTTTCAAATAGCAATTACAATAGGTTTTCAGCACTTCGTGCTTGAACACCTAATACTAATGAGACCTTTTTGACAGTTATAGCGCCACCTATGGTCCGATCTCCATGAAACTTTGCATGCTTCTTTGGCATGTTATGACACATATGCTCATCAATTTTTGTGAAGTTTTGACTTTTCGTTTAGGATTTATAGGCTTTTGACTGTATTTTTCCCCGCCCTTTTCTAAATGACCCTGCTACAGCCACCCAAATGCAAAATTTCAACTTTTTTTCGATAATTATTGATCTAGAGAGTCCAGAGAATAGGCCTAGACTGGTTTGGTTCCGATCAGGCGAAAAACCAGGGACTAGTTCGCAAAAGTAGATTTTGGACAAAATTGGACATAGCGGAAAATTTTTCTTGCCTAAATCGAAATTGGAGATATACATTTTGTCCGTCTTGAGCCAAGGATCA
Source organism: Siphateles boraxobius (assembly GCF_051911475.1). Lineage (NCBI taxonomy): Eukaryota > Metazoa > Chordata > Actinopteri > Cypriniformes > Leuciscidae > Siphateles > Siphateles boraxobius. The sequence goes on from NW_027508931.1 coordinate 21,800,426, forward strand.
CAGTGGTGTAAAAAGCCTTGAGGCTAGGACCAACGGTCGATGAGTTATGAGCAATTTAGTACTTTTGGTTGCTGTAGCGCCACCTATGGGCCAATCGGGGTCATACTCTGATAGGTTCTCCCCAAAAGTGTGGCCTACCATCTGACCGAGTTTCAAGTCTCTAGGCCTTAGGGTTTGGGCTGCATGATGCGTTTTAGGGGATTTTTTTTTTTTTCAAATAGCAATTACAATAGGTTTTCAGCACTTTGTGCTTGAACACCTAATACTTATGAGACCTTTTTGACAGTTATAGCGCCACCTATGGTCCGATCTCCATGAAACTTTGCATGCTTCTTCGCCATGTTATGACACATATGCTCATAGATTTTTGTGAGGTTTTGACTTTTCGTTTAGGATTTATAGGCTTTTGACTGTATTTTGCCCCGCCCCTTTAATAAATGACCCTGCTATAGCCACCCAAATGCAAAATTTCAACTTTTTTTCGATAATTATTGATCTAGAGAGTCTAGAGAATAGGCCTAGACTGGTTTGGTTCCGATCAGGCGAAAAACCAGGGACTAGTTTGCAAAAGTAGATTTTGGACAAAATTGGACATAGCGGAAAAATTTTCTTGCCTAAATCGAAATTGGAGATATACATTTTGTCCGTCTTTAGCCAAGGATCACAGTGGTGTAAAAAGCCTTGAAGCTAAGACCAACGGTCACTGAGTTATGAGCAATTTAGTACTTTTTTTTGCTGTAGTGCCACGTATGGGCCAATCAGGGTCATACTCTGATAGGTTCTCCCCAAAAGTGTGCCTACCATCTGACCGAGTTTCAAGTCTCTAGGCCCTAGGGTTTGGGCTGCATGATGCGATTTAGGGGAATTTTTTTTTTCAAATAGCAATTACAATAGGTTTTCAGCACTTCGTGCTTGAACACCTAATACTAATGAGACCTTTTTGACAGTTATAGCGCCACCTATGGTCCGATCTCCATGAAACTTTGCATGCTTCTTTGGCATGTTATGACACATATGCTCATCAATTTTTGTGAAGTTTTGACTTTTCGTTTAGGATTTATAGGCTTTTGACTGTATTTTGCCCCGCCCTTTTCTAAATGACCCTGCTACAGCCACCCAAATGCAAAATTTCAACTTTTTTTCGATAACTATTGATCTAGAGAGTCCAGAGAATAGGCCTAGACTGGTTTGGTTCCGATCAGGCGAAAAACCAGGGACTAGTTCGCAAAAGTAGATTTTGGACAAAATTGGACATAGCGGAAAATTTTTCTTGCCTAAATCGAAATTGGAGATATACATTTTGTCCGTCTTGAGCCAAGGATCACAGTGGTGTAAAAAGCCTTGAGGCTAGGACCAACGGTCGATGAGTTATGAGCAATTTAGTACTTTTGGTTGCTGTAGCGCCACCTATGGGCCAATCGGGGTCATACTCTGATAGGTTCTCCCCAAAAGTGTGGCCTACCATCTGACCGAGTTTCAAGTCTCTAGGCCTTAGGGTTTGGGCTGCATGATGCGTTTTAGGGGAATTTTTTTTTTTTTCAAATAGCAATTACAATAGGTTTTCAGCACTTTGTGCTTGAACACCTAATACTAATGAGACCTTTTTGACAGTTATAGCGCCACCTATGGTCCGATCTCCATGAAACTTTGCATGCTTTTTCGCCATGTTATGACACATATGCTCATAAATTTTTGTGAGGTTTTGACTTTTCGTTTAGGATTTATAGGCTTTTGACTGTATTTTGCCCCGCCCCTTTAATAAATGACCCTGCTACAGCCACCCAAATGCAAAATTTCAACTTTTTTTCGATAATTATTGATCTAGAGAGTCTAGAGAATAGGCCTAGACTGGTTTGGTTCCGATCAGGCGAAAAACCAGGGACTAGTTTGCAAAAGTAGATTTTGGACAAAATTGGACATAGCGGAAAAATTGTCTTGCCTAAATCGAAATTGGAGATATACATTTTGTCCGTCTTTAGCCAAGGATCACAGTGGTGTAAAAAGCCTTGAAGCTAAGACCAACGGTCGATGAGTTATGAGCAATTTAGTACTTTTTTTTGCTGTAGTGCCACGTATGGGCCAATCAGGGTCATACTCTGATAGGTTCTCCCCAAAAGTGTGCCTACCATCTGACCGAGTTTCAAGTCTCTAGGCCCTAGGGTTTGGGCTGCATGATGCGATTTTGGGGAATTTTTTTTTTCAAATAGCAATTACAATAGGTTTTCAGCACTTCGTGCTTGAACACCTAATACTAATGAGACCTTTTTGACAGTTATAGCGCCACCTATGGTCCGATCTCCATGAAACTTTGCATGCTTCTTTGGCATGTTATGACACATATGCTCATCAATTTTTGTGAAGTTTTGACTTTTCGTTTAGGATTTATAGGCTTTTGACTGTATTTTGCCCCGCCCTTTTCTAAATGACCCTGCTACAGCCACCCAAATGCAAAATTTCAACTTTTTTTCGATAATTATTGATCTAGAGAGTCCAGAGAATAGGCCTAGACTGGTTTGGTTCCGATCAGGCGAAAAACCAGGGACTAGTTCGCAAAAGTAGATTTTGGACAAAATTGGACATAGCGGAAAATTTTTCTTGCCTAAATCGAAATTGGAGATATACATTTTGTCCGTCTTGAGCCAAGGATCACAGTGGTGTAAAAAGCCTTGAGGCTAGGACCAACGGTCGATGAGTTATGAGCAATTTAGTACTTTTGGTTGCTGTAGCGCCACCTATGGGCCAATCGGGGTCATACTCTGATAGGTTCTCCCCAAAAGTGTGGCCTACCATCTGACCGAGTTTCAAGTCTCTAGGCCTTAGGGTTTGGGCTGCATGATGCGTTTTAGGGGAATTTTTTTTTTTTTCAAATAGCAATTACAATAGGTTTTCAGCACTTTGTGCTTGAACACCTAATACTAATGAGACCTTTTTGACAGTTATAGCGCCACCTATGGTCCGATCTCCATGAAACTTTGCATGCTTCTTCGCCATGTTATGACACATATGCTCATCAATTTTTGTGAAGTTTTGACTTTTCGTTTAGGATTTATAGGCTTTTGACTGTATTTTGCCCCGCCCCTTTTCTAAATGACCCTGCTACAGCCACCCAAATGCAAAATTTCAACTTTTTTTCGATTATTATTGATCTAGAGAGTCCAGAGAATAGGCCTAGACTGGTTTGGTTCCGATCAGGCGAAAAACCAGGGACTAGTTCGCAAAAGTAGGTTTTGGACAAAATTCGACATAGCGGAAACTTTTTCTTGGCTAAATCGAAATTGGAGATATAGATTTTGTCCGTCTGGAGCCAAAGATCACAGTGGTGTAAAAATCTTGAGGCTAGGACCAACGGTCGGTGAGTTATCAGCAATTTAGTACTTTTGGTTGCTGTAGCGCCACCTATGGGCCAATCGGGGTCATACTCTGATAGGTTCTCCCCAAAAGTGTGGCCTACCATCTGACCGAGTTTCAAGTCTCTAGGCCGTAGGGTTTGGGCTGCATGATGCGTTTTAGGGGAATTTTTTTTTCAAATAGCAATTACAATAGGTTTTCAGCACTTCGTGCTTGAACACCTAATAATAATGAGACCTTTTTGACAGTTATAGCGCCACCTATGGTCCGATCTCCATGAAACTTTGCATGCTTCTTCGCCATGTTATGACACATATGCTCATCAATTTTTGTGAAGTTTTGACTTTTCGTTTAGGATTTATAGGCTTTTGACTGTACTTTGCCCCGCCCCTTTTCTAAATGACCCTCCTACAGCCACCCAAATGCAAAATTTCAACTTCTTTTCGATAATTATTGATCTAGACAGTCCAGAGAATAGGCCTAGACTGGTTTGGTTCCGATCAGGCGAAAAACCAGGGACTAGTTCGCAAAAGTAGATTTTGGACAAAATTGGACATAGCGGAAAATTTTTCTTGCCTAAATCGAAATTGAAGATATACATTTTGTCCGCCTTGAGCCAAGGATCACAGTGGTGTAAAACGGCTTGAGGGTAGGACCAACGGTCGATGAGTTATGAACAATTTAGTACTTTAGGTTGCTGTAGCGCCACCTATGGGCCAATCGGGGTCATACTCTGATAGATTCTCCCCAAAAGTGTGGCCTACCATCTGACCAAGTTTCAAGTCTCTAGGCCTTAGGGTTTGGGCTGCATGATGCGTTTTAGGGGAATTTTTTTTTTCAAATAGCAATTACAATAGGTTTTCAGCACTTCGTGCTTGAACACCTAATACTAATGAGACCTTTTTGACAGTTATAGCGCCACCTATGGTCCGATCTCCATGAAACTTTGCATGCTTCTTCGCCATGTTATGACACATATGCTCATAAATTTTTGTGAGGTTTTGACTTTTCGTTTAGGATTTATAGGCTTTTGACTGTATTTTGCCCCGCCCCTTTACTAAATGACCCTGCTACAGCCACCCAAATGCAAAATTTCAACTTTTTTTCGATAATTATTGATCTAGAGAGTCTAGAAAATAGGCCTAGACTGGTTTGGTTCCGATCAGGCGAAAAACCAGGGACTAGTTTGCAAAAGTAGATTTTGGACAAAATTGGACATAGCGGAAATTTTTTCTTGCCTAAATCGAAATTGGAGATATACATTTTGTCCGTCTTTAGCCAAGGATCACAGTGGTGTAAAAAGCCTTGAGGCTAGGACCAACGGTCGATGAGTTATGAGCAATTTAGTACTTTTGGTTGCTGTAGTGCCACCTATGGGCCAATCGGGGTCATACTCTGATAGGTTCTCCCCAAAAGTGTGGCCTACCATCTGACCGAGTTTCAAGTCTCTAGGCCGTAGGGTTTGGGCTGCATGATGCGTTTTAGGGGAATTTTTTTTTCAAATAGCAATTACAATAGGTTTTCAGCACTTCGTGCTTGAACACCTAATAATAATGAGACCTTTTTGACAGTTATAGCGCCACCTATGGTCCGATCTCCATGAAACTTTGCATGCTTCTTCGCCATGTTATGACACATATGCTCATCAATTTTTGTGAAGTTTTGACTTTTCGTTTAGGATTTATAGGCTTTTGACTGTACTTTGCCCCGCCCCTTTTCTAAATGACCCTCCTACAGCCACCCAAATGCAAAATTTCAACTTCTTTTCGATAATTATTGATCTAGACAGTCCAGAGAATAGGCCTAGACTGGTTTGGTTCCGATCAGGCGAAAAACCAGGGACTAGTTCGCAAAAGTAGATTTTGGACAAAATTGGACATAGCGGAAAATTTTTCTTGCCTAAATCGAAATTGAAGATATACATTTTGTCCGCCTTGAGCCAAGGATCACAGTGGTGTAAAACGGCTTGAGGGTAGGACCAACGGTCGATGAGTTATGAACAATTTAGTACTTTAGGTTGCTGTAGCGCCACCTATGGGCCAATCGGGGTCATACTCTGATAGATTCTCCCCAAAAGTGTGGCCTACCATCTGACCAAGTTTCAAGTCTCTAGGCCTTAGGGTTTGGGCTGCATGATGCGTTTTAGGGGAATTTTTTTTTTCAAATAGCAATTACAATAGGTTTTCAGCACTTCGTGCTTGAACACCTAATACTAATGAGACCTTTTTGACAGTTATAGCGCCACCTATGGTCCGATCTCCATGAAACTTTGCATGCTTCTTCGCCATGTTATGACACATATGCTCATAAATTTTTGTGAGGTTTTGACTTTTCGTTTAGGATTTATAGGCTTTTGACTGTATTTTGCCCCGCCCCTTTACTAAATGACCCTGCTACAGCCACCCAAATGCAAAATTTCAACTTTTTTTCGATAATTATTGATCTAGAGAGTCTAGAAAATAGGCCTAGACTGGTTTGGTTCCGATCAGGCGAAAAACCAGGGACTAGTTTGCAAAAGTAGATTTTGGACAAAATTGGACATAGCGGAAATTTTTTCTTGCCTAAATCGAAATTGGAGATATACATTTTGTCCGTCTTTAGCCAAGGATCACAGTGGTGTAAAAAGCCTTGAGGCTAGGACCAACGGTCGATGAGTTATGAGCAATTTAGTACTTTTGGTTGCTGTAGTGCCACCTATGGGCCAATCGGGGTCATACTCTGATAGGTTCTCCCCAAAAGTGTGGCCTACCATCTGACCGAGTTTCAAGTCTCTAGGCCCTAGGGTTTGGGCTGCATGATGCGATTTAGGGGAATTTTTTTTTTCAAATAGCAATTACAATAGGTTTACAGCACTTTGTGCTTGAACACCTAATACTAATGAGACCTTTTCGACAGTTATAGCGCCACCTATGGTCCGATCTCCATGAAACTTTGCATGCTTCTTCGCCATGTTATGACACATATGCTCATCAATGTTTGTGAAGTTTTGACTTTTCGTTTAGGATTTATAGGCTTTTGACTGTATTTTGCCCCGCCCTTTTCTAAATGACCCTGCTACAGCCACCCAAATGCAAAATTTCAACTTTTTTTTCCGATAATTATTGATCTAGAGAGTCCAGAGAATAGGCCTAGACTGGTTTGGTTCCGATCAGGCGAAAAACCAGGGACTAGTTTGCAAAAGTAGGTTTTGGACAAAATTGGACATAGCGGAAACTTTTTCTTGCCTAAATCGAAATTGGAGATATACATTTTGTCCGTCTTGAGCCAAGGATCACAGTGGTGTAAAAAGCCTTGAGGCTAGGACCAACGGTCGATGAGTTATGAGCAATTTAGTACTTTTGGTTGCTGTAGCGCCACCTATGGGCCAATCGGGGTCATACTCTGATAGGTTCTCCCCAAAAGTGTGGCCTACCATCTGACCGAGTTTCAAGTCTCTAGGCCTTAGGGTTTGGGCTGCATGATGCGTTTTAGGGGAATTTTTTTTTTTTCAAATAGCAATTACAATAGGTTTTCAGCACTTCGTGCTTGAACACCTAATACTAATGAGACCTTTTTGACAGTTTTAGCGCCACCTATGGTCCGATCTCCATGAAACTTTGCATGCTTTTTCGCCATGTTATGACACATATGCTCATCAATTTTTGTGAAGTTTTGACTTTTCGTTTAGGATTTATAGGCTTTTGACTGTATTGTGCCCCGCCCCTTTACTAAATGACCCTGCTACAGCCACCCAAATGCAAAATTTCAACTTTTTTTCGATAATTATTGATCTAGAGAGTCCAGAGAATAGGCCTAGACTGGTTTGGTTCCGATCAGGCGAAAAACCAGGGACTAGTTCGCAAAAGTAGATTTTGGACAAAATTGGACATAGCGGAAAATTTTTCTTGCCTAAATCGAAATTGGAGATATACATTTTGTCCGTCTTGAGCCAAGGATCACAGTGGTGTAAAAAGCCTTGAGGCTAGGACCAACGGTCGATGAGTTATGAGCGATTTAGTACTTTTGGTTGCTGTAGCGCCACCTATGGGCCAATCGGGGTCATACTCTGATAGCTTCTCCCCAAAAGTGTGGCCTACCATCTGACCAAGTTTCAAGTCTCTAGGCCTTAGGGTTTGGGCTGCATGATGCGTTTTAGGGGATTTTTTTTTTTTCAAATAGCAATTACAATAGGTTTTCAGCACTTCGTGCTTGAACACCTAATAATAATGAGACCTTTTTGACAGTTATAGCGCCACCTATGGTCCGATCTCCATGAAACTTTGCATGCTTCTTCGCCATGTTAAGACACATATGCTCATCAATTTTTGTGAAGTTTTAACTTTTCGTTTAGGATTTATAGGCTTTTGACTGTATTTTCCCCCGCCCCTTTTCTAAATGACCCTGCTACAGCCACCCAAATGCAAAATTTCAACTTTTTTTCGATAATTATTGATCTAGAGAGTCTAGAGAATAGGCCTAGACTGGTTTGGTTCCGATCAGGCGAAAAACCAGGGACTAGTTTGCAAAAGTAGATTTTGGACAAAATTGGACATAGCGGAAAATTTTTCTTGCCTAAATCGAAATTGGAGATATACATTTTGTCCGTCTTTAGCCAAGGATCACAGTGGTGTAAAAAGCCTTGAAGCTAAGACCAACGGTCGATGAGTTATGAGCAATTTAGTACTTTTGGTTGCTGTAGTGCCACGTATGGGCCAATCAGGGTCATACTCTGATAGGTTCTCCCCAAAAGTGTGGCCTACCATCTGACCGAGTTTCAAGTCTCTAGGCCCTAGGGTTTGGGCTGCATTATGCGATTTAGGGGAATTTTTTTTTTCAAATAGCAATTACAATAGGTTTTCAGCACTTCGTGCTTGAACACCTAATACTAATGAGACCTTTTTGACAGTTATAGCGCCACCTATGGTCCGATCTCCATGAAACTTTGCATGCTTCTTCGCCATGTTATGACACATATGCTCATCAATTTTTGTGAAGTTTTGACTTTTCGTTTAGGATTTATAGGCTTTTGACTGTATTTTGCCCCGCCCTTTTCTAAATGACCCTGCTACAGCCACCCAAATGCAAAATTTCAACTTTTTTCAATAATTATTGATCTAGAGAGTCCAGAGAATAGGCCTAGACTGGTTTGGTTCCGATCAGGCGAAAAACCAGGGACTAGTTCGCAAAAGTAGATTTTGGACAAAATTGGACATAGCGGAAAATTTTTCTTGCCTAAATCGAAATTGGAGATATACATTTTGTCCGTCTTGAGCCAAGGATCACAGTGGTGTAAAACGCCTTGAGGGTAGGACCAACGGTCGATGAGTTATGAGCAATTTAGTACTTTTGGTTGCTGTAGCGCCACCTATGGGCCAATCGGGGTCATACTCTGATGGGTTCTCCCCAAAAGTGTGGCCTGCCATCTGACCGGGTTTCAAGTCTCTAGGCCTTAGGGTTTGGGCTGCATGATGCGTTTTAGGGGAATTTTTTTTTTCAAATAGCAATTACAATAGGTTTTCAGCACTTCGTGCTTGAACACCTAATACTAATGAGATCTTTTTGACAGTTATAGCGCCACCTATGGTCCGATCTCCATGAAACTTTGCATGCTTCTTCGCCATGTTATGACACATATGCTAATCAATTTTTGTGAAGTTTTGACTTTTCGTTTAGGATTTATAGGCTTTTGACTGTATTTTGCCCCGCCCCTTTAATAAATGACCCTGCTACAGCCACCCAAATGCAAAATTTCAACTTTTTTTCGATAATTATTGATCTAGAGAGTCCAGAGAATAGGCCTAGACTGGTTTGGTTCCGATCAGGCGAAAAACCAGGGACTAGTTCGCAAAAGTAGATTTTGGACTAAATTGGACATAGCGGAAAATTTTTCTTGCCTAAATCGAAATTGGAGATATACATTTTTTCCGTCTTGAGCCAAGGATCACAGTGGTGTAAAAAGCCTTGAGGCTAGGACCAACGGTCGATGAGTTATGAGCAATTTAGTACTTTTGGTTGCTGTAGCGCCACCTATGGGCCAATCGGGGTCATACTCTGATAGGTTCTCCCCAAAAGTGTGGCCTACCATCTGACCAAGTTTCAAGTCTCTAGGCCTTAGGGTTTGGGCTGCATGATGCGTTTTAGGGGAATTTTTTTTTTTTTCAAATAGCAATTACAATAGGTTTTCAGCACTTTGTGCTTGAACACCTAATAATAATGAGACCTTTTTGACAGTTATAGCGCCACCTATGGTCCGATCTCCATGAAACTTTGCATGCTTCTTCGCCATGTTATGACACATATGCTCATCAATTTTTGTGAAGTTTTGACTTTTCGTTTAGGATTTATAGGCTTTTGACTGTATTTTGCCCCGCCCCTTTTCTAAATGACCCTGCTACAGCCACCCAAATGCAAAATTTCAACTTTTTTTCGATTATTATTGATCTAGAGAGTCCAGAGAATAGGCCTAGACTGGTTTGGTTCCGATCAGGCGAAAAACCAGGGACTAGTTTGCAAAAGTAGGTTTTGGACAAAATTCGACATAGCGGAAACTTTTTCTTGGCTAAATCGAAATTGGAGATATAGATTTTGTCCGTCTGGAGCCAAAGATCACAGTGGTGTAAAAAGCTTGAGGCTAGGACCAACGGTCGGTGAGTTATCAGCAATTTAGTACTTTTGGTTGCTGTAGCGCCACCTATGGGCCAATCGGGGTCATACTCTGATAGGTTCTCCCCAAAAGTGTGGCCTACCATCTGACCGAGTTTCAAGTCTCTAGGCCGTAGGGTTTGGGCTGCATGATGCATTTTAGGGGAATTTTTTTTTCAAATAGCAATTACAATAGGTTTTCAGCACTTCGTGCTTGAACACCTAATACTAATGAGACCTTTTTGACAGTTATAGCGCCACCTATGGTCCGATCTCCATGAAACTTTGCATGCTTCTTCGCCATGTTATGACACATATGCTCATCAATTTTTGTGAAGTTTTGACTTTTCGTTTAGGATTTATAGGCTTTTGACTGTACTTTGCCCCGCCCCTTTTCTAAATGACCCTCCTACAGCCACCCAAATGCAAAATTTCAACTTCTTTTCGATAATTATTGATCTAGACAGTCCAGTGAATAGGCCTAGACTGGTTTGGTTCCGATCAGGCGAAAAACCAGGGACTAGTTCGCAAAAGTAGATTTTGGACAAAATTGGACATAGCGGAAAATTTTTCTTGCCTAAATCGAAATTGGAGATATACATTTTGTCCGTCTTGAGCCAAGGATCACAGTGGTGTAAAACGCCTTGAGGGTAGGACCAACGGTCGATGAGTTATGAACAATTTAGTACTTTAGGTTGCTGTAGCGCCACCTATGGGCCAATCGGGGTCATACTCTAATAGGTTCTCCCCAAAAGTGTGGCCTACCATCTGACCAAGTTTCAAGTCTCTAGGCCTTAGGGTTTGGGCTGCATGATGCGTTTTAGGGGAATTTTTTTTTTCAAATAGCAATTACAATAGGTTTTCAGCACTTCGTGCTTGAACACCTAATAATAATGAGACCTTTTTGACAGTTATAGCGCCACCTATGGTCTGATCTCCATGAAACTTTGCATGCTTCTTCGCCATGTTATGACACATATGCTCATCAATTTTTGTGAAGTTTTGACTTTTCGTTTAGGATTTATAGGCTTTTGACTGTACTTTGCCCCGCCCCTTTTCTAAATGACCCTCCTACAGCCACCCAAATGCAAAATTTCAACTTCTTTTCGATAATTATTGATCTAGACAGTCCAGTGAATAGGCCTAGACTGGTTTGGTTCCGATCAGGCGAAAAACCAGGGACTAGTTTGCAAAAGTAGATTTTGGACAAAATTGGACATAGCGGAAAATTTTTCTTGCCTAAATCGAAATTGGAGATATACATTTTGTCCGTCTTGAGCCAAGGATCACAGTGGTGTAAAACGCCTTGAGGGTAGGACCAACGGTCGATGAGTTATGAACAATTTAGTACTTTAGGTTGCTGTAGCGCCACCTATGGGCCAATCGGGGTCATACTCTAATAGGTTCTCCCCAAAAGTGTGGCCTACCATCTGACCAAGTTTCAAGTCTCTAGGCCTTAGGGTTTGGGCTGCATGATGCGTTTTAGGGGATTTTTTTTTTTTTCAAATAGCAATTACAATAGGTTTTCAGCACTTCGTGCTTGAACACCTAATAATAATGAGACCTTTTTGACAGTTATAGCGCCACCTATGGTCCGATCTCCATGAATCTTTGCATGCTTCTTCGCCATGTTATGACACATATGCTCATAAATTTTTGTGAGGTTTTGACTTTTCGTTTAGGATTTATAGGCTTTTGACTGTATTGTGCCCCGCCCCTTTACTAAATGACCCTGCTACAGCCACCCAAATGCAAAATTTCAACTTTTTTTCGATAATTATTGATCTAGAGAGTCTAGAAAATAGGCCTAGACTGGTTTGGTTCCGATCAGGCGAAAAACCAGGGACTAGTTTGCAAAAGTAGATTTTGGACAAAATTGGACATAGCGGAAATTTTTTCTTGCCTAAATCGAAATTGGAGATATACATTTTGTCCGTCTTGAGCCAAGGATCACAGTGGTGTAAAACGCCTTGAGGGTAGGACCAACGGTCGATGAGTTATGAGCAATTTAGTACTTTTGGTTGCTGTAGCGCCACCTATGGGCCAATCGGGGTCATACTCTGATGGGTTCTCCCCAAAAGTGTGGCCTGCCATCTGACCGGGTTTCAAGTCTCTAGGCCTTAGGGTTTGGGCTGCATGATGCGTTTTAGGGGAATTTTTTTTTTCAAATAGCAATTACAATAGGTTTTCAGCACTTCGTGCTTGAACACCTAATACTAATGAGACCTTTTTGACAGTTATAGCGCCACCTATGGTCCGATCTCCATGAAACTTTGCATGCTTCTTCGCCATGTTATGACACATATGCTCATAAATTTTTGTGAGGTTTTGACTTTTCGTTTAGGATTTATAGGCTTTTGACTGTATTTTGCCCCGCCCCTTTTCTAAATGACCCTGCTACAGCCACCCAAATGCAAAATTTCAACTTTTTTTCGATAATTATTGATCTAGAGAGTCTAGAGAATAGGCCTAGACTGGTTTGGTTCCGATCAGGCGAAAAACCAGGGACTAGTTTGCAAAAGTAGATTTTGGACAAAATTGGACATAGCGGAAAATTTTTCTTGCCTAAATCGAAATTGGAGATATACATTTTGTCCGTCTTTAGCCAAGGATCACAGTGGTGTAAAAAGCCTTGAAGCTAAGACCAACGGTCGATGAGTTATGAGCAATTTAGTACTTTTGGTTGCTGTAGTGCCACGTATGGGCCAATCAGGGTCATACTCTGATAGGTTCTCCCCAAAAGTGTGGCCTACCATCTGACCGAGTTTCAAGTCTCTAGGCCCTAGGGTTTGGGCTGCATGATGCGATTTAGGGGAATTTTTTTTTTCAAATAGCAATTACAATAGGTTTTCAGCACTTCGTGCTTGAACACCTAATACTAATGAGACCTTTTTGACAGTTATAGCGCCACCTATGGTCCGATCTCCATGAAACTTTGCATGCTTCTTCGCCATGTTATGACACATATGCTCATCAATTTTTGTGAAGTTTTGACTTTTCGTTTAGGATTTATAGGCTTTTGACTGTATTTTGCCCCGCCCTTTTCTAAATGACCCTGCTACAGCCACCCAAATGCAAAATTTCAACTTTTTTCAATAATTATTGATCTAGAGAGTCCAGAGAATAGGCCTAGACTGGTTTGGTTCCGATCAGGCGAAAAACCAGGGACTAGTTCGCAAAAGTAGATTTTGGACAAAATTGGACATAGCGGAAAATTTTTCTTGCCTAAATCGAAATTGGAGATATACATTTTGTCCGTCTTGAGCCAAGGATCACAGTGGTGTAAAACGCCTTGAGGGTAGGACCAACGGTCGATGAGTTATGAGCAATTTAGTACTTTTGGTTGCTGTAGCGCCACCTATGGGCCAATCGGGGTCATACTCTGATGGGTTCTCCCCAAAAGTGTGGCCTGCCATCTGACCGGGTTTCAAGTCTCTAGGCCTTAGGGTTTGGGCTGCATGATGCGTTTTAGGGGAATTTTTTTTTTCAAATAGCAATTACAATAGGTTTTCAGCACTTCGTGCTTGAACACCTAATACTAATGAGACCTTTTTGACAGTTATAGCGCCACCTATGGTCCGATCTCCATGAAACTTTGCATGCTTCTTCGCCATGTTATGACACATATGCTAATCAATTTTTGTGAAGTTTTGACTTTTCGTTTAGGATTTATAGGCTTTTGACTGTATTTTGCCCCGCCCCTTTAATAAATGACCCTGCTACAGCCACCCAAATGCAAAATTTCAACTTTTTTTCAATAATTATTGATCTAGAGAGTCCAGAGAATAGGCCTAGACTGGTTTGGTTCCGATCAGGCGAAAAACCAGGGACTAGTTCGCAAAAGTAGATTTTGGACTAAATTGGACATAGCGGAAAATTTTTCTTGCCTAAATCGAAATTGGAGATATACATTTTGTCCGTCTTGAGCCAAGGATCACAGTGGTGTAAAACGCCTTGAGGGTAGGACCAACGGTCGATGAGTTATGAGCAATTTAGTACTTTTGGTTGCTGTAGCGCCACCTATGGGCCAATCGGGGTCATACTCTGATGGGTTCTCCCCAAAAGTGTGGCCTGCCATCTGACCGGGTTTCAAGTCTCTAGGCCTTAGGGTTTGGGCTGCATGATGCGTTTTAGGGGAATTTTTTTTTTCAAATAGCAATTACAATAGGTTTTCAGCACTTCGTGCTTGAACACCTAATACTAATGAGACCTTTTTGACAGTTATAGCGCCACCTATGGTCCGATCTCCATGAAACTTTGCATGCTTCTTCGCCATGTTATGACACATATGCTAATCAATTTTTGTGAAGTTTTGACTTTTCGTTTAGGATTTATAGGCTTTTGACTGTATTTTGCCCCGCCCCTTTAATAAATGACCCTGCTACAGCCACCCAAATGCAAAATTTCAACTTTTTTTCGATAATTATTGATCTAGAGAGTCCAGAGAATAGGCCTAGACTGGTTTGGTTCCGATCAGGCGAAAAACCAGGGACTAGTTCGCAAAAGTAGATTTTGGACTAAATTGGACATAGCGGAAAATTTTTCTTGCCTAAATCGAAATTGGAGATATACATTTTTTCCGTCTTGAGCCAAGGATCACAGTGGTGTAAAAAGCCTTGAGGCTAGGACCAACGGTCGATGAGTTATGAGCAATTTAGTACTTTTGGTTGCTGTAGCGCCACCTATGGGCCAATCGGGGTCATACTCTGATAGGTTCTCCCCAAAAGTGTGGCCTACCATCTGACCAAGTTTCAAGTCTCTAGGCCTTAGGGTTTGGGCTGCATGATGCGTTTTAGGGGAATTTTTTTTTTTTTCAAATAGCAATTACAATAGGTTTTCAGCACTTTGTGCTTGAACACCTAATACTAATGAGACCTTTTTGACAGTTATAGCGCCACCTATGGTCCGATCTCCATGAAACTTTGCATGCTTCTTCGCCATGTTATGACACATATGCTCATCAATTTTTGTGAAGTTTTGACTTTTCGTTTAGGATTTATAGGCTTTTGACTGTATTTTGCCCCGCCCCTTTTCTAAATGACCCTGCTACAGCCACCCAAATGCAAAATTTCAACTTTTTTTCTATTATTATTGATCTAGAGAGTCCAGAGAATAGGCCTAGACTGGTTTGGTTCCGATCAGGCGAAAAACCAGGGACTAGTTTGCAAAAGTAGGTTTTGGACAAAATTCGACATAGCGGAAACTTTTTCTTGGCTAAATCGAAATTGGAGATATAGATTTTGTCCGTCTGGAGCCAAAGATCACAGTGGTGTAAAAAGCTTGAGGCTAGGACCAACGGTCGGTGAGTTATCAGCAATTTAGTACTTTTGGTTGCTGTAGCGCCACCTATGGGCCAATCGGGGTCATACTCTGATAGGTTCTCCCCAAAAGTGTGGCCTACCATCTGACCGAGTTTCAAGTCTCTAGGCCGTAGGGTTTGGGCTGCATGATGCATTTTAGGGGAATTTTTTTTTCAAATAGCAATTACAATAGGTTTTCAGCACTTCGTGCTTGAACACCTAATACTAATGAGACCTTTTTGACAGTTATAGCGCCACCTATGGTCCGATCTCCATGAAACTTTGCATGCTTCTTCGCCATGTTATGACACATATGCTCATCAATTTTTGTGAAGTTTTGACTTTTCGTTTAGGATTTATAGGCTTTTGACTGTACTTTGCCCCGCCCCTTTTCTAAATGACCCTCCTACAGCCACCCAAATGCAAAATTTCAACTTCTTTTCGATAATTATTGATCTAGACAGTCCAGTGAATAGGCCTAGACTGGTTTGGTTCCGATCAGGCGAAAAACCAGGGACTAGTTCGCAAAAGTAGATTTTGGACAAAATTGGACATAGCGGAAAATTTTTCTTGCCTAAATCGAAATTGGAGATATACATTTTGTCCGTCTTGAGCCAAGGATCACAGTGGTGTAAAACGCCTTGAGGGTAGGACCAACGGTCGATGAGTTATGAACAATTTAGTACTTTAGGTTGCTGTAGCGCCACCTATGGGCCAATCGGGGTCATACTCTAATAGGTTCTCCCCAAAAGTGTGGCCTACCATCTGACCAAGTTTCAAGTCTCTAGGCCTTAGGGTTTGGGCTGCATGATGCGTTTTAGGGGAATTTTTTTTTTCAAATAGCAATTACAATAGGTTTTCAGCACTTCGTGCTTGAACACCTAATAATAATGAGACCTTTTTGACAGTTATAGCGCCACCTATGGTCTGATCTCCATGAAACTTTGCATGCTTCTTCGCCATGTTATGACACATATGCTCATCAATTTTTGTGAAGTTTTGACTTTTCGTTTAGGATTTATAGGCTTTTGACTGTACTTTGCCCCGCCCCTTTTCTAAATGACCCTCCTACAGCCACCCAAATGCAAAATTTCAACTTCTTTTCGATAATTATTGATCTAGACAGTCCAGTGAATAGGCCTAGACTGGTTTGGTTCCGATCAGGCGAAAAACCAGGGACTAGTTTGCAAAAGTAGATTTTGGACAAAATTGGACATAGCGGAAAATTTTTCTTGCCTAAATCGAAATTGGAGATATACATTTTGTCCGTCTTGAGCCAAGGATCACAGTGGTGTAAAACGCCTTGAGGGTAGGACCAACGGTCGATGAGTTATGAACAATTTAGTACTTTAGGTTGCTGTAGCGCCACCTATGGGCCAATCGGGGTCATACTCTAATAGGTTCTCCCCAAAAGTGTGGCCTACCATCTGACCAAGTTTCAAGTCTCTAGGCCTTAGGGTTTGGGCTGCATGATGCGTTTTAGGGGATTTTTTTTTTTTTCAAATAGCAATTACAATAGGTTTTCAGCACTTCGTGCTTGAACACCTAATAATAATGAGACCTTTTTGACAGTTATAGCGCCACCTATGGTCCGATCTCCATGAATCTTTGCATGCTTCTTCGCCATGTTATGACACATATGCTCATAAATTTTTGTGAGGTTTTGACTTTTCGTTTAGGATTTATAGGCTTTTGACTGTATTGTGCCCCGCCCCTTTACTAAATGACCCTGCTACAGCCACCCAAATGCAAAATTTCAACTTTTTTTCGATAATTATTGATCTAGAGAGTCTAGAAAATAGGCCTAGACTGGTTTGGTTCCGATCAGGCGAAAAACCAGGGACTAGTTTGCAAAAGTAGATTTTGGACAAAATTGGACATAGCGGAAATTTTTTCTTGCCTAAATCGAAATTGGAGATATACATTTTGTCCGTCTTGAGCCAAGGATCACAGTGGTGTAAAACGCCTTGAGGGTAGGACCAACGGTCGATGAGTTATGAGCAATTTAGTACTTTTGGTTGCTGTAGCGCCACCTATGGGCCAATCGGGGTCATACTCTGATGGGTTCTCCCCAAAAGTGTGGCCTGCCATCTGACCGGGTTTCAAGTCTCTAGGCCTTAGGGTTTGGGCTGCATGATGCGTTTTAGGGGAATTTTTTTTTTCAAATAGCAATTACAATAGGTTTTCAG
The DNA here is from genome assembly GCF_051911475.1 of Siphateles boraxobius. NCBI lineage: Eukaryota > Metazoa > Chordata > Actinopteri > Cypriniformes > Leuciscidae > Siphateles > Siphateles boraxobius. The sequence continues at coordinate 21,817,884 of NW_027508931.1, forward strand.
CACTTCGTGCTTGAACACCTAATACTAATGAGACCTTTTTGACAGTTATAGCGCCACCTATGGTCCGATCTCCATGAAACTTTGCATGCTTCTTCGCCATGTTATGACACATATGCTCATACATTTTTGTGAGGTTTTGACTTTTCGTTTAGGATTTATAGGCTTTTGACTGTATTTTGCCCCGCCCCTTTTCTAAATGACCCTGCTACAGCCACCCAAATGCAAAATTTCAACTTTTTTTCGATAATTATTGATCTAGAGAGTATAGAGAATAGGCCTAGACTGGTTTGGTTCCGATCAGGCGAAAAACCAGGGACTAGTTTGCAAAAGTAGATTTTGGACAAAATTGGACATAGCGGAAAATTTTTCTTGCCTAAATCGAAATTGGAGATATACATTTTGTCCGTCTTTAGCCAAGGATCACAGTGGTGTAAAAAGCCTTGAAGCTAAGACCAACGGTCGATGAGTTATGAGCAATTTAGTACTTTTGGTTGCTGTAGTGCCACGTATGGGCCAATCAGGGTCATACTCTGATAGGTTCTCCCCAAAAGTGTGGCCTACCATCTGACCGAGTTTCAAGTCTCTAGGCCCTAGGGTTTGGGCTGCATGATGCGATTTAGGGGAATTTTTTTTTTCAAATAGCAATTACAATAGGTTTTCAGCACTTCGTGCTTGAACACCTAATACTAATGAGACCTTTTTGACAGTTATAGCGCCACCTATGGTCCGATCTCCATGAAACTTTGCATGCTTCTTCGCCATGTTATGACACATATGCTCATCAATTTTTGTGAAGTTTTGACTTTTCGTTTAGGATTTATAGGCTTTTGACTGTATTTTGCCCCGCCCTTTTCTAAATGACCCTGCTACAGCCACCCAAATGCAAAATTTCAACTTTTTTTCGATAATTATTGATCTAGAGAGTCCAGAGAATAGGCCTAGACTGGTTTGGTTCCGATCAGGCGAAAAACCAGGGACTAGTTCGCAAAAGTAGATTTTGGACAAAATTGGACATAGCGGAAAATTTTTCTTGCCTAAATCGAAATTGGAGATATACATTTTGTCCGTCTTGAGCCAAGGATCACAGTGGTGTAAAAAGCCTTGAGGCTAGGACCAACGGTCGATGAGTTATGAGCAATTTAGTACATTTTGGTTGCTGTAGCGCCACCTATGGGCCAATCGGGGTCATACTCTGATAGGTTCTCCCCAAAAGTGTGGCCTACCATCTGACCGAGTTTCAAGTCTCTAGGCCTTAGGGTTTGGGCTGCATGATGCGTTTTAGGGGAATTTTTTTTTTTTTCAAATAGCAATTACAATAGGTTTTCAGCACTTTGTGCTTGAACACCTAATACTAATGAGACCTTTTTGACAGTTATAGCGCCACCTATGGTCCGATCTCCATGAAACCTTGCATGCTTCTTCGCCATGTTATGACACATATGCTCATCAATTTTTGTGAAGTTTTGGCTTTTCGTTTAGGATTTATAGGCTTTTGACTGTATTTTGCCCCGCCCCTTTTCTAAATGACCCTGCTACAGCCACCCAAATGCAAAATTTCAACTTTTTTTCGATTATTATTGATCTAGAGAGTCCAGAGAATAGGCCTAGACTGGTTTGGTTCCGATCAGGCGAAAAACCAGGGACTAGTTTGCAAAAGTAGGTTTTGGACAAAATTCGACATAGCGGAAACTTTTTCTTGGCTAAATCGAAATTGGAGATATAAATTTTGTCCGTCTGGAGCCAAAGATCACAGTGGTGTAAAAAGCTTGAGGCTAGGACCAACGGTCGGTGAGTTATCAGCAATTTAGTACTTTTGGTTGCTGTAGCGCCACCTATGGGCCAATCGGGGTCATACTCTGATAGGTTCTCCCCAAAAGTGTGGCCTACCATCTGACCGAGTTTCAAGTCTCTAGGCCGTAGGGTTTGGGCTGCATGATGCGTTTTAGGGGAATTTTTTTTTCAAATAGCAATTACAATAGGTTTTCAGCACTTCGTGCTTGAACACCTAATACTAATGAGACCTTTTTGACAGTTATAGCGCCACCTATGGTCCGATCTCCATGAAACTTTGCATGCTTCTTCGCCATGTTATGACACATATGCTCATCAATTTTTGTGAAGTTTTGACTTTTCGTTTAGGATTTATAGGCTTTTGACTGTATTTTGCCCCGCCCTTTTCTAAATGACCCTGCTACAGCCACCCAAATGCAAAATTTCAACTTTTTTTCGATAATTATTGATCTAGAGAGTCCAGAGAATAGGCCTAGACTGGTTTGGTTCCGATCAGGCGAAAAACCAGGGACTAGTTCGCAAAAGTAGATTTTGGACAAAATTGGACATAGCGGAAAATTTTTCTTGCCTAAAATTTTTCTTGCCTAAATCGAAATTGGAGATATACATTTTGTCCGTCTTGAGCCAAGGATCACAGTGGTGTAAAAAGCCTTGAGGCTAGGACCAACGGTCGATGAGTTATGAGCAATTTAGTACTTTTGGTTACTGTAGCGCCACCTATGGGCCAATCGGGGTCATACTCTGATAGGTTCTCCCCAAAAGTGTGGCCTACCATTTGACCAAGTTTCAAGTCTCTAGGCCTTAGGGTTTGGGCTGCATGATGCGTTTTAGGGGAATTTTTTTTTTTTCAAATAGCAATTACAATAGGTTTTCAGCACTTTGTGCTTGAACACCTAATACTAATGAGACCTTTTTGACAGTTATAGCGCCACCTATGGTCCGATCTCCATGAAACTTTGCATGCTTCTTCGCCATGTTATGACACATATGCTCATCAATTTTTGTGAAGTTTTGACTTTTCGTTTAGGATTTATAGGCTTTTGACTGTATTTTGCCCCGCCCCTTTTCTAAATGACCCTGCTACAGCCACCCAAATGCAAAGTTTCAACTTTTTTTCGATTATTATTGATCTAGAGAGTCCAGAGAATAGGCCTAGACTGGTTTGGTTCCGATCAGGCGAAAAACCAGGGACTAGTTTGCAAAAGTAGGTTTTGGACAAAATTCGACATAGCGGAAACTTTTTCTTGGCTAAATCGAAATTGGAGATATAGATTTTGTCCGTCTGGAGCCAAAGATCACAGTGGTGTAAAAAGCTTGAGGCTAGGACCAACGGTCGGTGAGTTATCAGCAATTTAGTACTTTTGGTTGCTGTAGCGCCACCTATGGGCCAATCGGGGTCATACTCTGATAGGTTCTCCCCAAAAGTGTGGCCTACCATCTGACCGAGTTTCAAGTCTCTAGGCCGTAGGGTTTGGGCTGCATGATGCGTTTTAGGGGAATTTTTTTTTCAAATAGCAATTACAATAGGTTTTCAGCACTTCGTGCTTGAACACCTAATACTAATGAGACCTTTTTGACAGTTATAGCGCCACCTATGGTCCGATCTCCATGAAACTTTGCATGCTTCTTCGCCATGTTATGACACATATGCTCATCAATTTTTGTGAAGTTTTGACTTTTCGTTTAGGATTTATAGGCTTTTGACTGTACTTTGCCCCGCCCCTTTTCTAAATGACCCTCCTACAGCCACCCAAATGCAAAATTTCAACTTCTTTTCGATAATTATTGATCTAGACAGTCCAGTGAATAGGCCTAGACTGGTTTGGTTCCGATCAGGCGAAAAACCAGGGACTAGTTCGCAAAAGTAGATTTTGGACAAAATTGGACATAGCGGAAAATTTTTCTTGCCTAAATCGAAATTGGAGATATACATTTTGTCCGTCTTGAGCCAAGGATCACAGTGGTGTAAAACGCCTTGAGGGTAGGACCAACGGTCGATGAGTTATGAACAATTTAGTACTTTAGGTTGCTGTAGCGCCACCTATGGGCCAATCGGGGTCATACTCTAATAGGTTCTCCCCAAAAGTGTGGCCTACCATCTGACCGAGTTTCAAGTCTCTAGGCCTTAGGGTTTGGGCTGCATGATGCGTTTTAGGGGAATTTTTTTTTTCAAATAGCAATTACAATAGGTTTTCAGCACTTCGTGCTTGAACACCTAATACTAATGAGACCTTTTTGACAGTTATAGCGCCACCTATGGTCCGATCTCCATGAAACTTTGCATGCTTCTTCGCCATGTTATGACACATATGCTCATCAATTTTTGTGAAGTTTTGACTTTTCGTTTAGGATTTATAGGCTTTTGACTGTACTTTGCCCCGCCCCTTTTCTAAATGACCCTCCTACAGCCACCCAAATGCAAAATTTCAACTTCTTTTCGATAATTATTGATCTAGACAGTCCAGTGAATAGGCCTAGACTGGTTTGGTTCCGATCAGGCGAAAAACCAGGGACTAGTTCGCAAAAGTAGATTTTGGACAAAATTGGACATAGCGGAAAATTTTTCTTGCCTAAATCGAAATTGGAGATATACATTTTGTCCGTCTTGAGCCAAGGATCACAGTGGTGTAAAACGCCTTGAGGGTAGGACCAACGGTCGATGAGTTATGAACAATTTAGTACTTTAGGTTGCTGTAGCGCCACCTATGGGCCAATCGGGGTCATACTCTAATAGGTTCTCCCCAAAAGTGTGGCCTACCATCTGACCAAGTTTCAAGTCTCTAGGCCTTAGGGTTTGGGCTGCATGATGCGTTTTAGGGGAATTTTTTTTTTCAAATAGCAATTACAATAGGTTTTCAGCACTTCGTGCTTGAACACCTAATAATAATGAGACCTTTTTGACAGTTATAGCGCCACCTATGGTCCGATCTCCATGAAACTTTGCATGCTTCTTCGCCATGTTATGACACATATGCTCATCAATTTTTGTGAAGTTTTGACTTTTCGTTTAGGATTTATAGGCTTTTGACTGTACTTTGCCCCGCCCCTTTTCTAAATGACCCTCCTACAGCCACCCAAATGCAAAATTTCAACTTCTTTTCGATAATTATTGATCTAGACAGTCCAGTGAATAGGCCTAGACTGGTTTGGTTCCGATCAGGCGAAAAACCAGGGACTAGTTTGCAAAAGTAGATTTTGGACAAAATTGGACATAGCGGAAAATTTTTCTTGCCTAAATCGAAATTGGAGATATACATTTTGTCCGTCTTAAGCCAAGGATCACAGTGGTGTAAAACGCCTTGAGGGTAGGACCAACGGTCGATGAGTTATGAACAATTTAGTACTTTAGGTTGCTGTAGCGCCACCTATGGGCCAATCGGGGTCATACTCTAATAGGTTCTCCCCAAAAGTGTGGCCTACCATCTGACCAAGTTTCAAGTCTCTAGGCCTTAGGGTTTGGGCTGCATGATGCGTTTTAGGGGATTTTTTTTTTTTTCAAATAGCAATTACAATAGGTTTTCAGCACTTCGTGCTTGAACACCTAATAATAATGAGACCTTTTTGACAGTTATAGCGCCACCTATGGTCCGATCTCCATGAAACTTTGCATGCTTCTTCGCCATGTTATGACACATATGCTCATACATTTTTGTGAGGTTTTGACTTTTCGTTTAGGATTTATAGGCTTTTGACTGTATTTTGCCCCGCCCCTTTAATAAATGACCCTGCTATAGCCACCCAAATGCAAAATTTCAACTTTTTTTCGATAATTATTGATCTAGAGAGTCTAGAAAATAGGCCTAGACTGGTTTGGTTCCGATCAGGCGAAAAACCAGGGACTAGTTTGCAAAAGTAGATTTTGGACAAAATTGGACATAGCGGAAATTTTTTCTTGCCTAAATCGAAATTGGAGATATACATTTTGTCCGTCTTTAGCCAAGGATCACAGTGGTGTAAAAAGCCTTGAGGCTAGGACCAACGGTCGATGAGTTATGAGCAATTTAGTACTTTTGGTTGCTGTAGTGCCACGTATGGGCCAATCAGGGTCATACTCTGATAGGTTCTCCCCAAAAGTGTGGCCTACCATCTGACCGAGTTTCAAGTCTCTAGGCCCTAGGGTTTGGGCTGCATGATGCGATTTAGGGGAATTTTTTTTTTCAAATAGCAATTACAATAGGTTTTCAGCACTTCGTGCTTGAACACCTAATACTAATGAGACCTTTTTGACAGTTATAGCGCCACCTATGGTCCGATCTCCATGAAACTTTGCATGCTTCTTCGCCATGTTATGACACATATGCTCATCAATTTTTGTGAAGTTTTGACTTTTCGTTTAGGATTTATAGGCTTTTGACTGTATTTTGCCCCGCCCTTTTCTAAATGACCCTGCTACAGCCACCCAAATGCAAAATTTCAACTTTTTTTCGATAATTATTGATCTAGAGAGTCCAGAGAATAGGCCTAGACTGCTTTGGTTCCGATCAGGCGAAAAACCAGGGACTAGTTCGCAAAAGTAGATTTTGGACAAAATTGGACATAGCGGAAAATTTTTCTTGCCTAAATCGAAATTGGAGATATACATTTTGTCCGTCTTGAGCCAAGGATTACAGTGGTGTAAAACGCCTTGAGGGTAGGACCAACGGTCGATGAGTTATGAGCAATTTAGTACTTTTGGTTGCTGTAGCGCCACCTATGGGCCAATCGGGGTCATACTCTGATGGGTTCTCCCCAAAAGTGTGGCCTGCCATCTGACCGGGTTTCAAGTCTCTAGGCCTTAGGGTTTGGGCTGCATGATGCGTTTTAGGGGATTTTTTTTTTTCAAATAGCAATTACAATAGGTTTTCAGCACTTCGTGCTTGAACACCTAATACTAATGAGACCTTTTTGACAGTTATAGCGCCACCTATGGTCCGATCTCCATGACACTTTGCATGCTTCTTCGCCATGTTATGACACATATGCTCATCAATTTTTGTGAAGTTTTGACTTTTCGTTTAGGATTTATAGGCTTTTGACTGTACTTTGCCCCGCCCCTTTTCTAAATGACCCTGCTACAGCCACCCAAATGCAAAATTTCAACGTTTTTTTCGATAATTATTGATCTAGAGAGTCCAGAGAATAGGCCTAGACTGGTTTGGTTCCGATCAGGCGAAAAACCAGGGACTAGTTCGCAAAAGTAGATTTTGGACAAAATTGGACATAGCGGAAAATTTTTCTTGCCTAAAATTTTTCTTGCCTAAATCGAAATTGGAGATATACATTTTGTCCGTCTTGAGCCAAGGATCACAGTGGTGTAAAAAGCCTTGAGGCTAGGACCAACGGTCGATGAGTTATGAGCAATTTAGTACTTTTGGTTGCTGTAGCGCCACCTATGGGCCAATCGGGGTCATACTCTGATAGGTTCTCCCCAAAAGTGTGGCCTACCATCTGACCGAGTTTCAAGTCTCTAGGCCTTAGGGTTTGGGCTGCATGATGCGTTTTAGGGGAATTTTTTTTTTTTTCAAATAGCAATTACAATAGGTTTTCAGCACTTTGTGCTTGAACACCTAATACTAATGAGACCTTTTTGACAGTTATAGCGCCACCTATGGTCCGATCTCCATGAAACTTTGCATGCTTCTTCGCCATGTTATGACACATATGCTCATAAATTTTTGTGAGGTTTTGACTTTTCGTTTAGGATTTATAGGCTTTTGACTGTATTTTTCCCCGCCCCTTTTCTAAATGACCCTGCTACAGCCACCCAAATGCAAAATTTCAACTTTTTTTTGATAATTATTGATCTAGAGAGTCTAGAGAATAGGCCTAGACTGGTTTGGTTCCGATCAGGCGAAAAACCAGGGACTAGTTTGCAAAAGTAGATTTTGGACAAAATTGGACATAGCGGAAAAATTTTCTTGCCTAAATCGAAATTGGAGATATACATTTTGTCCGTCTTTAGCCAAGGATCACAGTGGTGTAAAAAGCCTTGAAGCTAAGACCAACGGTCGATGAGTTATGAGCAATTTAGTACTTTTTTTTGCTGTAGTGCCACGTATGGGCCAATCAGGGTCATACTCTGATAGGTTCTCCCCAAAAGTGTGCCTACCATCTGACCGAGTTTCAAGTCTCTAGGCCCTAGGGTTTGGGCTGCATGATGCGATTTAGGGGAATTTTTTTTTTCAAATAGCAATTACAATAGGTTTTCAGCACTTCGTGCTTGAACACCTAATACTAATGAGACCTTTTTGACAGTTATAGCGCCACCTATGGTCCGATCTCCATGAAACTTTGCATGCTTCTTTGGCATGTTATGACACATATGCTCATCAATTTTTGTGAAGTTTTGACTTTTCGTTTAGGATTTATAGGCTTTTGACTGTATTTTTCCCCGCCCTTTTCTAAATGACCCTGCTACAGCCACCCAAATGCAAAATTTCAACTTTTTTTCGATAATTATTGATCTAGAGAGTCCAGAGAATAGGCCTAGACTGGTTTGGTTCCGATCAGGCGAAAAACCAGGGACTAGTTCGCAAAAGTAGATTTTGGACAAAATTGGACATAGCGGAAAATTTTTCTTGCCTAAATCGAAATTGGAGATATACATTTTGTCCGTCTTGAGCCAAGGATCACAGTGGTGTAAAAAGCCTTGAGGCTAGGACCAACGGTCGATGAGTTATGAGCAATTTAGTACTTTTGGTTGCTGTAGCGCCACCTATGGGCCAATCGGGGTCATACTCTGATAGGTTCTCCCCAAAAGTGTGGCCTACCATCTGACCGAGTTTCAAGTCTCTAGGCCTTAGGGTTTGGGCTGCATGATGCGTTTTAGGGGATTTTTTTTTTTTTCAAATAGCAATTACAATAGGTTTTCAGCACTTTGTGCTTGAACACCTAATACTTATGAGACCTTTTTGACAGTTATAGCGCCACCTATGGTCCGATCTCCATGAAACTTTGCATGCTTCTTCGCCATGTTATGACACATATGCTCATAGATTTTTGTGAGGTTTTGACTTTTCGTTTAGGATTTATAGGCTTTTGACTGTATTTTGCCCCGCCCCTTTAATAAATGACCCTGCTATAGCCACCCAAATGCAAAATTTCAACTTTTTTTCGATAATTATTGATCTAGAGAGTCTAGAGAATAGGCCTAGACTGGTTTGGTTCCGATCAGGCGAAAAACCAGGGACTAGTTTGCAAAAGTAGATTTTGGACAAAATTGGACATAGCGGAAAAATTTTCTTGCCTAAATCGAAATTGGAGATATACATTTTGTCCGTCTTTAGCCAAGGATCACAGTGGTGTAAAAAGCCTTGAAGCTAAGACCAACGGTCACTGAGTTATGAGCAATTTAGTACTTTTTTTTGCTGTAGTGCCACGTATGGGCCAATCAGGGTCATACTCTGATAGGTTCTCCCCAAAAGTGTGCCTACCATCTGACCGAGTTTCAAGTCTCTAGGCCCTAGGGTTTGGGCTGCATGATGCGATTTAGGGGAATTTTTTTTTTCAAATAGCAATTACAATAGGTTTTCAGCACTTCGTGCTTGAACACCTAATACTAATGAGACCTTTTTGACAGTTATAGCGCCACCTATGCTCCGATCTCCATGAAACTTTGCATGCTTCTTTGGCATGTTATGACACATATGCTCATCAATTTTTGTGAAGTTTTGACTTTTCGTTTAGGATTTATAGGCTTTTGACTGTATTTTGCCCCGCCCTTTTCTAAATGACCCTGCTACAGCCACCCAAATGCAAAATTTCAACTTTTTTTCGATAATTATTGATCTAGAGAGTCCAGAGAATAGGCCTAGACTGGTTTGGTTCCGATCAGGCGAAAAACCAGGGACTAGTTCGCAAAAGTAGATTTTGGACAAAATTGGACATAGCGGAAAATTTTTCTTGCCTAAATCGAAATTGGAGATATACATTTTGTCCGTCTTGAGCCAAGGATCACAGTGGTGTAAAAAGCCTTGAGGCTAGGACCAACGGTCGATGAGTTATGAGCAATTTAGTACTTTTGGTTGCTGTAGCGCCACCTATGGGCCAATCGGGGTCATACTCTGATAGGTTCTCCCCAAAAGTGTGGCCTACCATCTGACCGAGTTTCAAGTCTCTAGGCCTTAGGGTTTGGGCTGCATGATGCGTTTTAGGGGAATTTTTTTTTTTTTCAAATAGCAATTACAATAGGTTTTCAGCACTTTGTGCTTGAACACCTAATACTAATGAGACCTTTTTGACAGTTATAGCGCCACCTATGGTCCGATCTCCATGAAACTTTGCATGCTTCTTCGCCATGTTATGACACATATGCTCATAAATTTTTGTGAGGTTTTGACTTTTCGTTTAGGATTTATAGGCTTTTGACTGTATTTTGCCCCGCCCCTTTAATAAATGACCCTGCTACAGCCACCCAAATGCAAAATTTCAACTTTTTTTCGATAATTATTGATCTAGAGAGTCTAGAGAATAGGCCTAGACTGGTTTGGTTCCGATCAGGCGAAAAACCAGGGACTAGTTTGCAAAAGTAGATTTTGGACAAAATTAGACATAGCGGAAAAATTGTCTTGCCTAAATCGAAATTGGAGATATACATTTTGTCCGTCTTTAGCCAAGGATCACAGTGGTGTAAAAAGCCTTGAAGCTAAGACCAACGGTCGATGAGTTATGAGCAATTTAGTACTTTTTTTTGCTGTAGTGCCACGTATGGGCCAATCAGGGTCATACTCTGATAGGTTCTCCCCAAAAGTGTGCCTACCATCTGACCGAGTTTCAAGTCTCTAGGCCCTAGGGTTTGGGCTGCATGATGCGATTTTGGGGAATTTTTTTTTTCAAATAGCAATTACAATAGGTTTTCAGCACTTCGTGCTTGAACACCTAATACTAATGAGACCTTTTTGACAGTTATAGCGCCACCTATGGTCCGATCTCCATGAAACTTTGCATGCTTCTTTGGCATGTTATGACACATATGCTCATCAATTTTTGTGAAGTTTTGACTTTTCGTTTAGGATTTATAGGCTTTTGACTGTATTTTGCCCCGCCCTTTTCTAAATGACCCTGCTACAGCCACCCAAATGCAAAATTTCAACTTTTTTTCGATAATTATTGATCTAGAGAGTCCAGAGAATAGGCCTAGACTGGTTTGGTTCCGATCAGGCGAAAAACCAGGGACTAGTTCGCAAAAGTAGATTTTGGACAAAATTGGACATAGCGGAAAATTTTTCTTGCCTAAATCGAAATTGGAGATATACATTTTGTCCGTCTTGAGCCAAGGATCACAGTGGTGTAAAAAGGCTTGAGGCTAGGACCAACGGTCGATGAGTTATGAGCAATTTAGTACTTTTGGTTGCTGTAGCGCCACCTATGGGCCAATCGGGGTCATACTCTGATAGGTTCTCCCCAAAAGTGTGGCCTACCATCTGACCGAGTTTCAAGTCTCTAGGCCTTAGGGTTTGGGCTGCATGATGCGTTTTAGGGGATTTTTTTTTTTTTTCAAATAGCAATTACAATAGGTTTTCAGCACTTTGTGCTTGAACACCTAATACTAATGAGACCTTTTTGACAGTTATAGCGCCACCTATGGTCCGATCTCCATGAAACTTTGCATGCTTCTTCGCCATGTTATGACACATATGCTCATCAATTTTTGTGAAGTTTTGACTTTTCGTTTAGGATTTATAGGCTTTTGACTGTATTTTGCCCCGCCCCTTTTCTAAATGACCCTGCTACAGCCACCCAAATGCAAAATTTCAACTTTTTTTCGATTATTATTGATCTAGAGAGTCCAGAGAATAGGCCTAGACTGGTTTGGTTCCGATCAGGCGAAAAACCAGGGACTAGTTCGCAAAAGTAGGTTTTGGACAAAATTCGACATAGCGGAAACTTTTTCTTGGCTAAATCGAAATTGGAGATATAGATTTTGTCCGTCTGGAGCCAAAGATCACAGTGGTGTAAAAATCTTGAGGCTAGGACCAACGGTCGGTGAGTTATCAGCAATTTAGTACTTTTGGTTGCTGTAGCGCCACCTATGGGCCAATCGGGGTCATACTCTGATAGGTTCTCCCCAAAAGTGTGGCCTACCATCTGACCGAGTTTCAAGTCTCTAGGCCGTAGGGTTTGGGCTGCATGATGCGTTTTAGGGGAATTTTTTTTTTCAAATAGCAATTACAATAGGTTTTCAGCACTTCGTGCTTGAACACCTAATACTAATGAGACCTTTTTGACAGTTATAGCGCCACCTATGGTCCGATCTCCATGAAACTTTGCATGCTTCTTTGGCATGTTATGACACATATGCTCATCAATTTTTGTGAAGTTTTGACTTTTCGTTTAGGATTTATAGGCTTTTGACTGTATTTTGCCCCGCCCTTTTCTAAATGACCCTGCTACAGCCACCCAAATGCAAAATTTCAACTTTTTTTCGATAATTATTGATCTAGAGAGTCCAGAGAATAGGCCTAGACTGGTTTGGTTCCGATCAGGCGAAAAACCAGGGACTAGTTCGCAAAAGTAGATTTTGGACAAAATTGGACATAGCGGAAAATTTTTCTTGCCTAAATCGAAATTGGAGATATACATTTTGTCCGTCTTGAGCCAAGGATCACAGTGGTGTAAAAAGCCTTGAGGCTAGGACCAACGGTCGATGAGTTATGAGCAATTTAGTACTTTTGGTTGCTGTAGCGCCACCTATGGGCCAATCGGGGTCATACTCTGATAGGTTCTCCCCAAAAGTGTGGCCTACCATCTGACCGAGTTTCAAGTCTCTAGGCCTTAGGGTTTGGGCTGCATGATGCGTTTTAGGGGATTTTTTTTTTTTTTCAAATAGCAATTACAATAGGTTTTCAGCACTTTGTGCTTGAACACCTAATACTAATGAGACCTTTTTGACAGTTATAGCGCCACCTATGGTCCGATCTCCATGAAACTTTGCATGCTTCTTCGCCATGTTATGACACATATGCTCATCAATTTTTGTGAAGTTTTGACTTTTCGTTTAGGATTTATAGGCTTTTGACTGTATTTTGCCCCGCCCCTTTTCTAAATGACCCTGCTACAGCCACCCAAATGCAAAATTTCAACTTTTTTTCGATTATTATTGATCTAGAGAGTCCAGAGAATAGGCCTAGACTGGTTTGGTTCCGATCAGGCGAAAAACCAGGGACTAGTTCGCAAAAGTAGGTTTTGGACAAAATTCGACATAGCGGAAACTTTTTCTTGGCTAAATCGAAATTGGAGATATAGATTTTGTCCGTCTGGAGCCAAAGATCACAGTGGTGTAAAAATCTTGAGGCTAGGACCAACGGTCGGTGAGTTATGAACAATTTAGTACTTTAGGTTGCTGTAGCGCCACCTATGGGCCAATCGGGGTCATACTCTGATAGATTCTCCCCAAAAGTGTGGCCTACCATCTTACCAAGTTTCAAGTCTCTAGGCCTTAGGGTTTGGGCTGCATGATGCGTTTTAGGGGAATTTTTTTTTTTCAAATAGCAATTACAATAGGTTTTCAGCACTTCGTGCTTGAACACCTAATACTAATGAGACCTTTTTGACAGTTATAGCGCCACCTATGGTCCGATCTCCATGAAACTTTGCATGCTTCTTCGCCATGTTATGACACATATGCTCATAAATTTTTGTGAGGTTTTGACTTTTCGTTTAGGATTTATAGGCTTTTGACTGTATTTTGCCCCGCCCCTTTACTAAATGACCCTGCTACAGCCACCCAAATGCAAAATTTCAACTTTTTTTCGATAATTATTGATCTAGAGAGTCTAGAAAATAGGCCTAGACTGGTTTGGTTCCGATCAGGCGAAAAACCAGGGACTAGTTTGCAAAAGTAGATTTTGGACAAAATTGGACATAGCGGAAATTTTTTCTTGCCTAAATCGAAATTGGAGATATACATTTTGTCCGTCTTTAGCCAAGGATCACAGTGGTGTAAAAAGCCTTGAAGCTAAGACCAACGGTCGATGAGTTATGAGCAATTTAGTACTTTTGGTTGCTGTAGTGCCACCTATGGGCCAATCGGGGTCATACTCTGATAGGTTCTCCCCAAAAGTGTGGCCTACCATCTGACCGAGTTTCAAGTCTCTAGGCCCTAGGGTTTGGGCTGCATGATGCGATTTAGGGGAATTTTTTTTTTCAAATAGCAATTACAATAGGTTTACAGCACTTTGTGCTTGAACACCTAATACTAATGAGACCTTTTCGACAGTTATAGCGCCACCTATGGTCCGATCTCCATGAAACTTTGCATGCTTCTTCGCCATGTTATGACACATATGCTCATCAATGTTTGTGAAGTTTTGACTTTTCGTTTAGGATTTATAGGCTTTTGACTGTATTTTGCCCCGCCCTTTTCTAAATGACCCTGCTACAGCCACCCAAATGCAAAATTTCAACTTTTTTTTCCGATAATTATTGATCTAGAGAGTCCAGAGAATAGGCCTAGACTGGTTTGGTTCCGATCAGGCGAAAAACCAGGGACTAGTTTGCAAAAGTAGGTTTTGGACAAAATTGGACATAGCGGAAACTTTTTCTTGCCTAAATCGAAATTGGAGATATACATTTTGTCCGTCTTGAGCCAAGGATCACAGTGGTGTAAAAAGCCTTGAGGCTAGGACCAACGGTCGATGAGTTATGAGCAATTTAGTACTTTTGGTTGCTGTAGCGCCACCTATGGGCCAATCGGGGTCATACTCTGATAGGTTCTCCCCAAAAGTGTGGCCTACCATCTGACCGAGTTTCAAGTCTCTAGGCCTTAGGGTTTGGGCTGCATGATGCGTTTTAGGGGAATTTTTTTTTTTTCAAATAGCAATTACAATAGGTTTTCAGCACTTCGTGCTTGAACACCTGATACTAATGAGACCTTTTTGACAGTTTTAGCGCCACCTATGGTCCGATCTCCATGAAACTTTGCATGCTTCTTCGCCATGTTATGACACATATGCTCATCAATTTTTGTGAAGTTTTGACTTTTCGTTTAGGATTTATAGGCTTTTGACTGTATTGTGCCCCGCCCCTTTACTAAATGACCCTGCTACAGCCACCCAAATGCAAAATTTCAACTTTTTTTCGATAATTATTGATCTAGAGAGTCCAGAGAATAGGCCTAGACTGGTTTGGTTCCGATCAGGCGAAAAACCAGGGACTAGTTCGCAAAAGTAGATTTTGGACAAAATTGGACATAGCGGAAAATATTTCTTGCCTAAATCGAAATTGGAGATATACATTTTGTCCGTCTTGAGCCAAGGATCACAGTGGTGTAAAAAGCCTTGAGGCTAGGACCAACGGTCGATGAGTTATGAGCGATTTAGTACTTTTGGTTGCTGTAGCGCCACCTATGGGCCAATCGGGGTCATACTCTGATAGCTTCTCCCCAAAAGTGTGGCCTACCATCTGACCAAGTTTCAAGTCTCTAGGCCTTAGGGTTTGGGCTGCATGATGCGTTTTAGGGAAAAAAAAATTTTTCAAATAGCAATTACAATAGGTTTTCAGCACTTCGTGCTGGAACACCTAATAATAATGAGACCTTTTTGACAGTTAAAGCGCCACGTATGGTCCGATCTCCATGAAACTTTGCATGCTTCTTTGCCATGTTATGACACATATGCTCATCAATTTGTGTGAAGTTTTGACTTTTCGTTTAGGATTTATAGTCTTTTGACTGTATTTCCCCCCGCCCCTTTTCTAAATGACCCTGCTACAGCCACCCAAATGCAAAATTTCAACTTTTTTTCGATAATTATTTATCTAGAGAGTCCAGAGAATAGGCCTAGACTGGTTTGGTTCCGATCAGGCGAAAAACCAGGGACTAGTTCACAAAAGTAGATTTTGGACAAAATTCAACATAGCGGAAAATTTTCTTGCCTAAATCTAAATTGGAGATATACATTTTGTCCGTCTTTAGCCAAGGATCACAGTGGTGTAAAACGCCTTGAGGGTAGGACCAACGGTCGATGAGTTATGAACAATTTAGTACTTTAGGTTGCTGTAGCGCCACGTATGGGCCAATCGGGGTCATACTCTGATAGGTTCTCCCCAAAAGTGTGGCCTACCATCTGACCAAGTTTCAAGTCTCTAGGCCTTAGGGTTTGGGCTGCATGATGCGTTTTAGGGGATTTTTTTTTTTTTTCAAATAGCAATTACAATAGGTTTTCAGCACTTTGTGCTTGAACACCTAATACTAATGAGACCTTTTTGACAGTTATAGCGCCACCTATGGTCCGATCTCCATGAAACTTTGCATGCTTCTTCGCCATGTTATGACACATATGCTCATACATTTTTGTGAGGTTTTGACTTTTCGTTTAGGATTTATAGGCTTTTGACTGTATTTTGCCCCGCCCCTTTTCTAAATGACCCTGCTACAGCCACCCAAATGCAAAATTTCAACTTGTTTTCGATAATTATTGATCTAGAGAGTCTAGAGAATAGGCCTAGACTGGTTTGGTTCCGATCAGGCGAAAAACCAGGGACTAGTTTGCAAAAGTAGATTTTGGACAAAATTGGACATAGCGGAAAAATTTTCTTGCCTAAATCGAAATTGGAGATATACATTTTGTCCGTCTTTAGCCAAGGATCACAGTGGTGTAAAAAGCCTTGAAGCTAAGACCAACGGTCGATGAGTTATGAGCAATTTAGTACTTTTTTTTGCTGTAGTGCCACGTATGGGCCAATCAGGGTCATACTCTGATAGGTTCTCCCCAAAAGTGTGCCTACCATCTGACCGAGTTTCAAGTCTCTAGGCCCTAGGGTTTGGGCTGCATGATGCGATTTAGGGGAATTTTTTTTTTCAAATAGCAATTACAATAGGTTTTCAGCACTTCGTGCTTGAACACCTAATACTAATGAGACCTTTTTGACAGTTATAGCGCCACCTATGGTCCGATCTCCATGAAACTTTGCATGCTTCTTTGGCATGTTATGACACATATGCTCATCAATTTTTGTGAAGTTTTGACTTTTTGTTTAGGATTTATAGGCTTTTGACTGTATTTTGCCCCGCCCTTTTCTAAATGACCCTGCTACAGCCACCCAAATGCAAAATTTCAACTTTTTTTCGATAATTATTGATCTAGAGAGTCCAGAGAATAGGCCTAGACTGGTTTGGTTCCGATCAGGCGAAAAACCAGGGACTAGTTCGCAAAAGTAGATTTTGGACAAAATTGGACATAGCGGAAAATTTTTCTTGCCTAAATCGAAATTGGAGATATACATTTTGTCCGTCTTGAGCCAAGGATCACAGTGGTGTAAAAAGCCTTGAGGCTAGGACCAACGGTCGATGAGTTATGAGCAATTTAGTACTTTTGGTTGCTGTAGCGCCACCTATGGGCCAATCGGGGTCATACTCTGATAGGTTCTCCCCAAAAGTGTGGCCTACCATCTGACCGAGTTTCAAGTCTCTAGGCCTTAGGGTTTGGGCTGCATGATGCGTTTTAGGGGAATTTTTTTTTTTTTCAAATAGCAATTACAATAGGTTTTCAGCACTTTGTGCTTGAACACCTAATACTAATGAGACCTTTTTGACAGTTATAGCGCCACCTATGGTCCGATCTCCATGAAACTTTGCATGCTTCTTCGCCATGTTATGACACAAATGCTCATCAATTTTTGTGAAGTTTTGACTTTTCGTTTAGGATTTATAGGCTTTTGACTGTATTTTGCCCCGCCCCTTTTCTAAATGACCCTGCTACAGCCACCCAAATGCAAAATTTCAACTTTTTTTCGATTATTATTGATCTAGAGAGTCCAGAGAATAGGCCTAGACTGGTTTGGTTCCGATCAGGCAAAAAACCAGGGACTAGTTCGCAAAAGTAGGTTTTGGACAAAATTCGACATAGCGGAAACTTTTTCTTGCCTAAATCGAAATTGGAGATATAGATTTTGTCCGTCTGGAGCCAAAGATCACAGTGGTGTAAAAAGCTTGAGGCTAGGACCAACGGTCGGTGAGTTATCAGCAATTTAGTACTTTTGGTTGCTGTAGCGCCACCTATGGGCCAATCGGGGTCATACTCTGATAGGTTCTCCCCAAAAGTGTGGCCTACCATCTGACCGAGTTTCAAGTCTCTAGGCCGTAGGGTTTGGGCTGCATGATGCGTTTTAGGGGAATTTTTTTTTCAAATAGCAATTACAATAGGTTTTCAGCACTTCGTGCTTGAACACCTAATACTAATGAGACCTTTTTGACAGTTATAGCGCCACCTATGGTCCGATCTCCATGAAACTTTGCATGCTTCTTCGCCATGTTATGACACATATGCTCATCAATTTTTGTGAAGTTTTGACTTTTCGTTTAGGATTTATAGGCTTTTGACTGTACTTTGTCCCGCCCCTTTTCTAAATGACCCTCCTACAGCCACCCAAATGCAAAATTTCAACTTCTTTTCGATAATTATTGATCTAGACAGTCCAGAGAATAGGCCTAGACTGGTTTGGTTCCGATCAGGCGAAAAACCAGGGACTAGTTCGCAAAAGTAGATTTTGGACAAAATTGGACATAGCGGAAAATTTTTCTTGCCTAAATCGAAATTGGAGATATACATTTTGTCCGCCTTGAGCCAAGGATCACAGTGGTGTAAAACGTCTTGAGGATAGGACCAACGGTCGATGAGTTATGAACAATTTAGTACTTTAGGTTCCTGTAGCGTAGCGTTTCTCAACGGGGGCGGTACCGCCCCCTTGGGGGCGTGTGGACAGTGTCGGGGGGCGTTGGGAACGAGGCAGCTGAGAGGGGGGCGCTCAGGCACAAATGGGGGGCGTTATGTCTGACTGTGGCACTATATACTCACTGTTATTATCACAACTTTTTTAAGCCTCTGACAACACATACAATGTTAATTTGAATGCATGGGCGTTTTAGGTACAGCATTGATTTCCACGCTGCTGCTCAAATCCATTCCACCTTCATTCGGAGTCCCACCAGGCCAGACGATCCAATACGCACGTGCAGTCCCAAGCGCGAGTCTCAGGTTCCTATGAGAATATTAATATAAAATATCATATCGTAGAACATGTAGCCTACCGGTATATGAAAGCCTAGGCGTCATTTAGCCTACAGGGCGGTTTTGAAACACTTTTAAAACATCTCGCGGCACGGATGTACCAATACAAATAAAACATATCCAGTTAACTAGCAGCATTCGTTTCATTCGTTTGTTAAATAAGAGACGATCTAGCGCTGAAATGTGTTGTCTTCACTCGGACGCGCACTTCAGTCCGTTACGGAAAGTGAAAGTCTCCCTAAAAGATGTAAGAAATAAAAAAGCGAAACGGATGTATACTATTTTTGAATCCCTTTCTTTTTGGAATTTTTTGTAATGTTTCCCCTTATAGTTTTTTTTTTCTTTCTGTCTATTGTTTCTTTGATGCTATTATGAATGTAATAGATATAATACTATGTGATCCTCCGTATGTGTATGTTATATATTGTTCTTGTTATGCAATAAAAAAAAAGAGAAAAAAAAAAGAAAGTGAATCAGGACATCATCACATCTTTGTATACATTTTTATTTATTTACACCAGTAAGCTAACGTTACAAGACATCGTCTTTCAAAACATTACCTGCGCAAAAGAAAAAAAAAAGAATGAATGAGTCATTCGAACTTTTGAAAATGCCCTTCCGAATGCGTCTCTGTCCGACATAATTCCATAGCGTCCATGTTTTAATGTAAAATAAAATTATGTCTGTGTTAATTAATTAATATTTAAATGTTGCTAGTAGCCCACTCAGACTTGTCCCGGCTAGTTACCGGCAAATTATCTCCATGGCAACGCTTAAAAACAAATGCCGCAGCCGGCAGAGTGGTAGAAAGAATGTGTCCAATCAAAATGTACACAAGCTTCGCGGTTTAAGATTAATGTGTCCAATCAAAATGCACACAATCACGTAAACTAAAACAATTTTGACATCAAAACACATTTAAACATCATGGCGGAAAACAAGAAGAAGTGCAGACAGTATAGTGTCGAGTATATTAAATATGGATTTATTCCCTCACCCACGAACATCCAGCTCCCTATGTGCCTGCTTTGCCAGCAGGTTTTTTCTAACGAGGCAATGAAACCGTCCCGTCTTAAGGAGCACCTTACTAAAATTCACCCGGATAAGGCATCCAAGGATGCTGCGTTTTTCCAGAACATCAAGGAGCAGCTTTCGAAACAGTCCATCTCCAAGATGTTCGCTAGGAAGGTAAACCAGACAGACAGTGGGTTAGTGGCCTCCTATAACATCTCTCTTATGATAGCGAAGTCCGGATTGCCATTTACAGCGGGGGAGAAGCTGGTTATCCCAGCGATTAAAGAGGCCATCTCCACTGTCATGGAGAGAGACCCATCGCCAGTGATGCAGGTTTATTATTGCAAATTATTTTTTTTGGATAAAAGCGTCTTCTACATAGCCCAAATGTAATAATAATAATGGTAATAATGGTAATTATTATTATTTGCGTTTATAACTATAAATTAGTTAACTGAAGACATAATATGTTAACCGACGCCTCGGTTGAAAACATCTCAACTTTTCAGAATGCCGCAAGTGCACAGCAAGTCATAATGACAAAACCCATCTGATCAGCTTCGGCCTTTCCGTAACAACATCGAACGCTCGGCCGGACAGCTGATCATAGCTGTACAGGGCAGGTTTTTTTTTTTCTCATCTCCATAAATATATCTACTAGTAAAGCTAATGCAAGGGCTAGAAATCAATCAATCCTTTGTATCAAATGCAATGAATCCTCGTCATCATGTCATGGAGAGCGCAGTTCATGCTTTCTTAGCAACAACAGACGGGAGCGCAAGCGCTTGTGGAAAGGAGAAAACGATGCGGCCCTTATGTACACTTATTAGGTGTACTTTAGTAATTCAGAATAAGACAAAAGCACGGTTTTGAAAATGGATATACTGACTCAATACATAAATGTTTCACAATTTAAATACTTAAAGTTACGGATTTCATAATAATAATAATGATAATTATAATTTTAAGAAGAAAATAAGGACGTCAATCATACACATTATTATTGTTTTTATTATTATTATTATAACAGAATGATAATCAGCATACATTCAATAAAGACATTTAGCCCTTTTTTGGTGGTGGTGGGGGGCGGTCAGGGTTCTGGATCTTGGAAAGGGGGCGCTGGGCCAAAAAAGGTTGAGAACCACTGCTGTAGCGCCACCTATGGGCCAATCGGGGTCATACTCTGATAGGTTCTCCCCAAAAGTGTGGCCTACCATCTGACCAAGTTTCAAGTCTCTAGGCCTTAGGGTTTGGGCTGCATGATGCGTTTTAGGGGAATTTTTTTTTTCATATAGCAATTACAATAGGTTTTCAGCACTTCGTGCTTGAACACCTAATAATAATGAGACCTTTTTGACAGTTATAGCGCCACCTATGGTCCGATCTCCATGAAACTTTGCATGCTTCTTCGCCATGTTATGACACATATGCTCATCAATTTTTGTGAAGTTTTGACTTTTCGTTTAGGATTTATAGGCTTTTGACTGTATTTTCCCCCGCCCCTTTTCTAAATGACCCTGCTACAGCCACCCAAATGCAAAATTTCAACTTTTTTTCGATAATTATTGATCTAGAGAGTCCAGAGAATAGGCCTAGACTTGTTTGGTTCCGATCAGGCGAAAAACCAGGGACTAGTTCGCAAAAGTAGATTTTGGACAAAATTGGACATAGCGGAAAATTTTTCTAGCCTAAATCGAAATTGGAGATATACATTTTGTCCGTCATGAGCCAAGGATCACAGTGGTGTAAAAAGCCTTGAGGCTAGGACCAACGGTCGATGAGTTATGAGCAATTTAGTACTTTTGGTTGCTGTAGCGCCACCTATGGGCCAATCGGGGTCATACTCTGATAGGTTCTCCCCAAAAGTGTGGCCTACCATCTGACCGAGTTTCAAGTCTCTAGGCCCTAGGGTTTGGGCTGCATGATGCGATTTAGGGGAATTTTTTTTTTCAAATAGCAATTACAATAGGTTTTCAGCACTTCGTGCTTGAACACCTAATACTAATGAGACCTTTTTGACAGTTATAGCGCCACCTATGGTCCGATCTCCATGAAACTTTGCATGCTTCTTCGCCATGTTATGACACATATGCTCATCAATTTTTGTGAAGTTTTGACTTTTCGTTTAGGATTTATAGGCTTTTGACTGTATTTTGCCCCGCCCTTTTCTAAATGACCCTGCTACAGCCACCCAAATGCAAAATTTCAACTTTTTTTTCAATAATTATTGATCTAGAGAGTCCAGAGAATAGGCCTAGACTGGTTTGGTTCCGATCAGGCGAAAAACCAGGGACTAGTTTGCAAAAGTAGGTTTTGGACAAAATTGGACATAGCGGAAACTTTTTCTTGCCTAAATCGAAATTGGAGATATACATTTTGTCCGTCTTGAGCCAAGGATCACAGTGGTGTAAAAAGCCTTGAGGCTAGGACCAACGGTCGATGAGTTATGAGCAATTTAGTACTTTTGGTTGCTGTAGCGCCACCTATGGGCCAATCGGGGTCATACTCTGATAGGTTCTCCCCAAAAGTGTGGCCTACCATCTGACCGAGTTTCAAGTCTCTAGGCCTTAGGGTTTGGGCTGCATGATGCGTTTTAGGGGAATTTTTTTTTTTTCAAATAGCAATTACAATAGGTTTTCAGCACTTCGTGCTTGAACACCTAATACTAATGAGACCTTTTTGACAGTTTTAGCGCCACCTATGGTCCGATCTCCATGAAACTTTGCATGCTTCTTCGCCATGTTATGACACATATGCTCATCAATTTTTGTGAAGTTTTGACTTTTCGTTTAGGATTTATAGGCTTTTGACTGTATTGTGCCCCGCCCCTTTACTAAATGACCCTGCTACAGCCACCCAAATGCAAAATTTCAACTTTTTTTCGATAATTATTTATCTAGAGAGTCCAGAGAATAGGCCTAGACTGGTTTGGTTCCGATCAGGCGAAAAACCAGGGACTAGTTCACAAAAGTAGATTTTGGACAAAATTCAACATAGCGGAAAATTTTCTTGCCTAAATCTAAATTGGAGATATACATTTTGTCCGCCTTGAGCCAAGGATCATAGCGGTGTAAAAAGCTTGAGGCTAGGACCAACGGTCGATGAGTTATGAGCAATTTAGTACTTTTGGTTGCTGTAGAGCCACCTATGGGCCAATCGGGGTCATACTCTGATAGGTTCTCCCCAAAAGTGTGGCCTACCATCTGACCGAGTTTCAAGTCTCTAGGCCTTAGGGTTTGGGCTGCATGATGCGTTTTAGGGGAATTTTTTTTTTCAAATAGCAATTAAAATAGGTTTTCAGCACTTTGTGCTTGAACACCTAATAATAATGAGACCTTTTTGACAGTTATAGCGCCACCTATGGTCCGATCTCCATGAAACTTTGCATGTTTCTTCGCCATGTTATGACACATATGCTCATAAATGTTTGTGAAGTTTTGACTTTTCGTTTAGGATTTATAGGCTTTTGACTGTATTTTGCCCCGCCCCTTTTCTAAATGACCCTGCTACAGCCACCCAAATGCAAAATTTCAACTTTTTTTCGATAATTATTGATCTAGAGAGTCCAGTGAATAGGCCTAGACTGGTTTGGTTCCGATCGGGCGAAAAACCAGGGACTAGTTCGCAGCGACCAAGGGTCGAGGAGTTATGAGCAATTTAGTACTTTTGGTTGCTGTAGCTTCACCTATTGGCCAATCGGGGTCATTCTCTGATAGGTTGTCCCCAAACGTGTGGCCTACCATCTGGCCGAGTTTCAAGTCTCTGGGCTTTTACAATAACGATTTCTCAAAACCGTCCCTGCCCCGGAGGAGCCCTAAGAAGCCTGATAGCCTCGTTTTTTGCGACAGGACTTCCTGTCTAAGCTTTACTAGAGATGACGATAATCCTCAGATCTTGCCTACCTCTAGATAGCTTAGTTCCTCCTCGGAGGATCATTGGAAAAAGCAGGCACCTCGGCACCCTGAAACAGCTAACCGGCAGGGAAATCGAACTGACTGCTCTACGACCCCCTCGGAGGATCGTTTGGGGACACTGACACCTTGGTGCCCTGAACCGGCAGGAAAACCGAACTGGCAGCGCTGCGACCCCACTCAGAGAGTCGCACCCCAGAGGGCGCCGAGGAGAAACGATTTCTCAAAACCATCCCTACCCCGGAGGGGACCACCCTTAGAAGCCTGATAGCCTTGGCGTTAGGGCTTCTTCTTTGTCCAAGCTATTTAGAGATAAAACAGTCCTCAGATCTTGCATATCTCTAACTAGGTAGACTGCTACCGCCACCCAGGTCCCCCTCGATTGTGGAGGAGCCCAAATGGTGATGCTCGTTTTGAACTCTGTGCTCGTTTTGAACCCCCCCGCCCCCCCAGAGGGACACAGAGGAGAAACGATTCCTCGAAACCGTCTCTCCCTAGTATAGTTTATCTGTTTTTGCACGACGCAATTCTCAAATAGAGTCAGTGCTGACATCCTCACATTCATCCATGTCCTTATACTTTACGTCGGGGTTAAAAACGATGACGGCGACTCCGATGACGCCGACACATTTTTTTCTTTCTTTTTTCTTTCTTTCTAACTTATCTTTCTTTCTAACTATTTTGTCTTTCTTTTTCTGTCTTTCTAACAAAGCTTTCTTTCTTTCTAATTAATCTTTCTTTCTAACTAATCTATCTATCTATCTATCTATCTATCTATCTATCTATCTATCTATCCTATATTTCTCTTTATTTTTAACTAATCTTTCTTTCTTTCTTTCTAACTAATCTTTCTTTCTTTCTAACTAATCTATATATATTTCTTTCTTTCTAACTAATCTTTTTTTCTTTCTTTCTAACTAATCTCTTTTTCTTTCTTTCTAACTAATCTTTCTTTCTTTTTTTCTAACTTATCTTTCTCTTTATTTTTTTAATCAATCTTTCTTTCTTTCTTTCTTTCTAACTAATCTTTCTTTCTTTCTAACTAATCTTTCTTTCTTTTTCTAACTAATCTTTCTTTCCAACTAATCTTTTTTTTCTTTCTAACTAATCTTTCTTTCTTTCTATCTATCTAATATATCTTTCTTTCTAACTAATCATTCTTTCTTTATTTCTAACTAATCTTTCTTTCTTTTTTTCTAAGTAATCTTTCTTTCTTTCTTTCTACCTAGTCTTTCTTTCTTTCTTTCTTTCTTTCTTTCTTTCTTTCTACCAAATATTTCTTTCTTTCTTTCTTTCTTTCTTTCTTTCTTTCTTTCTTTCTTTCTTTCTTTCTTTCTTTCTTTCAATTAACTATTTTGTCTTTCTTTCTCTGTCTTTCTAACTAAGCTTTCTTTCTTTCTAATTAATCTTTCTTTCTAACTAATCTATCTATCTATCTATCTATCTATCTATCTATCTATCTATCTATCTATCTATCTATCTATCTATCTATCTATCTATCTATCTATCTATCTATCTATCTATCCTATATTTCTCTTTATTTTTAACTAATCTTTCTTTCTTTCTAACTAATCTTTCTTTCTTTATAACTAATCTATATATCTTTCTTTCTTTATAACTAATCTTTTTTTCTTTCTTTCTAACTAATCTCTTTTTCTTTCTTTCTAACTAATCTTCCTTTCTTTTTTTCTAACGCATCTTTCTCTTTATTTTATTAATCAATCTTTCTTTCTTTCTTTCTTTCTTTCTTTCTTTCTTTCTTTCTTTCTTTCTTTCTTTCTTTCTAACTAATCTTTCTTTCTTTCTAACTAATCTTTCTTTCTTTTTCTAACTAATCTTTCTTTCCAACTAATCTTTTTTTCTTTCTAACTAATCTTTCTTTCTTTCTATCTATCTAATATATCTTTCTTTCTAACTAATCGTTCTTTCTTTTTTTCTAACTAATCTTTCTTTCTTTTTTTCTAAGTAATCTTTCTTTCTTTCTACCTAGTCTTTCTTTCTTTCTTTCTTTCTTTCTTTCTTTCTTTCTTTCTTTCTTTCTTTCTTTCTTTCTTTCTTTCTAATTAACTATTTTGTCTTTCTTTCTCTGTCTTTCTAACTAAGCTTTCTTTCTTTCTAATTAATCTTTCTTTCTAACTAATCTATCTATCTATCTATCTATCTATCTATCTATCCTATATTTCTCTTTATTTTTAACTAATCCTTCTTTCTTTCTTTCTAACTAATCTTTCTTTCTTTCTAACTAATCTATATGTCTTGCTTTCTTTCTAACTAATCTTTTTTTCTTTCTTTCTAACTAATCTCTTTTTCTTTCTTTATAACTAATCTTTCTTTCTTTTTTCTAACTTTTCTTTCTCTTTATTTTTTTAATCAATCTTTCTTTCTTTCTTTCTTTCTAACTAATCTTTCTTTCTAACTAATCTTTATTTCTTTTTCTAACTAATCTTTCTTTCCAACTAATCTTTTTTTTCTTTCTAACTAATCATTCTTTCTTTCTATCTATCTAATATATCTTTCTTTCTAACTAATCGTTCTTTCTTTTTTTCGAACTAATATTTCTTTCTTTTTTTCTAAGTAATCTTTCTTTCTTTCTTTCTACCTAGTCTTTCTTTCTTTCTTTCTTTCTTTCTTTCTTTCTTTCTTTCTTTCTTTCTTTCTTTCTTTCTTTCTAACTAATCTATCTTTCTTTCTAACTCATCCATCTATCTTTCTTTCTTTCTAACTAATTTATCTTTCTTTCTTTCTAACTAATAATTTTTTCTGTCTTTCTAACTAATATTTTTTCTAACTTATCTTTTTCTTCATTTTTTAACTAATCTTCCTTTCTCTCTTTCTTTCTTTCTAACTAATCTTGCTTTCTAACTTATCTCTTTCTTTTTAAATAATCTTTCTTTCTTTCTAACTAATCTTTCCTTCTTTCTACCTAATCTATCTTTTTTCTAACTAATCTTTCTTTCTTTCTAACTGATCTATCTTTCTTTCTAACTAATCTTTCTTTATTCTAACTAATCTTTCTTTCTTTTTTTCTAACTAATATTTCTTTCTAACTAATCTTTTTTTCTTTCTAACTGATCTATCTTTGTTTCTTTCTAACTTATCTTTCTTTCTTTTTTCTAACTAATCGTTCATTTCTTTTTTCTAACTAATCGTTAATTTCTTTTTTCTAACTAATCTTTCTTTCTTTCTACCTAGTCTTTCTTTCTTTCTTTCAACATAATATTTCATTCTTTCTTGCTACCTAGTCTTTCATTCTTTCTTTCTTACTAATCTTTTTTCTTTCTTTCTAACTAATCTTTCTTTCTTTCTAACTAATCTTTCTTTCTTTTTTCTAACTAATCTTTCTTTCTTTCTTTCTTTTTTTCTTTCTTTCTTTCTTTCTTTCTTTCTTTCTTTCTTTCTTTCTTTCTTTCTTTCTTTCTTTCTTTCTACCTAGTCTTTCATTCTTTCTTTCTAACTAATCTTTCTTTCTAACTAATCTTTTTTCTTTCTTTCTAAATAATCTTTCTTTCTTTCTAACTGATCTATCTTTCTAACTAATCTTTCTTTCTTTCTAACTAATCTTTTTTCTTTCTTTCTAACTAATCGTTGTTTCTTTCTTTCTAACTAATCTTTCTTTCTTTTTTCTAACTTATCTTTCTCTTTATTTATTTAACTAATTTTTCTTTCTTTCATTCTACCTAATCTTTCTTTCTCTTTTCGAACTAATCATTCTTTCTAACTAATCTTTTTTTCTTTCTTTCTAACTAATCTTTCTTTTTTTCTAACTGGTTTATCTTTCTATCTAACTAATCTTTCTTTCTTTCTAACTAATCTTTCTTTCTTTCTTAGTAATATTTTTTTCTTTTTCTAACTAATCTTTCTCTCTTTCTAACTGATCTTTCTTTCATTCTTTCTAACTTATCTTTCTTTCTTTTTCTAACTAATCTTTCTTTCTTTTTCTAACTAATCTTTCTTTCTAACTAATCTTTTTTTTCTTTCTTTCTTACTAATCTTTCTTTCTTTCTAACTGATCTATCTTTCTTTCTCTCTAACTAATCTTTCTTTCTTTTTCTAACTAATCTTTCTTTCTTTCTTTCTTTCTTTCTTTCTTTCTTTCTTTCTTTCTTTCTTTCTTTCTACCTAGTCTTTCATTCTTTCTTTCTTTCTAACTAATCTTTCTTTCTAACTAATCTTTTTTCTTTCGTTCTAAATAATCTTTCTTTCTTTCTAACTGATCTATCTTTCTAACTAATCTTTCTTTCTTTCTTTCTAACTAATCTTTTTTCTTTCTTTCTAACTAATCGTTGTTTCTTTCTTTCTAACTAATCTTTCTTTCTTTTTTCTAACTTATCTTTCTCTTTATTTATTTAACTAATCTTTCTTTCTTTCATTCTACCTAATCTTTCTTTCTCTTTTCGAACTAATCATTCTTTCTAACTAATCTTTTTTTCTTTCTTTCTAACTAATCTTTCTTTTTTTCTAACTGGTTTATCTTTCTATCTAACTAATCTATCTTTCTTTCTAACTTAATCTTTTTCTTTCTTTCTTACTAATCTTTCTTTCTTTCTAACTGATCTATCTTTCTTTCTTTCTAACTAATCTTTCTTTCTTTTTCTAACTAATCTTTCTGTCTTTTTTCTAACTGATCTTTATTTCTTTCTACCTAGTCGTTCTTTCTTTCAACCTAATCTTTCATTCTTTCTTGCCTCCTAATCTTTTTTCTTTCTTTCTAACTAATCGTTGTTACTTTCTTTCTAATTAATCTTTCTTTCTTTTTTCTAACTTATCTTTCTCTTTATTTATTTAACTAATCTTTCTTTCTTTCTAACTAATCTTTCTTTCTTTCTAACTAATCTTTCTTTCTTTCTTAGTAATCTTTTTTCTTTTTCTAACTAATCTTTCTTTCTTTTTAACTGATCTATCTTTCATTCTTTCTAACTTATCTTTCTTTCTTTTTCTAACTAATCTTTCTTTCTAACTAATCTTTTTTCTTTCTTTCTAACTAATCTTTCTTTCTTTCTAACTGATCTGTCTTTCCCTTTCAGTCGATAACGTCGGACGTAGTCGACGCGACTGAAATGGGATCACGCTAGGGAGCCTATCATCTTCGAGTACTATTGAACGAGCCAATGTAATTGGCGTGCGTGATTCGCATCACACACTCCGCCCCCGCGGCGCGGGTATAAATACGGAAGTGGATGCACGCACTAGTTGCCTTTCGCTTCGGAGCCGATCGTTTGATGTCTCTGAGAGTGCTGTTGTCTACAACGAGCGAGTGTGTCGGTGTTCTTCAGGTAGACTCTCCCAGTGCTGGTGTTCTACAGCGCGAGTGCAGCGGTGATCGCGAGCTTTGAGCTCTCAACTGCTGTTTTAACAGCAACAAATTTCTAAATGTTTGTGTGTGTTGATGGCTGGTTAGAGGGCGGAAAAGTGAGTGCTTCACTGTTTCAGTTCTCTGTTCAGTGTTGCCGCGGTCATTTCCCTGTGTGCTCCGGCACTGGTGACGGTCCTATTTTCTGAAAGAGCAACACGGGTGCGTTTGCGTCTTTTTCAAGATGTCATTCCGCCCGTGCGTTTCTGGGTGCGGTCGTTCCCTGTCTCTCTCTGATGGTCACAACTGTTGTGTCACGTGTTTGGCTTACAGCACGCTGAGACAGCTTTTGTGGACAGCTCATGTTTTCACTGTGGGAACATGACTGTCGCAGTGTTGAGGGCGAGACTCGCCTTCGTTCGCGGAGAGCGAGTCCCCATTACCATGCCCCACCCTCGGGTGCTGTGTGAGATGGGTGACCGGAGGATAGTGTTGGATGTCCCGCCCGGTAACCATTCCCTGTGGGCTCCTCACTCCTCCCTTCCACTGCAACCACTGGAGCCTCCTGTGTTGTCTGCTGGTCCATCTGTAATGGGTGGGCCAGCGGTTTCACTCGGGGCTCCCCTGGAGGACAGGACGCCGATTGCAGCATCAGAGGGTGAGCTGACTTCTGGAGATGATGACTCAGCTGCATTGTCTCCCTCCGGGAGTTCAATGTTGCCCGAGCCGGATCCAGAATTATCAGCTATGCTGAAACGGGCCGCCGAGGCTGCCGGGCTCGAGTGGAACCTCCACCGTGTCCCGTTCAGTCTCGGTTGGAATCTGGAGTTTGGTATCTTGGGGCGGGCCGCGCTGGTTCTCAGCTCGCCGCCCCAGTGCCTTTCTTTCCCGAAATGCATGGAGAGCTTATCAGGTGGTGAACAGCATCTTTCTCTGCCAGAAACTGCCTGAATAGCTTTTCCCCCTCATTACCCTTGATGGAGGAACGGTGAAGGGTTGCGAGGTGTCCCTCCATTGGAGCGGTCTGTCGACACAGGTGCACCTGTGTCCGGCGGCCGCTGCCTTTTGGGGGGATCCTCGTCTCCCCCCTAGGGCCTGTGAGTTTCGTCCGTTCCGACGGGCAGAGCTTACAAAGCCTGTGGGCAAGCCCCTTCCTCTTGCGTGCCATGGCGTTGCTGCAGGCTAGGGCACCCATGGCATGCACGAGGGTAATCCAGACCGTGCGCTCATAGGTGAGCACCGCACTGCATCCGACCTCACCCTCCGGGGTACCGGTGTCGTAGCGTGCGTGATCGGTCTGGCGATGTCCACCTTGGTGGTCCAGTAGCGCCTTCGTTGGCTCAGCCTGGTT
Source organism: Siphateles boraxobius (assembly GCF_051911475.1). Lineage (NCBI taxonomy): Eukaryota > Metazoa > Chordata > Actinopteri > Cypriniformes > Leuciscidae > Siphateles > Siphateles boraxobius. Next base: position 21,848,229 of record NW_027508931.1, read on the forward strand.
GGTATGGCGGATGCGGACAAGGTTCGGTTCCTGGTCTCCCCAATTTCCCAGGTTGGGCTGGTCGGCGACGCGGTGGAGAACTGCATCAAACAGTTCTCTGCCGCTCAAGCGCAGACGGAGGTCATCCGGCACATCCTGCCCCGGTGGCCAGCTGCTGCCTCCACCCGCCGCCGGTGGCAGCTCCTCCGCCTGCTCGTCGCCGTGGGCGTTCTCCGGCCGCCGCTCCTGCTGGCCCTCCGCAGCAGCCTCCACCCAGGCCTCAGCAGGGAGCCGGCCGCAGTAGAGACGCCCAGCCCGCTCCAGGCGCTGCCAAGCCTGGGTCCCAAGAGGGCCAGTCTGGCGGGTGTGACCCTGTATAGCCTTACACCCCTCAGCTCCCCCTTGGTCGCCAGCAGGCAGCTTGGTGCGTTCGAGGACCCGGTCATCCGCCTTCTCACGCGCCCCCTGCCGCTTGTGGAGACAGGTAAGTGTTGCACAGCACACTAACACCACTCTCTCTACTTTGCTGCCCCACCTCAGGCTCGGCTACCCCGCTCAAGTCAGTGATAGTCATCACATTAGGTGTTGAGCAGACGTGCTCCTGAAAATTCAGTGATATTCATCACACCGAGTGTTGAGCAGTGCTCCTGACTTGTGCGTGCTTATCTTATCCTGCTGGCGAAGGATTTGATATAGCCGCTCCTCCAGCCGGTACGAAGGCCAGTTGTAAACTCGTTCTTCGTGCTACTAGGTGGTGGGTCGTGACCATCTTGGCCCAAGATTGGTCTGCAGCTTTGACCTGAAAGACATGTGCTTCAGATCTCTACCTCCCGCACCGCAGGCCATCCTGTGTGTTGCGTCTAAGGGTGGAGTATCAGTACAGTGTCCTTCCCCTCGAGTGCTCCAGAGCCCGTTGGGTCTTCAGGTCAACTGGAAGAGAGTAATCTCGCCCACGGGCTGAGTATCTCTTTTCTAGTTTTGGAGAGGTACTCGGTCCAACATGTCTCTCCAATGAGAATGTGTTCAGCTGGTGTTGAAGTGAGAAAGGGTCGCACTGAAAGAACTTTCAGAGGCTCCTAGGGTATATGGTAGTCGCAGCCTTTGGCTCCCTCCATATGTGACCGCTTCAGCGCTAGCTTCACGATCGAGTCCCGAGGTGACCGTGGCAGAGCAGCTCACCCTGTGTGACTATAGTTCATCCCGGTCTGCTGCCAAACCCTCTTCAACAGAGCGGCCATGTACAAAGGGCGTGTTTTAACGGGGGCCTGGGCGACCCCCGACTACACTGGCATTCGTGCCTCGAGTTGTTAGACATTGCGACCGTTGCGCAAGCTTCCCCTGCATGTCACAAACTCACCCGTCACCTCCTCCTTCGAGTCAGACGCTTCTGAGGGCGCCTTATTCCACTCCTCCCGCTTACTCAATCGTGCCGCCATCGAGCCTCACGACAGTTATAGCCAGGGCAAGTGGAGACTCCATCCCCTGGGTCCGGCTGGGTCATGACCATTCCGGGGCCGCTCAGTTGCCCCCCCGGTTTTATTTTTCCGCCAGTGTTTGGGTAAACCGAGCGGACTACCCTTGGACAAACACTGGGACTCAGCGGCCCCAGGGGCCCGCAGAAATGCGTTTAACCCCAGTGAGCCTTCTAAAAGTGACTGCGACTCATGGTCGCCTTGCGCCTGCAAGTCAGTGAAATCATCACTCTTCATGTTGAGCAGATTTGCTCCTGAAACTCAGTGAAGTTCATCGCACTCTGGTGTTGAGCAGCAATGCTCCTGTAGCTCAGTGAGTCCATCACAGGTAGCTCAGTGAATTCATCACACGCAGTGCTGAGCAGAAATGCTCCTGGTGCTCAGTGAAGTTCCTCGCACTCAAGTGTTGAGCAGAAATGCTCCTGAAGCTCAGTGAGTTTATCACACTCAGGTGTTGAGCAGTAATGCTCCTGAAGCTCAGTGAACTTGTCACACTCAAGTGCTGAGCAGAAATGCTCCTGTCGCTCAGTGAGGTTCTTCGTACTCAAGTGTTGAGCAGAAATGCTCCTGAAGCTCGGTGAGTTTATCACACTCAGGTGTTGAGCAGGAATGCTCCTGAAGCTCAGTGAACTTGTCACACCCAAGTGCTGAGCAGAAAATGCTCCTGAAGCCCAGTGATCTTCACATGTTGTGTTGAGCAATGCTCCTGTCTTTTGCGCCCGTCACTTGCACCTACGTGCCATGTCAGGAGAGGAACAGGTCTTCATAGTTGCCCCTCATTGGCCCAACTAGACCTGGTTCCCTTCAACAGCCTTCCTGACTTCCCCTGGAAACTCTTTCGGGGACGGGGCACGATGGCACACGCGTTCTTCCCCCGGAGATTCCGGGCGGTCTTACATCTGAACGCGGAGGTTCAGGTGGCTATCACAAGAACATGTGTTAGTTACCATCACTTCTGCGAGCACCCCCTAGAATTGGGTAGCGTGCTTACGCCTTTAGAAGTGGAACCTAGTCGTTGAGTGCGTCTTCTCCCCTGAGGAGATCCTGAAAGCTTTCGATCACTTCAGTGCTCTCTTTCCTGCAAAATGGGTTGCAGTAGGCTGTTTTCCTAAATCACCCTCAAAATGATGTTGCCTCGGTGTTTAAACGACGCTCATCTTGTTGCAGAAGTATGCAGAAGCACGTTCTGATCGTCAGGTTCCTGAGGAGCAAGGTCTTGTAAATCCTTGTGTCCCTCTTTATCCGCTTGGGCCTTGTCCCTGGTGCGACTGCACTGCAGAGACCGCCCCTGAGCCACTGCAGGTAGTGAGTTAAAAATTCTGTTATATCAGTTCTCCTGCTCGCGTGGTCTCTACTAGAGGGTAGGGACTTGCTCGCTTTCGGTCAACGTATTGTGCCTGGAGTCTGGGCCGGCTAACTCTCACAAGCTGAGACCCCGGCTCGGATTGTGCCCAAGGTTCCTACCTCTCCCGTAATAGGAGCAGGTGGTGAGCCTGCAAGCGCTGCCCTGGAGGAGGCAGATCCAGCCCTGGCTTCTCTGTCCGATTCGCTTGGACGTGTACAGAATGCAAGTCATAGACCTCAGACCAGCTCTTCAAATATCTGTTGGAATTCAGCAGAGAGGGAAGGCTGTTTCCATGCAAGGTTGCACTTAGTGCTTGCCTTCATTTCGGCAAAGATCCGAGATACAACATGTCCACTTAGGTGTTGAGCTCCTCTATGATGAGTGTAAAGTGCTCCGCCTGGGCGTTGACGATATACTTTGCTAAACAGATTCTAGAGTTGGGGGCTGGACGACACCTAGTTGAACCGCTGCTTCCCGTGGGCTCCCTTCTCATGAAGCCAGTTTCACCGTGAGCCCGGTTCAAGTGTCGGCTTGCGGCGCCATTCCCCTCCTATGGACTGGATACGTGCGCCTTTCTACTCCAGTTGAGTTCCCTTAAAATTGAACCCTGTTGAGTTCCTCCACACCCCTCCGACGTCGGACGTGCGGAACGTCTGGTGTTAGGCCTACCACTCGTAAGCAGTGTGGAACCTGTGTTAGGCTGGGTCCATATGTTGCGGTCCCTTCGGTGACCCCATATGTGTATTCTTCCACGATACGGCTCCCTGCGGTGAGCCCGTGTCTTCCCTCGGCAGAGTCTCTCTGCCGTCACTGTCCGGTGTGTCTCCCCCCGTCTTAGGCTGGAGCCACCCCAGTGACATTCCATATGTTAGACTGCCCGGTTTCCGCCCAGTTCATATGTGTATTCTCCACATGTCCTCCCTCGGGTTGGATGTGGCTTCCGCAGCGTCCCTTCCTTCCAACGTACGGGGAACGCTTTCCCAGTGGTCCTGTAGGAACAGCAGTGACTTCCCTGGCCTAAGCCCTGTCCTTCCCCGCCTTAAGTTTGCGGGGGCATCAGGAGGCTTTGGTTTAGGCACTGGAAGGTGATAGCGTTAGGCAAGGCAAGGCAAGGCAAGGCAAGTTTATTTATATAGCACATTTCATACACAATGGTAATTCAAAGTGCTTTACATAGAAGAAATTAAAATAATCAAAAGAAATCAGAATAATTAAAACAGTTTAGAATAAAAGATAAAATACAGAAATCAGAATAATTAAAACATAAAATAAAATACAGTGCAAACAGTCGGACGAACAGTGGCACAGTGCTCATTCAGTAAATGCACAGCTAAACAGATGTGTTTTGAGTCTGGATTTGAATGTGACTACTGTAGGAGCACATCTGATCTCTTCTGGAAGCTGGTTCCAGCTGCGGCTGGCATAGTAGCTAAAAGCAGACTCGCCATGCTTAGAGTGAACCCTTGGTATTTCTAGCCGATGTGATCCTAATGATCTGAGTGATCTGTTGGGTTTATATTCAGTGAGCATATCTGCAATGTATTGAGGTCCTAGGCCATTGAATGATTTATATACCAGTAATAATACTTTAAAATCAATCCTAAATGTAACTGGCAGCCAGTGTAAAGACCTGAGGACTGGTGTGATGTGTTCATATTTTCTGGTTCTGCTCAGAATCCTAGCAGCAGCGTTCTGTATGAGCTGCAACTGTCTTATGGTCTTTTTGGGAAGGCCAGTGAGAAGTCCATTACAATAATCCACCCTACTGGTGATGAAAGCATGCACAAGTTTTTCTAAGTCTTGACTGGAAACAAAGCATCTAATTCTTGCAATATTTTTCAGGTGATAATATGCTGATTTAGTTATTGCTTTGACATGACTACTGAAACTAAGGTCTGACTCTAGAGACACACCCAGATTCCTGACTTGATTTTTAGTTGTTTGACCCCTAGACTGAAGGTATGCGTTCACCTTGAGAACTTCATCTTTGTTTCCAAACGCAATGACTTCAGTTTTGTCTTTGTTTAACTGAAGAAAGTTTTGGCACATCCAATTGTTTACTTCATCAATGCATTGGCAAAGGGAGTCAATGGGGCTGTAATCGTTAGGCGATAGGGCTAAGTAGAGCTGTGTGTCGTCTGCATAGCTATGGTAAGCGATTTGGTTCTTTCTCATTATTTGGCTCATTGGGAGCATGTACAGGTTGAATAGGAGTGGCGCAAGTGGCGTGTTCAATGGTTGATCCCATTTCAGTCGCGTCGACTACGTCCGACGTTATCGACTGAAAGGGAACGTCCTGGTTGCGTATGCAACCCACCGTTCCCTGAAGGAGGAAACGGAGGACGTAGTCCCCTTGCCACTACCGCTGGACCACCGCTGACCCCGGGTTACTCTCGGCTCCTCAGCGAAAAGCAACTAGTGCGTGCATCCACTTCCGTATTTATACCCGCGCCGCGGGGGCGGAGTGTGTGATGCGAATCACGCACGCCAATTACATTGGCTCGTTCAATAGTACTCGAAGATGATAGGCTCCCTAGCGTGATCCCATTTCAGTCGCGTCGACTACGTCCTCCGTTCCCTCCTTCAGGGAACGGTGGGTTGCATACGCAACCAGGACGTTCTTTCTAACTAATCTTTCTTTCTTTCTAATTAATCTTTCTTTCTTTTTTCTAACTAATCGTTCTTTCTAACTTATCTTTTTTAATTTCTTTCTAACTAATCTTTCTTTCTTTCTAACTGATCTATCTTTCTTTCTTTCTAACTAATCTTTCTTTCTTTTTTCTAACTAATCTTTCTTTCTACCTAGTCGCTCTTTCTTTCAACCTAATCTTTCATTCTTTCTTGCTACCTAATCTTTCATTCTTCCTTTCTTGCTAACTAATCTTTTTTCTTTCTTTCTAACTAATCTTTCTTTCTTTCTAACTAATCTTTCTTTCTTTCTAACTAATCTTTCTTTCTTATTTCTAACTAATCTTTCTTTCTTTCTTTCTTTCTTTCTTTCTTTCGTTCTACCTAGTCTTTCGTTCTTTCTTTCTTTCTTTCTAACTAATCTTTCTTTCTAACTAATTTTTTTCTTTCTTTCTAATTAATCTTTCTTTCTAACTAATCTATCTTTCTAACTAATCTTTCTTTCTTTTTTCTAACTTATCTTTCTCTTTATTTATTTAACTAATCTTTCTTTCTTTCATTCTACCTAATCTTTCTTTCTCTTTTCGAACTAATCATTCTTTCTAACTAATCTTTTTTTCTTTCTTTCTAACTAATCTTTCTTTTTTTCTAACTGGTTTATCTTTCTATCTAACTAATCTATCTTTCTTTCTAACTAATCTTTCTTTCTTTCTTTCTTAGTAATATTTTTTTCTTTTTCTAACTAATCTTTCTCTCTTTCTAACTGATCTATCTTTCATTCTTTCTAACTTATCTTTCTTTCTTTTTCTAACTAATCTTTCTTTCTTTTTCTAACTAATCTTTCTTTCTAACTAATCTTTTTCTTTCTTTCTTACTAATCTTTCTTTCTTTCTAACTGATCTATCTTTCTTTCTTTCTAACTAATCTTTCTTTCTTTTTCTAACTAATCTTTCTGTCTTTTTTCTAACTGATCTTTATTTCTTTCTACCTAGTCGTTCTTTCTTTCAACCTAATCTTTCATTCTTTCTTGCCTCCTAATCTTTTTTCTTTCTTTCTAACTAATCGTTGTTACTTTCTTTCTAATTAATCTTTCTTTCTTTTTTCTAACTTATCTTTCTCTTTATTTATTTAACTAATCTTTCTTTCTTTCTAACTAATCTTTCTTTCTTTCTAACTAATCTTTCTTTCTTTCTTAGTAATCTTTTTTCTTTTTCTAACTAATCTTTCTTTCTTTTTAACTGATCTATCTTTCATTGTTTCTAACTTATCTTTCTTTCTTTTTCTAACTAATCTTTCTTTCTAACTAATCTTTTTCTTTCTTTCTAACTAATCTTTCTTTCTTTCTAACTGATCTGTCTTTCTTTCTAACTAATCTTTCTTTCTTTCTAATTAATCTTTCTTTCTTTTTTCTAACTAATCGTTCTTTCTAACTTATCTTTTTTAATTTCTTTCTAACTAATCTTTCTTTCTTTCTAACTGATCTATCTTTCTTTCTTTCTAACTAATCTTTCTTTCTTTTTTCTAACTAATCTTTCTTTCTACCTAGTCGCTCTTTCTTTCAACCTAATCTTTCATTCTTTCTTGCTACCTAATCTTTCATTCTTCCTTTCTTGCTAACTAATCTTTTTTCTTTCTTTCTAACTAATCTTTCTTTCTTTCTAACTAATCTTTCTTTCTTTCTAACTAATCTTTCTTTCTTTTTTCTAACTAATCTTTCTTTCTTTCTTTCTTTCTTTCTTTCTTTCTTTCTTTCTTTCTTTCTTTCTTTCTTTCTTTCGTTCTACCTAGTCTTTCGTTCTTTCTTTCTTTCTTTCTAACTAATCTTTCTTTCTAACTAATTTTTTTTCTTTCTTTCCAATTAATCTTTCTTTCTAACTAATCTATCTTTCTAACTAATCTTTCTTTCTTTCTAACTAATCTTTTTTTCTTTCTTTCTAACTAATCTTTCTTTCTTTTTTCTAACTAATCTTTCTTTCTTTCTTTCTTTCTTTCTTTCGTTCTACCTAGTCTTTCGTTCTTTCTTTCTTTCTAACTAATCTTTCTTTCTAACTATTTTTTTTCTTTCTTTCTAACTAATCTTTCTTTCTAACTAATCTATCTTTCTAACTAATCTTTCTTTCTTTCTAACTAATCTTTTTTTCTTTCTTTCTAACTAATCTTTCTTTTTTTCTAACTGATCTAACTCTCTTTCTTTCTAACTAATCTTTCTTTCTTTTTTTCGAACTAATCTTTCTTTCTTTTTTTCTAACTAATCTTTCTTTCTTTCTTTCTACCTATTCTTTCTTTCATTCTTTCTACCGAATATTTCTTTCTTTCTTTCTACCGAATCTTTCTTTCTTTCTTTCTTTCTTTCTTTCTTTCTTTCTTTCTTTCTTTCTTTCTTTCTTTCTTTCTTTCTTTCATTCTTTCTTTCTTACTTTCTAACTAATATCTCTTTCTTTCTAACTAATCTTTCTTTTATTCTTTGTTTATTTCTTTCTAACTAATCTATCTATCTTTTTTTCTAACTAATCTACTGTATCATTCTTTCTTTCTAACTAATCTTTTTTCTTTCTTTCTAACAAATCATTTTTTTCTAACTAATCTTTCTTTCTTTTTTCTAACTTATCTTTTTCTTTATTTATTTAACTAATCTTTCTTTCTTTCTTTCTACCTAATCTTTCTTTCTTTCTTTCTTTCTTTCTTTCTTTCTTTCTTTCTTTCTACTTAATCTTTCTTTCTTTTTTCTAACTAATCATTCTTTCTAACTAATCTTTTTTTCTTTCTTTCTAACTAATCTTTCTTTCTTTCTAACTGATTTATCTTTCTTTCTAACTAATCTTTCTTAGTAATCTTTTTTTATTTTTCTAACTAATCTTTCTTTCTAACTGATCTATCTTTCATCCTTTCTAACTAATCTTTCTTTCTTTCTTTCTTTCTTTCTTTCTTTCTTTCTTTCTTTCTTTCTTTCTTTCTAACTGATCAATCTTTCTTTCTAACTAATCTTTTTTTCTTTTTTCTAACTAATCTTTATTTTTTCTAAGTAATCTTTCTTGCTTTCTTTCTACCTAGTCTTTTTTCTTTCTTTCTACCTAATATTTCATTCTTTCTTTCTTTTTAACTAATATTTATTTCTTCCTAAGTAATCTTTCGTTTCTTCTTTCTTTCTTTCGTTCTTTCTTACTTTCTTTCTTTCTTTCTAACTAATCTTTCTTTCTTTCTAACTAATCTTTCTTTCTTTCTAATTAATCTTTCTTTCTTTTTTCTAACTAATCGTTCTTTCTAACTTATCTTTTTTAATTTCTTTCTAACTAATCTTTCTTTCTTTCTAACTGATCTATCTTTCTTTCTTTCTAACTAATCTTTCTTTCTTTTTTCTAACTAATCTTTCTTTCTACCTAGTCGCTCTTTCTTTCAACCTAATCTTTCATTCTTTCTTGCTACCAAATCTTTCATTCTTTCTTTCTTGCTAACTAATCTTTTTTCTTTCTTTCTAACTAATCTTTCTTTCTTTCTAACTAATCTTTCTTTCTTTCTTTCTTTCTTTCTTTCTTTCTTTCTACCTATTCTTTCGTTCTTTCTTTCATTCTAACTAATCTTTCTTTCTAACTACTTTTTTTCTTTCTTTCTAATTAATCTTTCTTTCTAACTAATCTATCTTTCTAACTAATCTTTCTTTCTTTCTAACTAATCTTTTTTTCTTTCTTTCTAACTAATCTTTCTTTTTTTCTAACTGATCTATCTCTCTTTCTTTCTAACTAATCTTTCTTTCTTTTTTTCGAACTAATCTTTCTTTCTTTCTACCTATTCTTTCTTTCATTCTTTCTACCGAATATTTCTTTCTTTCTTTCTTTCTACCGAATCTTTATTTTTTTCTTTCTTTCTTTCTTTCTTTCTTTCTTTCTTTCTGTCTTTCTGTCTTTCTGTCTTTCTTTCTACCTAATCTTTCATTCTTTCTTTCTTACTTTCTAACTAATATCTCTTTCTTTCTAACTAATCTTTCTTTTCTCCTTTGTTTATTTCTTTCTAACTAATCTATCTATCTTTTTTTCTAACTAATCTACTGTATCTTTCTTTCTTTCTAACTAATCTTTTTTCTTTCTTTCTAACAAATCATTTTTATCTAACTAATCTTTCTTTCTTTTTTCTAACTTATCTTTTTCTTTATGTATTTAACTAATCTTTCTTTCTTTCTTTCTTTCTTTCTTTCTTTCTTTCTTTCTTTCTTTCTTTCTTTCTTTCTTACTTAATCTTTCTTTCTTTTTTCTAACTAATCATTCTTTCTAACTAATCTTTTTTTCTTTCTTTCTAACTAATCTTTCTTTCTTTCTAACTGATTTATCTTTCTTTCTAACTAATCTTTCTTTCTTAGTAATCTTTTTTTATTTTTCTAACTAATCTTTCTTTCTAACTGATCTATCTTTCATCCTTTCTAACTAATCTTTCTTTCTTTTCCTTCTTTCTTTCTTACTGATCTATCTTTCTTTCTAACTTATCTTTCTTTCTTTTTCTAACTAATCTTTATTTTTTCTAAGTAATCTTTCTTGCTTTCTTTCTACCTAGTCTTTTTTCTTTCTTTCTACCTAATATTTCATTCTTTCTTTCTTTTTAACTAATATTTATTTCTTCCTAAGTAATCTTTCTTTTCTTCTTTCTTTCTTTCATTCTTTCTTACTTTCTTTCTTTCTTTCTTTCTAACTAATCTTTCTTTCTTTCTAACTAATCTTTCCTTTCTTCTTTTCTTCTTTCTTTCTTTCTTTCTTTCTTTCTTTCTTTCGTTCTTTCTTTCTTTCTTTCTTTCTTTCTTTCTTTCTTTCTAACTAATCTTTCTTTTCTACGTTCTTTCTTTCTTTGTAACTAATCTCTCTTTCTTTTTCTTTCTTTCTTACTAATCTTTCTTTCTTTCTCACTAATCTTTCTTTCTTTCTTTCTTCCTATTCTTTCTTTCATTCTTTCTACCGAATATTTCTTTCTTTCTTTCTTTCTACCGAATCTTTCTTTCTTTCTTTCTTTCTTTCTTTCTTTCTTTCTTTCTTTCTTTCTTTCTTTCTACCTAATCTTTCATTCTTTCTTTCTTACTTTCTAACTAATATCTCTTTCTTTCTAACTAATCTTTCTTTTCTTCTTTGTTTATTTCTTTCTAACTAATCTATCTATCTTTTTTTCTAACTAATCTACTGTATCTTTCTTTCTTTCTAACTAATCTTTTTTCTTTCTTTCTAACAAATCATTTTTTTCTAACTAATCTTTCTTTCTTTTTTCTAACTTATCTTTTTCTTTATTTATTTAACTAATCTTTCTTTCTTTCTTTCTTTCTTTCTTTCTTTCTACTTAATCTTTCTTTCTTTTTTCTAACTAATCATTCTTTCTAACTAATCTTTTTTTCTTTCTTTCTAACTAATCTTTCTTTCTTTCTAACTGATTTATCTTTCTTTCTAACTAATCTTTCTTTCTTAGTAATCTTTTTTTATTTTTCTAACTAATCTTTCTTTCTAACTGATCTATCTTTCATCCTTTCTAACTAATCTTTCTTTCTTTTCCTTCTTTCTTTCTAACTGATCTATCTTTCTTTCTAACTAATCTTTCTTTCTTTTTTCTAACTAATCTTTGTTTTTTCTAAGTAATCTTTCTTGCTTTCTTTCTACCTAGTCTTTTTTCTTTCTTTCTACCTAATATTTCATTCTTTCTTTCTTTTTAACTAATATTTATTTCTTCCTTAGTAATCTTTCTTTTCTTCTTTCTTTCTTTCTTTCGTTCTTTCTTACTTTCTTTCTTTCTTTCTAACTAATCTTTCTTTCTTTCTAACTAATCCTTCATTTCTACTTTTCTTCTTTCTTTCTTTCTTTCTTTCTTTCTTTCGTTCTTTCTTTCTTTCTTTCTTTCTAACTAATATTTCTTTCTTTCTAACTAATCTTTCTTTTCTTTTCTACTTTCTGTCTTTCTTTCTTTCTTTCTAACTAATCTCTCTTTCTTTATACCTAATCTATCTTTCTTTCTTTGTAACTAATCTTTCTTTCTTTTTCTTTCTTTCTTACTAATCTTTCTTTCTTTCTCACTAATCTTTCTTTCTTTCTAACTAATCTATCTTTTATTCTAACTAATCTATTTTTCTTTCTTGCTAACTAATCTATCTTTTTTTCTTTATATTTAACTAATCTTTCTTTCTAACTAATCTTTCTTTCTTTCTTTCTTTCTTTCTTTCTTTCTTTCTAACTAATCTTTCTTTCTAATCTTTCTTTCTAACTAATCTTTCTTTCTAATCTTTCTTTCTAATCTTTCTTTCTAACAAATCTTTTTTTCTTTCTAACTAATCTATCTTTCTTTCTTACTAATCTATCTTTCTTTCTTTCTAACTAATCTTTCTCTCTTTCTAACTTCTCCATCTTTCTTTCTTTTTTCTAACTAATCCATATTTCTTTCTTTCTAACTAATCCATCTTTCTTTCTTTTTGTCTAACTAATCCATCTTTCTTACTTTCTTCCCAGCGGGCACCTTGACATCAATTTAACATCAATATGACATCAAACATTATGTCAAAATGACGTCGCAAAATAGGTCAAAAATGAAAATCATATTGACGTCAAAGTCTCAATGTCAATTTGATGTCAAGATTTTGATCGCTGCTGATGTGATTATTGAAGACACCTGATGTTAACAAGCAGAATCACCAAAGGAGAAAATAAAAATTTTAAGCCACCATTTTGGTGGTCAGTGTTTGCTTTAGTTGGGCTCTTGACCCCTAAACTATTAATATTTCAATTTTGTTTGGCTGATGTTAATGTCACTGCCAGATGAACATTGAGAAAAGGTGATCAGGCGGTGTTGGTTGTGTTTCGACATAATCATCACTTGACCTAAATCACTTGAGTCAAATAGAGTGTCTTTGCGTTGTTAATTACAGCAACACTGTGATTCTATAGCAAACAATTATCAGCATTTTATATATAATCCAAAACATTTCTCAAAAGCTGTTCTGATCGGAAGACTTTGTAACATTTTTTTATTTAGACACACTGACATCAGTAATCAGCCTGTGAATCTCAACAAGGGTGACAATAATAAGTTGCAGTGCATTCTGGTTGCCACCAATCAAAACTCATTCATGGCTCCCATCATGCTTTGCGGTATGAATAAATTATGATCTGATTTGTTTTAGTAATTTCCTTTTCCTAATTGAATATTTTGTTTGTCACCATTGTTGAGATTCATACACTGATTTTAGATGTCTGTGGGTGACTAAAATACACACTTGTTTTATCAGAACAACTTTTAGGAAATCCTTTGGATTAAATTTAAAATTAAGTATCATATGCTGCAGAATACCGAGATGCTATAATTACCAATATAAATCTTAATCAGAGATTAGACTCTAATGAGTTCAGTGACACAGGTCAATGATGATTATGTCATATAACTATCACCATCAGATCACCTTTACTCTTTGTTCATCTGGCTGCTCACCACTCAGTTTCAGCAGCCAAACAAAATCTAAAGTTACACACTTTAGGGTCAAGAGCCCAACTAAAGCAAACATTGATCACCAAAATGCTGGCTCAAAATTGTGATTTTCTCCTTCAGTGATTCTACTTGTTAACATCAGGTGCCTTCAATATTGGCCAATCATCACTCAATTAATGACATCAGTAGAGGTCAAAATCTTGACATCAAATTGACATTGACACTTTGACGTCAATATGACTTTCATTTTTGACCTATTTCGTGACGTCATTTTGACATAATGTTTGATGTCATATTGATGTTAAATTGATGTCAAGGTGCCCGCTGGGTTTCTTTCTAACAAATCCATCTTTCTTTCTTTCTTTCTTTCTTTCTTTCTTTCTTTCTAACAAATCCATATGTGACCAGTCACGGAAACTAGGGACACAAGTCGGTTCTGGGGCATTTTGAGTTATTCATAGATTCTGAAAGTGTAATCTCCAAGCCTTTCAACGATGTGTAACATGTGGAAATCTGATAATATTTGGAGAAGTTGTGGCCATTTTAAAGTAGGCACTTAAAAAAGCTCAAAGAGGAGAAAACGAGCTCTAAAGAGATTCAGTTCTCACCTCTCTCTGCTGCTGGGGGTGACAATAGGGCTCATTTACATCTCATTTAGATAAGCCATACCCCCTGTAAAGCTCCTCCATGTGCTTTACAGCTTTTTTTGCACTTTGAATGAGTGCACTTCTGCCGCACTAGGCGAAAAACAATTGTGCTGCCCCTCTATTTGCAACGTACCAGCAACAACACACAAAGACCAATATGCCATATAGCCTGCATATAACGCAAAACCAGCAACAACACACAAAGTCCAATATGCCATATACATATAACGCAAAACCAGCAACAACACACAAAGACCAATATGCCATATACATATAACGCAAAACCAGCAACAACACACAAAGACCAATAAGCCATAGGCCTACATATAACGCAAATAGTGCGCAACGCTCGTGTGCCCAAAATGTCAACAATATTAAAGTTTATGCAGGAGGCAAATGCCTGCTGGCATTTTTCTTTAAGCAGTAATTTCTGGAATTTTCCAAATAATCACATTTCACCTCCTCAAATTACTGTTGCAAATCTCTTTACACCACTTTCTTATGTGCGTATACACACACAAATGAAATGTCCGCAAGCACATTATATCATCAGCAGGTTCAGCATCTTAAATAACGACTAAAGAGCAAATGAAGCTTAACTTACATTTCAGAAACACGCACGGCAGGCCTTCATCGCAGCAAAGGTCTTAACTGCATCCTCTATTTCGATTCTCCGTCACATATGAAACAGCCAGCCACCGCTGTCAGCAAGCCGAGCCGCCGTATTCAAGCACTGAGGGCGCACGCGCCGCGCCCATACCTCCGGTTCAGTTTCCCGAGCCCACGAAGTGCGGCGAAAACATTTTCGGTGTAACTGCCAGACGGTTCAGCTCGTCTGCGACAATCTTTGCAGCATCCATCTTCATTGAATTTTGATATCAGAGAGAGCCGGCCAGAGCACAGCATAATAAGTAGCCATGTGGTTCACTTGGAGGGCGGGGGCAAAAGCGCCGGGTTATTCAGTATGGAAGTACACACAGACAATGACACGCCACGCCCCTACTGCATGCTGAAATCTCCGAAAACAAGCCGATTTCAACCTCAAAATGTAAGCTTTTAAATATACCAATACTGCTATCTCAAACATGGAGAGGCTTCTTCGTGATTTCAATTAACAGATTCTCCAAAAAATTTAAAATCACCAATTTTGAAAAAAAACTCTTCTTTCTCATTTTGCTCGAAAGTTGTGCTGCCGACTTGTGTCCCTGGTTTCTGTGACGGGTCACATATTTCTTTCTTTCTAACTAATCCATCTTTCTTTCTTTCTTTCTTTCTTTCTTTTTACATTTTTATAACCATGCACATTTAATATGTCAGCAGGGGAGTTTCCATGCACCATGTTCCTGATAAGCACAACAAATCAAAATTTGATTAATATAAAATATGTTGTATTTTATCATTTTTAGGAATAACACTTTGAATGTTCAAATGTCCACCTAATATCCCACTTGGTTCTGATTGAGAGTCCCAAAGAATGCGAGCATGGTTTACTGTTCTAAAGAGTTTGAAACCACGATGCTTTACAATTGCCGCATTCATCCTGCGCGTTGATT
Organism: Siphateles boraxobius; assembly: GCF_051911475.1. NCBI lineage: Eukaryota > Metazoa > Chordata > Actinopteri > Cypriniformes > Leuciscidae > Siphateles > Siphateles boraxobius. The sequence goes on from NW_027508931.1 coordinate 21,863,290, forward strand.
TATTCAATGATGTAGGATTACGATTCGCAATAGTAGATGGAACATCACTTAAAGAGACAGCTGTTTGTGATGTAACTACTGGTATCGAATCAATTAGAGACTCACCCAGTCGGCCAGTTTCTACAGTAACCGAATGGCTGTTAACGAAATGTTCACATCCGAATGCAACATTCTCCAAAGATGAACACCGACACACACCTCCCGCAGATGCCACTGCATGATGCCAATCTGGGCCCGTCTCGCCTGCACGTGGCCCGGGATTAAGATGCACATCCCCCGCAAGCAGAAGCATAACAAGCAGGTATCCAGAGAATTTCCTCAACAATTTTGATGATTTGCATTTGATCGTCTTATTTTTGATGTAACATTTGGAATAGTCGCCTTTCCATTATTAAGAACATTGGGATATGAAGTAAAATGTCCAACAGACAGAGATATGCCATACCCTGCGTACGAAGGGAGCACTAGATGATTTGAACAGGTGATGTTCACATTCTCTGAGTACTGCGCTTGGTTTATTATATTAGCCATACACGGTCGTACTGAATTGACAGCAAGTGCTGCAATATAAAAAAAAACAGTCCATAAAGTAATCTTAATATGAAAAGAGTTACCAGTATGGCATTCCTTTTGCAAGGAATTTTTTTAATAGATTTTTTAAGTAATTGATAGCTGAACGGCTGCGAGACAGCACCTGCCACTCACTGCCACCATCATGGATGATCTCACTGAGTGACAGTGAGTCACTCTGTTATTAACCCTTATGAATGTATGTACTGTATGTGTATGACCTTTGTATACGTGAGACAATAAGAAATGTGTGACTAATGTATGACCGAGAAAGAGGGCCTCCACTTATATGATAGACAAGGGTAGCATATGATAAACAAGTCTAACAATGTGTTAGTTATGGCTGAGACATATTTTCATTTAGCCTAGAGAAATAACCTTGGGGGAGTCAGGACTATAAAGAAGGAAGGATGCCCTCCTCTTGTTGTCACACTCTGCAGCCACTATGTGTGACTGTATGACTGTGGACCTTTTCTTCAAAGAAAATAAACCTCATTAAAGATAATTGGAAATGTTTTCTCTTATTCAGTGATAGCATTCTGTTTGCCACCAGTGTTGGGGGTAACTTATTACAAGTAACTTGAGTTACGTAATCAGATTACTTTTTCAAGTAACTAGTAAAGTAACGGGGGGGGGGGGGGGGGGGGGGGGGGTCACGTGGCCAGGACCTGGATGGCAGCTTAGCGGAGAGGCTCCGAGAAACCGTGCACAATTTAATATAAAAACCACTTATAAATACGGCCAATATTCGAGCAAAGTATCGGCGTTGATATGTCTAAACCTCTAGCAACTAAACAGTGTGACATCTTTACTCGAGCACGCAAAGGCAGCGTTAAAACAACTTCGATGAGTTCACCAGGTGAAGTGGAAGCTAACCACATGGATAGCTTAGCCGAAGTTTTAAACGAACTGAAATCACTTAGAGCAGAGATCGGAACGAAGTTGGACAGCATAGATACCCGTTTGACTGATATGGCGAACTCAATGGCCGCGTTGGAAAGCAAAGCGTCAGATGTAAAACGAGATGTTTCTTCAAATGCAGCGCGTATTGAAGAGGCTGAAGGCCGCATACACGGTGCAGAAAAGGCACTTGAGATAACAGAAGCCGCACTCGATTCAGCCATCAAACGAATCGTGTACCTCGAATCAAAGACGGATGACTTGGAGAACCGGGGCAGAAGGAAGAACCTCCGGCTCTATGGTATTCAAGAGGGCGCCGAGGGTCAGAAAACTCTCCTGGAATTTGTAAGCGAGAGGTTGACACAATGGCTGGGACCAGACAAATCATTCACCCTAGAGCGGGTTCATCGCACACTCGCATCGGGGAAGCCCAACCAAAACAGAGCAATACTCATCCGCTTCTTAAAGTTTCAGGAGAAAGAATTTGTCTACCGTGAATCAAGGCGGCGAGACATCATGCACGACGGGGTCAAGATATCCTTTGCACAGGATCTCTCAGCGGAGACGGTACGGATTCGACGGGGATTTAATCCAGTCACGAAATTGTTTGTTGATATCAACGCTTTCCGTGGATTTCAGCATAACCCTTGCAAGCTTCGAGTGCTGCACAATGGCAAGATTCATCTCTTCTCAACGCCGCAAGAAGCTGAAAAGTTCTACAAAAGCATCCCACAGTCAACGTAGAATATACACAGCTGGGTGATCTATACGGTATTAAACCAACATGTAACCATGTTTAAGCAGCTGTGGATAACGGCGGACAATCGAGATGTACAGTATGAGTGAGTTTAAATAACTCGAAGTATGCTTCAGTTGGAGTGTGCGAAGTTTGAAGTATGCCTATTGTAATCATTTTCAGCGCGACGTGTCGGATACAACTGTGGTAACTTTGTTCTATATAGTTCTTATGTTATGAATATTAGATAAAGAAGAATTGCTTTGAAATGGTCAAATTATATAGGCTATTCTTATAGTTAAAAAGGGAGATTAATAATTAAATTGAATGTGCATGGTTGACAGGTACGGACTGTTTTGTTGGGATCTTGGGCTGAGCTACGCTGGCTAGTTGCTCCTCAAATATTGTGGATCAGCGTCCCTCAGATTCTCATTTAAGGGGAGGGGGGGTGGGCACTTCAGTTGGAAGTACCGGGGTTAAAACTCGAACAGTTCGATGTTCTAAGTGTGAGTGTGGGAGTGTGCATGGGGGCGGGGGGCGGGGGGTTCGTGTACACTTGCTTCCCTTTTTAATGATCTATTTTTTATTTATTTATTTATTTTTTTCTCTCATTTATATTTCAAAATATGCTATGATAATTAATGGAGAAAACAAAACTAACAAACAATCTGGACATTAAAATTACAAGTTGGAATGTCCGTGGAATGAGAAAATTGGCCAAACTGAAGCAAATATTGAATAGGGTAAAATATCTCAAAATCTAAAATAGTCTTTCTAAAAGAATCACACTTGGTTGCAACAGATATACACGACTTAAATAAAAGATGGCCAGGCCAAGTGTTTCACGCAACTTTTAATAGCCATGCAAGGGGTGTAGTTATCCTCATTCATAGATCATTGCCATTTCAAGTTACAAAAACTATACAGGACCATTCAGGAAGATATATTATTGTTCAGGGGAATATTTTGACACAGAAGCTAAATCTTATTAATATTTACGGTCCAAATGATGACAGCCCATTATTTTTTGAGAAATTATTTTTAACTATATCTGCTTTGGAGGGATTTAATATTATCGCCGGAGATTTTAACTGTACCCTTGACCCTGTTTTGGACAGATCCACTCAAATTGATACAACTCGCATACAAACTAGAAAAACAATAATTGATTATATGAAGGATCTAAGATTAATCGAAGTTTGGAGAATGCAAAACCCGAATAGAAGAGAATATTCCTGCTACTCAAGTTCCTATAAAACACACTCGCGCATAGATTATTTTATAATCTCAATGGAACTACTGTCTAATGTAAAAAAATGCTGGTATAATAGTATAGTAATTAGTGATCATGCTGCTGTATCTATGGAGATACATTTGGGTGGATTTCAGCAGTGTACTAGATGGAGGTTGCAAACTTATTTGTTACAAGACCCAGCGTTTATTAAATTTGTGGAGAATTGTATTGATAAATATTTTGAACTAAATACGAATGAAACTACGGCAAGTATTAGATGGGAAGCGTTTAAGGCTTACATAAGAGGAGAAATTATTAGTTATACAAGTGCTAAAGCCAAACGAAATAATCAGGAATTACAAAAACTAGAGGATCAAATTAAAAAAACTGAAATTGAAATAAGTATTGATAATAATCCTGAAAAATTACATGACCTGTCTGTTATGAGAGCTAACAATGATAAATTAACAACCGATAAAGTGGCTAAAAGCTTAATGTGGACTAGGCAAACATACTATGATCAGGGGGAAAAAGCAGGTAAGCTATTGGCTTGGAGGATAAAGAAAATGCAATCTGAAAGAACAATTAACTCTATAAAGCTGAAATCTGGTCATTTAACTATGGACTCAATAGAGATAAATAATCATTTTAGAGACTTTTATCAGCAGTTATACAAATCAGAATATAAAGCAAATAATAAAACAGTTCAGAAATCGTTTCTTGATCAGCTGCAATTTGAGACTATATCAGAAGATGAGAAAACAGCACTAGATAGTCCATTAACTATACAAGATCTTAGTGAAGCTATAGGGGATATTAACAGTGGTAAAGCGCCAGGGCCAGATGGGATTCCAATAGAATTCTACAAAATATTTAAAAGACAGCTTATAAGACCCTTACTTGACATGTATGAGGAATCATTTATTACTGGAAGGCTCCCAGATTCATTAAGATTAGCTATAATAACTATAATATTAAAACCAAATAAACCCCCAACTGAATGCTCATCATACAGACCAATTAGTTTAATGGGATGTGATACAAAAATACTTTGTAAAGCACTTGCTAGAAAATTAGACCAATATCTTCCCCAATTAATTATTGACGATCAACAAGGTTTTGTACAAAAAAGACAAGGTTATCATAATATCAGAAGGGTCTTGAATGTACTATATGAGAGACATAATGAAAAAGACACCGCAATGTTATCAGTAGATGCATGCCAAGCATTCGACAGCTGATGTTCTTCCAAGATTTGGATTAGGTGAAACTTTTCTGAAATGGATTCGGCTGTTATATACGGACCCAGCTGTTGAGATACTAACTAATAACACCATTTCAAGATCATTCAATCTACAGCGATCCACCCGTCAGGGGTGCCCTTTGTCCCCGTTGTTGTTCGTGTTGGCAATCGAACCCCTAGCTATGGCAGTGAGAGCACATATAGGAATATCAGGCATTAAAATTGGGGAGAGGGATCATCGTATCTCTTTATTTGCAGATGATATTATATTTTTTCTCACTAATGTGAAAAGTAGTATTTTCAATTTGACGAGATTAATCGAAAACTTTGGAGATTTTTCTGGATATAAAATTAACAACTCTAAATCAGTATTATTATTTCTTAATAAGGAAGAAAGACATAGACCCATAATAAATACCCCCTTTATGACCACTACGGATGGATTTAGGTATTTAGGTGTTGAAATTACTCCCGACCTTAGTAACATCCTCTCAAAAAATTACGATCCCCTGGTGGAAAGAACCACAGAAGCATTGAAAAAATTGTCAAATTTACCAATATCCATGATCGGACGAATTAACATAACTAAAATGTCTATTCTACCCAAATTCTTATACTTTTTTCAAACACTCCCATTGCCATTGTCAAACATGTTTTATGATAAACTAAACAAACTAATTGCTCAATTTATTTGGAATGATAGAAAAGCTAGACTTCGCCTTAAGCTATTACACCTGCCATATGAAAGGGGAGGGCTTCAACTTCCAAATTTTAGATGGTACTATATGGCTGCCCAGCTGACTTCAGCATTAAACTATTTCACGAGTTCACACTTACATCAATTAAACAGAGTAAAGATTATGCGTATTTGGCGTGCTGTCCGGGGGGAGGGCTCCGAGCTCGGAATTTTGCCCGAACCCAGAGTACTCCCCCCATTGTTGTAAGAGTATTAGGACTATAAGTGAGGAGATGGGGTGGTGGAGGGATGCTGTTAAACTGTCAATGAACGGAGGTTAGTTTGCTGTATATATACACAGCGATTAACTCATTGATTAAGCACCACTCTTGTCTAATTAGGTTTGATTATCTGAATGTGCTCCACGTGTGTTTAATTAGGTTTAATTATCTGAACGTGCTCCTCCCGAACTTTGTTAATAAAACATAATTTCTCTATAACAGTGCCTCCAGCTTGGGTAGGCATTGAACAAGAGTCCATCCCAGATATACCATTAAAAATGTATCTATACTCCTCAGATATTAAGTCATTGAAGAAGAAAACAAAAAATCCTTTCCTCAAAAATACTGTTTCAGTCTGGCACGCTGCACATAAGCATATTGGTGATATGCCGAGATTATCCCAATTTACTCCTATTTGGGGTAATGAACAATTTATACCTGGTAATAAAGATGGAGGATTTAAGTTATGGAATATAAGAGGCATTCAGAAAATTATGGATCTTTATGAAGATGGTGTTTTACTTTCATTTGATCAGCTGTGCCAGAAATATACAATCCCCAAAAAGCATTTTTTTAAATATTTGCAGTTGAAAAGTTACATGTTATCAAAAGAAGAACGGATAATCTGTATGCCATCTTTATCAAAATTAGAAGAAATAACTATTGGAAATTTAGAAGGCAAGGGTCACGTATCTGTGTACTATAATTTAATGGTCAAACACAGTACTGAATCAACATTGGACAAATTACATGCCTGGAAAATGGATATACAGGAAGATATAGATGAGGCAGACTGGAAATATGCATGTCTTAAAGCACAAACACAAACAATAAATACAAGGTTTAAATTACTGCAATATAAATGGTTAATGAGAACCTATATAACACCTGTCAAACTTCATCAAATGTCCGGTAATATTCCAGATATGTGTTCTAAATGCTTGGATAATAAAGGTACACTATATCATTGCCTCTGGGAATGTCCAAAAATTCAAAACTTCTGGAAGGAGGTTTTAAAATGTATGTCAAACATGTTTAACATAAAAATTCCTCTGAATGTAAAACTTTGTATTCTTGGAATGTATCCGATGGACGTTATACAAACATCAAGACAGATTCAACTTATAGACTTTGGTCTGCTTCAAGCCAGAAGAGCTATTGCATTATGCTGGAAGAGTATGGATGCTCCGTCCATGATAATGTGGATAAAGGAGATATCAAACTGTATCGGACTGGAAAGGCTAACTTACATTGTTAAATCAGAATCAGAATCAGAATCAGAAAGAGCTTTATTGCCAAGTGTGCTTGCATACACAAGGAATTTGTTTTGGTACTGAGGCTTCCAGTGGACATATGTGACCAGTCACGGAAACTAGGGACACAAGTCGGTTCTGGGGCATTTTGAGTTATTCATAGATTCTGAGAGTGTAATATCCAAGCTTTCCAACGATGTGTAACATGTGGAAATCTGATAATATTTGGAGAAGTTGTGGCCATTTTAAAGTAGGCACTTAAAAAAGCTCAAAGAGGAGAAAACGAGCTAAAGATTGTGCAGTTCTCACCTGTCTCTGCTGCTGGGGGTGACAATAGGGCTCATTTACATCTCATTTAGATAAGCCATACCCCCTGTAAAGCTCCTCCATGTGCTTTACAGCTTTTTTTACACTTCGAATGAGTGCACTTCTGCCGCACTAGGCGAAAAACAATTGTGCTGCCCCTCTATTTGCAACGTACCAGCAACAACACACAAAGACCAATAATGCCATATAGCCTGCATATAACGCGAAACCAGCAACAACACATAAAGACCAATATGCCATATACATATAACGCAAAACCAGCAACAACACACAAAGACCAATATGCCATATAGCCTGCATATAACGCAAAACCAGCAACAACACACAAAGGCCAATATGCCATATACATACAGTATAACGCAAAACCAGCAACAACACACAAAGACCAATATGCCATATACATATAACGCAAAACCAACAACAACAAACAAAGACCAATAAGCCATAGGCCTACATATAGCGCAAATAGTACGCAACGCTCGTGTGCCCAAAATGTCAACAATATTAAAGTTTATGTAGGAGGCAAATGCCTGCTGGCATTTTTCTTTAAGCAGTCATTTCTGCAATTTTCCAAATAATCACATTTCACCTCCTCAAATTACTGTTGCAAATCTCTTTACACCACTTTCTTATGTGCGTATACACACACAAATGAAATGTCCGCAAGCACATTATATCATCAGCAGGTTCAGCATCTTAAATAACGACTAAAGAGCAAATGAAGCTTAACTTACATTTCAGAAACACGCACGGCAGGCCTTCATCGCAGCAGCAAAGGTCTTAACTGCATCCTCTATTTCGATTCTCCGTCACATATGAAACAGCCAGCCACCGCTGTCAGCGAGCCGAGCCGCCGTATTGAAGCACTGAGGGCGAGCGCGCTGCGCCCATACCTCCGGTTCAGTTTCCCGAGCCCACGAAGTGCGGCGAAAACATTTTCGGTGTAACTGCCAGACGGTTCATCTCGTCTGCGACAATCTTTGCGGCATCCATCTTCATTGAATTTTGATATCAGAGAGAGCTGGCCAGAGCACAGCATAATAAGTAGCCATGTGGTTGACTTGGAGGGCGGGGGCAAAAGCGCCGGGTTATTCAGTATGGAAATACACACAGACAATGACACGCCATGCCCCTACTGCATGCTAGAATCTACGAAAACAAGCCGATTTCAACCTCAAAATGTAAGCTTTTAAATATACCAATACTGCTATCTCAAACATGGAGAGGCTTCTTCGTGATTTCAATTAACAGATTCTCCAAAAAATTGAAAATCACCAATTTTGAAAAAAAACTCTTCTTTCTCATTTTGCTCGAAAGTTGTGCTGCCGACTTGTGTCCCTGGTTTCTGTGACGGGTCACATATACAAATACAAATACAACATGAAACATAATACTACAAATTATAAGAATAAAAAATAAAAATATAAATATATGAGAATAAAACTATCACAGTTGGGTTAAGTCAGAATAGACATTTTCAGATTTACAGATTATGAACCTATTTACAGTGTTTTGAATATTATAAATAAATAAATCTACATATGAGTATCACCTGAGTTGTAGGATATTGCACTAAACAGTGGGAGTATTGCACTTACAGGCATATGCCTTGGGAGGAGTGTTAACTGTTCAGGAGGGAAATGGCCTGTGGGAAGAAACTGTTCCTGTGCTGAGATGTTCTTGTGGCCAGTGATCTGAGTCTCCGTCTTGACGGTAACAGTTCGAACAGGTGGTGTCCAGGGTGAGTGGAGTCTGTGATGATTTTACCTGCTCTCTTCCTCACTCTGGAAGAGTACAGGTCCTGGAGGTTTGGCAGGGGGGCACCAATGATCATCTCCGCAGTCCGGACTGTCCGTTGTAGTCTCCTGATGTCTGATTTGGTAGCTGAACCAAACCAGACAGTGATGGAAGCGCACAAGACAGACTCAATGACGGCTGAGTAGAACTGAATCAGCAGATCCTGTGGCAGGTTGAACTTCCTCAGCTGGCGAAGGAAGTACAGTCTCTGCTGGGCCTTTTTCACAATGGAGTCAATGTGATTGTCCCACTTCAGGTCCTGAGAGATGATAGTGCCCAGGAACCTGAGTGTACAGGGAGAAGAGCAGTGGGGAGAGAACGCACCCTTGGGGGGCTCCGGTGCTGATTGTGAGTGTCTTGGATGTGTGTTTCCCCAGTCTCACTCGCTGCTGCCGGTCCGTCAGGAAGCTGGTTATCCACTGACAGATCGAGGATGGTATGGAGAGCTGGGTCAGTTTGGCTGTGAGAAGACCAGGCATGATGGTATTGAAGGCCGAACTGAAGTCCACAAAGAGGATCCTTGCATAAGTCCCTGGTCTGTCGAGATGTTGCAGGATATAATGCAGTCCCATGTTGACTGCATCATCCACACACCTGTTTGCTCTGTAAGCAAACTGAAGGGGATCCAGCAGGGGTCCAGTGATGTCCTTCAGGTGGGCCAGCACCAGTCTTTCAAACGACGTCATGACCACAGACGTGAGAGCGACAGGTCTGTAGTCATTAAGTCCAGTGATTTTGGGTTTTTTGGGGACAGGAATGATAGTGGAGCGTTTGAAGCAGCAGGGAACTTCAAACTGCTCCAATGATCTGTTGAAGATCTGCGTGAAGACCGGGGCCAGGTAGTCAGCGCAGGCTTTTAAACAAGCAGATGAGATGCCGTCTGGGCCTGAGGCTTTCTTAGTCTTCTGTTTTTGAAGACTCGGCTCACGACCTCCACACAGACCTTAAGCTCAGGTTGGATGGCAGCAGGAAGGAGTGATAATTGGAGTGCAGGAGGTGATGATGAATGTGTGAAGTGCAGATCAGACCGGGTGTGTGGTGTGAATGAGGGCTTTTCAAACCGGCAGTAAAATGAATTTAAATCGTCAGCCAGGTGTTGATTGTCCACAGATCGAGGGGATGGTGACTTGTAGTTGGTGATGTTCCTCAGGCCATTCCAGACTGATGATGGGTCGTTGGATGAAAACTGTTTTTTCAGTTTATCAGAGTAGTTCCTTTTAGCAACTCTGATCTCCTTTGTCAATCTGTTTCTGGCCTGGTTATACAAGATTTTATCCCCACTTCTGTAAGCATCCTCTTTGGCATGACGAAGGTGTTTGAGTTTCCCAGTAAACCATGGTTTATCATTAGTGAATGATAAGAATGTCCTGGTAGGAATGCATGTATCCTCACAGAAACTTATATATGATGTTACAGTATCTGTGAGCTCATCCAGATCATTGGTAGCAGCTTCAAAAACAGTCCAATCAGTGCAATCAAAGCAGGCCTTTAGATTCTGCTCTGCTTCATTAGTCCATCTTTTTACAGTCCTTATTCCAGGTTTAGCTGATTTCAGTTTCTGCCTGTAGGTCGGTATGAGGTGAACCAAACAGTGATCAGAGAGCCCCAAAGCTGCCCGTGGGACGGAGTGATACGCATTTCTTATTGTGGTGTAACAGTGGTCCAGTATATTACTGTCTCTGGTGGGACATGTAACGTGCTGTCTGTATTTTGGTAGTTCACGGGAAAGATTTGCTTTGTTAAAATCCCCAAGAATGATTAAAAAAGAGTCTGGGTACCTTTGTTCCGTTTCAGATATTTGTTCAGCCAGCTGTTGTAGCGCCGCGCTCACGCACGCGTCTGGAGGGATGTAAACATTCACGAGAATGAAAGAGGAAAATTCCAGAGGCGAGTAGAAGGGTTTACAGTTTATGAAATATGCCTCTAAATTAGGAGAGCACAACTTTCGTTAATGTAGAAACACAATCCACCACCTCTCGTTTTCCCCGTTAGCTCCGCGATGCGATCCGCTCGAAACAGCTGGAAGCCCGGCAGATGTATTGCGTTGTCCGGTATGGCTTCACTCAGCCAGGTTTCAGTGAAGCACAAAGCAGCAGAGTTTAAAAAATCCTTGTTAGTGTGGGTGAGGAGAAGTAGTTCATCCGTTTTGTTAGGAAGGGATCGGAGATTCGCGAGATGAATACTGGGGAGTGCAGTGCGCAGGCCGCGCTCGCGGAGTTTAACCAGCGCGCCGGCTCGCTTCCCGCGTTTGCGTCTGAACGCGCGTTTGAACAACACCGCTGCCCCTCCGACGAGAATGTCCAGCAAAACGTCCGAATAATCAAAAGCTGTAGAAAAGGTTTCTGGTGTGTGTTTCCTACTGTCCAGTAGTTCGTCTTTGGTGAAACTGATAGGAAAAGAATGACTAAACGCAGAACAAACGAACAAAAACAACACAATAGCTGGAGAGCTCCACACCGAGGCAGCCATCCGCGGCGCCATCTTGGATGGATGTAAGAGGAAAGAGGAAGAGGAAAATGTAAGAGGAAAGACTTTGATCAGCTGTGGGAGCCATACATAAATATCATGTGAACTAGGAATGTAGACCTTACAGATAAAACTTACAGATTAAGACTTTGTAAACACTGTCTAACAACTTAGTGTACAGTTTTTTATTTTATTTATTTTTTTATTATTATTATTATTATTATTATTATTTTTCTTTTTTTTTTTCTTTAAGAAGTATAAATTGAAGATGTACATGTAAAGGGTTTAAGCGTGTACTTGTTCTGTGGTTTAAAAAATGAGAAAAGGACAATAAACATATTTGAAAAAAAAAAAAAAATAGTAAAGTAACGCATTACTTTTTCAATTTACAACAAAATATCTGAGTTACTTTTTCAAATAAGTAACGCTAGTTACTTTTACACATTTATTGACTGACAGCTCTCCTGTCCCCATGTTGAGAGAAATAAAGTGAGGTGTTGTGTGCATTTGCATTGAACATGCATTTACTCATCTCACTTGCACAAAAACATTCAGTATTCCTTTAAATGAATTAAAACAATCAAATGCAATCTCAGATTTTTGTGCAAAAGTTTTATAATTAACTAAATTACAAAAATATACTTTATGTATTTAATCTCACTTTATTAACCAATGTATTTGCTGCTGACCTACAATGATCTAATTCAACCATACTAATAAGCAAAAATGACTTTAGATTAGGTTTAGAAATAAGAGTGTTATTTCTAAACACTCTCCTGTATCCTATTGTTATTTAATCAAGAACAGCAGCAGCTGAAAGGTTTGTTTGAGCGGTGCCCTCTACTGTACAGTAGTAAATATGCATTTCCTTCAGCCTTAGGCTTATTCATTTAACTTTAGATGTGAAAGGGCCTTAACAATTGGCAAAAATAGATTGTTTTAGCTGTTATTAAAAAACAAACAAACAAGCCCATGCAGGTGAGAAAAAGTAACGCAAAAGTAATGTAACGCATTACTTTCCATAAAAAGTAACTAAGTAACGTACTTAGTTACTTTTTTGGGGAGTAATGCAATATTGTAATGCATTACTTTTAAAAGTAACTTTCCCCAACACTGGCCACCACATGTAACAATTGAGTCTTCCTGGCAGAACTTTCATTTTTATGCAAACATAAAAAATAAAAAAAAAACACATTCCAAAAACATTTAGCAAATATTAATGACATCATAAAGACATTCCAAGAATATATAATAGTTTACTGTTCGTACCAATAATAGTCTATATGTATGTATACTATGTAGACTATAACTTGTATATGATCGTTTGTTTAAACAACATTAACCACATTTTCTTTATTTATTTGATAATAAATCAACTCCACCAAATCTTAGGTTGTTTCATTATTGTACAGCAAATGCCAATAGCTCTTGTTTTGATTTTTCATGTTTGTTGTAAACTTATTTGGAAATTACCATAGTTGCAGTATTTCATCCTTGCTGTTAACCCTCTGGGGTCCAATGTGTTTTTGGGGTCCTTGAGATGTTTTGACATGCCCTGACATTTGTGCTTTTTTCAGTTGCTTATAAACATATTAATAGCAAAGGTGTAATTACACTCTATTTAGCCCAAACAGGGCTACCATAATATGTGAGCAAAATGTATGTACATGTTTGCATTTTTGAGAGAATATTGTTTATGCATGGTTATTGAAAAAACTAAAACTTAAAGTGTCGGAAATAAGGTCACAAAACACATACTAAATATGTGTTCACAAGATTTCGACTATTGGGCGTTATTGCCTAGAGTTTTTGCTTCAAAATGATCTGAAAATCATCCTGTCTAATCATTTACACAAAACAATACATTGATTTAAATTTTATAAGACACCTTTTGTCTGGAAAGGCAATATGCGTGGAGGCGTGTTCACACCTGAGAAGACAAAGGTCGGATAATGTGCCACATACATAATGAGCTGCATATTAATTAGCCTTTCACACAGGTGTGTCACAGGGTCCCAAAGAATGCAAGGACAAAAGAAATTATCTATATATACATATTTTACAATTAGAAATTGTAACCAATTACAAACAACAATATTTTAACAATATTTCAAGTGTATTCTTTCTTTGTAAAAAGTATACATTTTATCATACGTATTAAAAAAGGTAAGGATTCATTAGTTTGAATATTGGAACAAACACTATAATACCATCTTAGTTGATAATTCAATATACCTCCTTTATTTTTGACAAAACATCATTGTCATCATATGTATATTTAACATATGAGCAGAAATTGGTAACAAAAGCTTAACTATTTAATGTGACAGTAGTCTTTTTTTACAGTCAAAACTTTATAATCTATCCAAAACTAATCACAAAATCTTGTCTAAACATTCATATTTAGTCTTTAACATATTGTGTATGATATATTAGCATATACATGTTAATTTGCAGTTTGTTGCTTATACAGACATTTTATTTCAACATATTTCAGTCTATTTTTACTCATCTTAGTGTTGTAAGATGTCATCTTACTTTTGTGTTGTACAGGCACTATTCAATATCGCGATTAGAACAAAGCACTTAAGAATAAATGACTTACTACATCAGCTGGATCAGTTGCTCCTCGAAATTAAACTACCAGCACTTCTGGTACATTTTCCAGGGTTATTAGATAGTAGTATTCCTCACAGGTAGCAAGACGAGGTAAAGTACAAGTTTTTATTAAACATGATGTGTTTTATAAACCAGCTGGTGGGCGTTGGCATGTTTGAATGGCTAGCCTTAGATCATTTGCGTTTGAATACCGCGCGCTCTCTGTAGGCGTGTCACATTAGCAGAATAATGAGCTGAGGGAACGATAATGAGATTAGCTGACACTCCTCTCTTTTTTTATAGATTACATAAACAGAGAATATTGATTTTAGTTTTGAATTAGATATTTTAAAAGTACAAACTTAAATGTTTATAAAGATATATTGCTCATGCTTGGGTGAATAGTATTCGCTGAGTTTTGTTTAAGTTTACAGACGTGCTCCAGAAAAAAGGTTATCGGAGATGGAGAGACAGAAAGCACACTCTGTTTATTTTCTTTATTTTACAAAAGCAAAATAATTTATTTCGATTGTAAGTGGACATATAAAAAATAGAGATTCAACAGTTTATTTTTTTATATTTCTTAAGTCTGAATGACCAAAAATGACAGAATATTTTAAGTCTATTTTCCTGCTATGTGAAAAAAAATCGAGCAAAACGCGCCGGCGCGTTTCTCGAGCCCAGAGGGTTAATTGACATTAGTGCAACATATGTTTCAAAATGCGGCAATTACTGCTGCAAGACATTTTGCTAAATGTCCTTTTGAGCCACATGGCGGTCATTTCGAGAACAACTTTGGTTTATTTTTTCCATGGTGGCTTTGACACGGCGCTAATAGGCATTCTGGTTGACTACCTAATGTAAGGTAAGTCCTTGGGGAAGCATAACCTTCTCGTCAGGTTCCTGAGGGTGGCGAGGAGATTGAACCCGCTCTCTAAACCCTCTTGGGACCTTCGAACCGCTGCAGTCAGCTGAATTAAAGGTCCTGTCACTGAAGACAGTGCTCCTGACTGCGCTGGCGCTGCGCTGGCTTCCATCCAGGCTGGCCAACTCTCACGTTGTCCTGAGACCCCGGTCTGAATACGTGCCCAAGGTTCCTACCACTCCCTTCAGTGACCAGGTGGTGAACCTGCAAGGTCCCTCGAAGGAGGCAGACCCAGCCCTGGCATTTCTCTATCCCTTCTGTGCCCTTTGGTTGTACGTGGACAGAACATAAAGCCTCAGGACCTCGGACCAGCTCTTCGTCTGTTACGGAGGCCAGCAGAAGGGAAAGGCTGTCTCCAAGCAGAGGTTAGTGTATCAATCCCAAGACGTGCCTTGCCCGTTCAGGTTGCGAGCACACTCAAATAGAAGTGTTGCTTCCTCCTGGGCGATGGCTCAAGGGGCCTCACTGACAGATATATGTAGAGCTGCGAGCTGGGCGACACCCAACAAGTTCGCTAGGTTTTATAGCCTTCGTGTAGAGCCAGTATCTTCCTATATACTCGCCCCCAGTGGCCACTAGCGCAAAGGACCCTTTTTTTTTCTTGGCCACTCCTGCTCACTGGGCCGGATACGTGCATCTATTGCTCCAGTGGTGTTCTCCAGATATGGCTAACCCTTTTGAGGTCCTCCGCCACCCCTGTGGCAATCAGACGTTGCGGAGCGTCTGACGCCAGGCCTACACTCGTATGTATAGGAACCTGTGTTAGGCTGGGTGTCCATATCTACTGGTCCCTGCGGCAACCCCATATATGTATTCTTCCACAGTTCTGCGGAAGAGTCTGTGTCTTTCCCTCAACATAGTCCACTCTGTCGTCTTTGCTTGTGTTCTTTCCCCCCTAGAGCTAGGCTGGAATCACCCCAAAGACTGCCATATGTTGCACTACCCTGCTTGGCTAGTCCATATGTCTAACCGCCACATTCACCTTTCTTCGGGCAGGATGTGGCTTCTGCAGCGTCCTCTTTCCTTCAGGGCATGCTTTCCCAGCATTATCCAATAAGTCACACTGCTGGGTCTTGTGGAACATGAATGACTGACCTTCTCTGCTTAGAGCTCTTACTTCCTTCCCAACAGCAGTGGCGTGTTAGTAGGAATCCCCATTCGTCGATCACCTCTGACGTACACTAAGAGTGACCTACTGAAGGGGACGTCTCGGGTACGTATGGTAATCCTTGTTCCCTGAAGGAGGGAACGGAGATGTACATCCCGTCGCCACAGTTGCTGAAACTCCGCTGTAAGGCTGAGTCACAAGATCCAGCTCCTCTGCAGAAAAACTATATTCACCGCATAGCGGGGCGACGCTTCGGATGCGTGTTCGCATGTCAATGTTCATTGGCTAATTTAGTTTACACTCAAAGTGGATTGGTCTTTCAAGCGAGATCCCCATTCGTCGGATCACCACTGACGCAATTATCTGTTCCCTCCTTCGGGGAATGAGGGTTACCATGCGTAACCGAGGCGTTTTGCATCACAGAAATAAATAATATTTTGAAGTATATCAAAATAGAAAACCATTATTTTAAATTTTAATAATTCTTCACAATATCACTGTTTTTTTCTGACTCAGAATCAGAATCAGAAAGAGCTTTATTGCCAAGTGTACTTGCACAAACAAGGAATTTGTTTTGGTGCTAAGGCTTCCAGTGGACTATACAAATACAACAAGAAACATGAAACATAATACTACAAATTATAAGAATAAAGAATAAAAATATAAATATATGAGAATAAAAAGTATCACAGTTAGGTTTAGTCAGAATAGACATTTCCAGATTTACAGATTATGAACATATTTACAGTGTTTTGAATATTATAATAAATAAATCTAAGTATAAGTATAAGTATCACCTGAGTTGTAGGATATTGCACTAAACAGTGGGAGTATTGCACTTAGAGGCATATGCCTTGGGAGGTGTGTTAACTGTTCAGAAGGAAAATGGCCTGTGGGAAGAAACTGTTCCTGTGCCGAGATGTTCTTGTGGCCAGTGATCTAAGTCTCCGTCTTGACGGTAACCGTTCAAACAGGTGGTGACCAGGGTGAGTGGAGTCTGTGATGATTTTACCAGCTCTCTTCCTCACTCTGGAAGAGTACAGGTCCTGGAGGGATGGCAGGGGGGCACCAATGATCCTCTCCGCAGACCGGACTGTCCGTTGTAGTCTCCTGATGTCTGATTTGGTAGCTGAACCAAACCAGACAGTGATGGATGTGCATAAGACAGACTCGATGACGGCTGAGTAGAACTGAATCAGCAGCTCCTGTGGCAAGTTGAACTTCCTCAGCTGGCGAAGGAAGTACAGTCTCTGCTGGGCTTTTTTTACAATGGAGTCAATGTGATTGTCCCACTTCAGATCCTGAGAGATGGAAGTGCCCAGGAACCTGAATGACTCCACTGCTTCCACAGTGCTGTTCATGATGGTGAGTGGGGGGAGTGCTGAGCTGTTCCTCCTGAAGTCCACGATCATCTCCACTGTTTTGAGCGTGTTCAGCTCAAGGTTGTTGTAACTGCACCAGACAGCCAACTGTTCAACCTCCAGTCTGTAAGCAGACTCGTCACCGTTCCGGATGAGACCGATGACAGTGGTGTCGTCGGCAAATTTCAGGAGCTTGACAGAGGGGTCTTTAGAAGTGCAGTCATTAGTGTACAGGGAGAAGAGCAGTGGGGAGAGAACGCACCCTTGAGGGGCGCCAGTGCTGGTGGTGAGAGTCCTGGATGTGTGTTTCCCCAGTCTCACTCGCTGCTGTCGGTCCATCAGGAAGCTGGAGATCCACTGACAGATCGAGGATGGTATGGAGAGCTGGGTCAGTTTGGCTGTGAGAAGATCAGGCATGATGGTATTGAAGGCTGAACTGAAGTCCACAAAGAGGATCCTTGCATAAGTCCAGGCAGTCGAGAAGTTGCAGGATATAATGCAGTCCCATGTTGGCTGCATCATCCACAGACCTGTTTGCTCTGTAAGCAAACTGAAAGGGATCCAGCAGGGGTCCAGTGATGTCCTTCAGGTGGGTCAACACCAGTCTTTCAAACGACTCCATGACCACAGACGTGAGAGCGACAGGTCTGTAGTCATTAAGTCCAGTGATTTTGGGTTTTTTGGGGACCGGAATGATAGTGGAGCGTTTGAAGCAGCAGGGAACTTCACACTGCTCCAATGATCTATTGAAGATCTGTGTGAAGACCGGGGCCAGTTGGTCAGCACAGGCTTTTAAACAAGCAGATGAGATGCCGTCTGGGCCTGAGGCTTTCCTAGTCTTCTGTTTTTTGAAGACTCGGCTCACGTCCTCCACACACACCTTAAGCTCAGGTTGGATGGCAGGAGGTGCAGGAGGTGATGGTGAATGTGTGAAGTGCAGGTTAGAGCCGGTGTGTGGTGTGAATGAGGGCTTTTCAAACCTGCAATAAAATGAATTTAAATCGTCAGCCAGGTGTTGATTGTCCACAGATTGGGGGGATGGTGACTTGTAGTTGGTGATGTTCCTCAGGCCATTCCAGACTGATAATGGGTCGTTGGATGAAAACGTGTTTTTTCAGTTTTTCAGAGTAGCTTCTTTTAGCAACTCTGATCTTCTTTGTCAGTCTGTTTCTGGCCTGGTTATACAAGATTTTATCCCCACTTCTGTAAGCATCCTCTTTGGCATGACGAAGGTGTTTGAGTTTCCCAGTAAACCATGGTTTATCATTTGTGAATGATAAGAATGTCCTGGTAGGAATGCATGTATCCTCACAGAAACTTATATATGATGTTACAGTATCTGTGAGCTCATCCAGATCGTTGGTAGCAGCTTCAAAAACAGTCCAATCGGTGCAATCAAAGCAGGCCTGTAGATCCTGCTCTGCTTCATTGGTCCATCTTTTAACAGTCCTTAACACAGGTTTAGCTGATTTCAGTTTCTGCCTGTAGGTCGGAATAAGATGAACCAAACAGTGATCAGAGAGCCCTAAAGCTGCTCGTGAAACGGAGTGATACGCATTCCTTATTGTGGTGTAACAGTGGTCCAGTATATTACTGTCTCTGGTGGGACATGTAACGTGCTGTCTGTATTTTGGTAGTTCACGGGAAAGATTTGCTTTGTTAAAATCCCCAATAATTATTAGAAGAGAGTCCGGGTGCCTTTGTTCCGTTTCAGATATTTGTTCAGCCAGCTGTTGTAGTGCCGCGCTCACGCACGCGTCAGGAGGGATGTAAACATTCACGAGAATGAAAGAGGAAAACTCCCGTGTGAGTAGAAAGGTTTGCAATTAATGAAATGGGTCTCTAAGTTAGGAGAGCATATCTTGTTCAGTGTTGTTATATCTGAACACCAATTTTCGTTAATGTAGAAACACAATCCACCACCTCTCGTTTTCCCCGTTAGCTCAGCGATGCGATCCGCTCGGAACAGCTGGAAGCCCGGCAGATGTATTGCGTTGTCCGGTATGGCTTCACTCAGCCAGGTTTCAGTGAAGCACAGAGCAGCAGAGTTAGAAAAATCCTTGTTAATCCTTGTGAGCAGAAGTAGTTCGTCCATTTTGTTAGGAATGGATCGTAGGTTCGCAAGATGAATGCTGGGGAGTGCAGTGCGCAGGCCGCGCTCGCGGAGTTTAACCAGCGCGCCGGCACGCTTCCCGCGTTTGCGTCTGAGCGCGCGTTTGAATAACAACGTTGCACCTCCGACGAGAATGTCCAGCAAAACATCTGAATAATCAAAAACTGTATAGTTTTCTGGTGTGTGTTTCCTAATGTCCAGTAGTTCGTCTTTGGTGAAACTGATAGGAAAATAATGACTAAACACAGGACAAACGAACAAAAACAACACAATAGCTGGAGAGCTCCACACCGAGGCAGCCATTTGCGGCGCCATCTTGGTTAACCTGTATTTGTATTCTGTATTTTGATCAAATAAATTCAGGCTTGATGAGCATGAGACTTCTTTCAAAAACATTAAAAATAGTAATCTGTCCAATCTTTTGACCGGTACTTTATACAATAGATGAGAACGAGCACCTCCAAATCCGAGGCCATGGTTCTCAGTCGGAAAAGGGTGGCTTGCCCACTTCAGGTTGGTGGAGATTTTCTGCCTCAAGTGGAGTTGTTCAATTATCTTGGGGTCTTGTTCACGAGCAAGGGAAGGATGGAACGGGAGATTGACAGATGGAACGGTGCAACTTCTGCAGTAATGCGGTCGATGTACTGGTCTGTCGTGATGAAGAAGGAGCTGCAAGGCGAAGCTCTCGATTTACCGGTCAATCTACGTTCCTACTCTCACCTATGGTCATGAGCTGTGGGTCATGACTGAAAGGATAAGATCCCGGATACAGGCGACCAAAATGACCTTTCTCAGCAGGGTGGCAGGGCGCTCCCTTAGAGATAGGGTGAGGAGCTCGATCACTTGGGAGGAGCTCAAAGTAGAGCCGCTGCTCCTCCATATGGAGAGGGGCCAGCTGAGGTGGCTTGGGCATCTGTTCCGGATGCCTCCTGGACGCCTTCCCAGGGAAGGTGTTCCAGGCACGTTCCACTGGGAGGAGACCCCGGGGAAGACCTAGGACACGCTGGAGGGATTATGTCTCCCGGCTGGCCTGGGAACGCCTCGGTGTCCCCCCGGAAGAGCTGGATGAAGTGTCTAGTGTTGTGGCAAAAATTTCTATCAAACTATCATCACTGCGTAAGAGACACTCTGAATCAAATTGCCTTTTAACCATCTGGGGTCGGCAAATGTGCCGGCGCATTTGGCTAGATTTTTTTCACATAGCAGCAAAATAGACTTAAAATACTCTGTCATGTTTGGTCATACAGACTTAAGAAATATCAAAAAATAAACTGTTAAATGTCTTCTTTTTTATGTGTCCACTTACAATCGAAATAAAACATTGTGCTTTTGTAAAATAAAATAAAATAAACAGGGTGTGCTTTCTGGCTCTCCGTCACCGTGAACCTTTTTTTTGGAGCACGTCTCTAAACTTAAACAAACCTCATTGAATACTATTCACCAAGGCATGAGCCAAATATCTTTATAATCATTTAAGTGTGTACTTTTAAATTATCTAATTCATAAAAACAAATAATCTCTGTTTATGCAATCTATATGAATAGAGAGAGATGTCAGTCATTCTCATTTCAGCTCATTATAGCTTATATTATCTTTTAATGTGATCATGCCCACGGAGAGCATGCGCTATTCAAATGCAAATGATCTGAGGCGATCCATGCAAACGTGTCAACGCCCACCTCAACTCGTTAAAACACACCAAGTTTAATCAGATTACAGTACTTTACGTCGTCTTGCAAGGCTGTGAGGAATAATCCTGGGAAATGTACCTCAGAAGTGCTGGTTTAAATTCATTTTGAGGAGCAACGGATCCATCTGAGGAGAATAGTACGTTTTTTTTATTTTTAAGGCGAGACACGGCAGTCAAAAACATCGTTTTTTTTTCACTGGCAATTTTGAGCAATTCTGAAATAGACATTTAGTTCTTTATTTTACTACACTTTGTCTGTTTGCGTCTGTAGATTTCTCATAAATTCATCAAAAGTTTTCATTATAAATCATCTCTCTGCACCACACACACACTTAGAAAGCTCTCTCTCTCCTGTACAATACTGCCGGATTCAAATATGGCCATTTCCTTTTTATCAGCAACCAAACGCAAAAGTAAAAGGGGGGATTTTACTCTAAATGTGCAATCTCATTGGCTGATGCTAAATCTTTAAAGCCCGTTTTCTCAAAATGACTTTTCTCTCATACTCCAAGTCCGAAATCTCCACTTCAGTAGCACCTAGGCAAGGCAAGGCAAGGCAAGTTTATTTATATAGCACATTTCATACACAATGGTAATTCAAAGTGCTTTACATAGAAGAAATTAAAATAATCAAAAGAAATCAAAATAATTTAAACAGTAATATATACACCAAACTTTCCAGTCTTGTACATAGTTATACTATGAAGACATTTACAGAGGGATTTGTAAATATGCTATTCCTATCCTGATTTATATAACATTTTATTCCAAAAAACATGTCGAAAATCATTTTTTTAAGTCTATTGGCAGTATATTCTGATTTACAGGATAAAAAAAGTAGATATCCATAAATCCTTCTGTAATTTTTTTCCCATCTAATATGTGAACACAATGAAAAAATAATTTTGAACCTGGCTTTATCCAATATGTGTCTCATTTCATATTTAAACATTAAATTACAGAAAACTTGTAATACATTTTTTTTCTCATCGTAATGTTGGTAATCAACTGGCAAAGTTTCATGGTGATATCTGCTAGTTAAAAAAATTACCCTATTCCAGTGGTGGACGAAGTACATATACCATTTACTTGAGTAAAAGTAGAAGTGCTGCCTTAAAACATTCACTTGAGTAAAAGTACAAAAGTAGTTGCCTTCAAATGTACTTAAGTATCCAAGTACTATGATTTTTTTATGGCTATAATGTCCTATTATAATTTATCACAAGACTCTTGCTTAACTCAGTCTACATGAAGACTAATTGTCACTCTTGGCACACCTATCTATGAACAAAATGACATTACACTGATTCTTGAAACTTTGGCAAAACAAACATGTCCCACTAAGAAAAGTGCTAATTCTGTTGGAAATTAATAACATTTTCATGAATAAAAAGAATCAATCAGAGGGTCCTTTGCACATATGTAAGGTTCTTTTAAAGGTTTATTTTCATTTGTTATTAATTTAATGATTATATGCTGCCCGATTGCCTACAAAATCAGTTGTCCTTGGACAGGAGATAATCCTTTCATCTTGATAAAAAAACAAAAAGTAATAATTGAATTGAATAATATGTGACCCTGCCTGTGAAAACCCAGCTAAAGTCATTTTTTTATGATTCCCTGTTTTCTACATAAAATCATCCTTCATAATGTAAAGAACATTCTGTGAAAATATAACCTTGATATCTTTAATATTGAGTGAGTAAGGCTATGTCAAAGATTTGCTGAATTTCGGGCTCAGAAAATCATGTTTTTTAGATATTCCAATTTAGAAAAAAACTTATTTTTAAAACTGCAACAAATTTGATCCATAATTATCCTCCATATCTGCCATATACCAGATTAAAGCTGAGATTCTCCCCTTTTTAGTGATATATGACACATTTATGGGAAAATTCTTAAAGTTTTGTAAAACAGGCCTATTTATTATGATATGCATGTCCAAAAAGCTAAAAGCATAAAAACCGAGAAACAAATGGGGTGTAGTGATCTTTTTCTTTGTAGAAAAGTTAGAAGTTCAGACCAGGAGACGGTGGAAGTTTTCCAAGCAGAAGTTCTTTATTGCTTGTCGGTAGCTGCAGTCATTCCAACATCGTCTAACTTCTTGAGTCAAACATTGTAATATATATACATTATAAGAGGGAGGGGTTACATTGTGATGGTGGAAACTCGTATACCAGTTTAGTAACCTGTATTAAAAGAGAGAGGGAAAAACTTATTCAAACCCTGAGACTCCAGAACAGGAGTGACAGGACTCTCTCTTGCTAAGACAAAAGCTTAGCGAGAGTCTCCAAGAGTTTCATTAACATGTTTCATTTAACTTAGAATAGAAAGCAAACCCGTCTGACAGCTGTATATAGAGACACAGAATAAGACAGGAGTTTCGTGCTCCACAGCTGAATGCTAAATTCAAGTTACAGAACTTTCTCAGTTTATATATGAAACTAAATTAAACATTTGACAAAGTTGTATTCCTTCAATTCCCCCTTTGGGAGTTCTAAATAACTCCCACACTATATACGAATTTAAACAATTAAAAATTCATTATTGCAACTTGTGATAGTTACAGGCACATAAGGCATGTTCTGTGTTTGTTTTTCTGTAATTGCATGTTGACAACGAAACAAAACATGCAATTAGGGTCCGTGAGTCTTTTCTGGTTGGAACTGTGATTTTCTCGTGTTCAATCAAGTTTCTAAACCCTGAAGAATTATCTTCAGTCATCTTGGTGTAATTTTGCTGAAAGATCAAGAATGTTTGTTGGACCAACATGTTTGTGCACAAGTGAGTCCTGGAATGCAGTCATCTTTGGATGTGACATGCACACTTTCTTTCCAGCAAACAAGGCATTTGTGACATATTCATCAGCTCTAAGAATATGTTATTTTCTGGAGTCCGGACTTTGTGCGATCTTCATGATGTGTAGTAGTAGGACAATCTTGATCATGTCGATGGATGACTGAAGGTTTCGTAGTCTCTGCGTTGTGTATTTTTTTCTTTTTCTTTTCTTTATCCTTTTGTGATAGTTGTCTCGGAAGTGGGTCAAGTTGTTTCTTGAGGTTTTCTTGTGGCTTCATACGCAGATGACGAGGTCAGTGCGTATGGGTCTCGGGAAGTCATCAGTGGTATCTGCACAGAGTAAGAAAGAAAACAAAAGACAGGAGAGCAGTATTTGTTCAAACACTAGGTTTGTGAACTTTTTCTGAGTCTGCTAGACAGTGGAGCAGTATTTGTTCAAACACTAGGGTTGTAAACTTTTCTGAGTCTGCTATTGTTTTTCCCTCTTTCCCTATTTCTTAAACCTTTGACACCTAAGGAACAGTGAGGTAAGGATGGACTAGGATAGGGCCTATGAGGGAAGTCTTCACCCCAGGGTTAACCACCGAAGCCTGTTGCGTTCGGTTCTTCCCGGGGCTCCTCACTGGTTCCGTGTCCTAACCTATCCCTGTTGGTGGGGGAACAACCTTACAGTGTGTACAATGAGTCCAGGTTTTCCTTCCCTGACACAATACTGCAGCTGCTGTAATCAACATCACTTGATGTGGCCCATGCTACTTAGGTTCTAACGGCTTGTTTCTGAATGACTTTATCATGACCCATTGACCTGGGATGATTGTGTGTCCACCTTCTGGTGGAGTCTGCCAACATGACTCAACTCTCCCTCTGGCACTCTGTACCGCCTTTGTTAGGTTTTCACAGTAAGCAATCAGGGCATCTGAGGCAATGTGTACATCAGCATTTCTAAGATCAATCACACCTGGCATCTGCATGGGGCGTCCAGTAATAATCTCATGAGGGCTCAGTCCTACTGTTCTGTTAGGTGATGCTCTAATACTACACAGTACTGCTGGCAGTGCTTCGACCCATGGTACCCCTTCCTGATGCATTTTGCTTAGTCTGGTTTTGATTGTTCTGTTCGATCGTTCAACCTGTCCTGATGCTTGTGGCCTGTATGGGCAGTGAAGGTTCCACTTAATCTGCAACATTCTAGACACTTCCTTGACTATCTGTCCTGTGAAGTGGGTACGTTGATCTGAGTCAATGCAATCTGGTAATCCCCATCTGGGAATGAAATCAGTGACAAGACATTTAGCAGTATGTGCAGCTGTAGCACGCCCTGTTGGATAAGCTTCTACCAATCTTGAGAACTTATCTATAACTACCAAAACATCAGTTTTTCCCTTACAACGAGGCAATGATATGTAATCAACTTGCAGGTGACGAATTGGTCCTGGTGGAGCTGGGGTATGTGCTGCTGGTGTAGTGGCTGCTGGTATATCATTATTTTTCTGACATGTAACACACCTCTTGGCTGTTTCTGTGGCTACATTTCTGAATTTTGGATTCCACCACTGATTTCCACCTGTGATTCATCGTTGCTGGACCACTGTGACCAAAACGGTGTATTTGTTGAGCCAAATATGGCAGCAGTGATTCGGGAGCGACATACTTTCCCCCTTTGGTCCAGCAACCAGATGAATCCACTGTGGCTCTTTGTCTAACCATGTCCATGCTTCATACAGAGGAACGTCTTTGTACAGATCAATTATTGATTCAGGAGGCATAATTGTCTTCTGTGCTGCACTATCTGAACACACTTGTACAGTTGCATAGAAACAAGCCTGTTTAGCTGCTATATCAGCAAGAGCATTACCTTTAGCTTTCGTAGTATTAGTTGTGAGATGTGCTTTCACTTTGATCACTGCTAATTTCTTTGGAAATCTCATGGAAAACATTAGATCTTTCACTAATTCAGCATGCTTAATGGGGGATCCAGCAGAAGTTAGAAACTGTCTGGTTTGCCAAATGACACCAAAATCATGAATTACCCCAAAAGCATATCTGGAATCTGTATAGATATTAGCAACTGATCCTGAAGCTAGCGTGCATGCTTTTGTTAGGGCTACTAGTTCTGCAGCTTGAGCTGAAAAATGATCTGGAAGACGTCCTGAAGCTAACACTTCCGTGGTGGACGTTACTGCATAACCTGCTCGTCTGTTACCTTCAATTACTTGAGCTGAACCGTCAACAAACAACTCAAATTCTGAATTCTCTATGGCAGTTTCTTTTACTACACTCGTAGGTGTATATGTGAGCGTAACACAATCGTGAGTCATTTCTCCTTTATCCTCTAACAAATTCTCAGTCATTGCAGACATCATACATGAGGATGGGTTCGTGACAGGTGCACGCTGTAAGACAATATTCGGGGCTGTGAGAGTTGCTTACCAATTTCTCCAATGGGAGGAGGTGACATAAGTTTATTTTTCTTCATTCATCAGTGTGGACACTGCATGAGGGCATTTTACATTTACAGTCTGACCTAACACCATTATTGATGAAGGGCCTGTGCTGTAGCATAACATTTAAGGCTGTGAGTCTACTTAACTAGTGTCCCCCAAAGGAAGGCTGAGACCGTCCCTTTCCTTTTGTTCTATTAAACAAAAATCAGTCTTTCATCTCTGTTGTAAATTACTGGGGAAATTAAGCACTCACAGCCCACATGGTTAACACGTCAACCAGCTGCCCCAGTTTAATGATGAGGGGAGGGGCTGCTTCAGAGTAGCAAGCAGACTGAATAGGAGCTGAGTAACATTGTTAACTTGTTTAAAGTTCTTTTTGTTTTTCCTACACTCTTTTCCCCAATGTCCATGTTTACCACAATAATAACAACTACTGCCCTCTCTCTTAGGACATTTGCGTTTCTGTTGCTTCTCTGCGTTGACCTTAAAAGATGCTGCTGGAATTTTTACTCTTTCCTTGACATCAGAGTCTCTTTCCCATGCAGCCAAACTGTCTAAGTTGTTTTGTATGGTTCTAGTGGACCATGTTAAGTCTAAGAAAGGCAATGCTTTTCTATGTTCTGACAACAGACCATCAAATCATGTGCGAATTAGGGGACCATTATCTTCTAGCACCTTCTCTGAAGTGTCAGCTATACCACTGTATGCTGCTGCTGACTGACAAAATCTTTGAGTGTACTCACTAACAGTTTCACCCTTCTTCTTGATCTTCGACCAGTCAATTTTAGGTCCAACAATGTTCTTCAACGTTTTCAGAACTCCCTCTCTCAATTCATCTTTTCTGGCATGTTGTAGTTCAGAAGTAACAGCAGACTCAAAACTGTTGAATTCAGATTCAGTTAGAATTTGTGACATCAGCTGTGTGACTTCTGCCAACGACATGTCGTAAAGACGCATTTTACTGATCAATGCCCTTCTAAATTCAGAAACATCAGTGCGTACTGAAGGTAAGCTTTGGGATAGTCTTTCTATGTCTCTAGGTCCGAGTGCTTTGGCAACAGTTTGGTTATGGACAACAGAAGAGTTGGGAGGAACACTTTCAGTTCCCTCAATTCCCTGAGATCTTTTTGTGACACATATCTTTACTGAATCTACAGGCTTATCAGTTACTGATTGGATGGCTACATCTGTTTCAAAGAAAGCTTTTAAATCAGGATAATTGTTATCAGGCTGACTTACTTCTTCCACATCAGTTTTTCCTATAGCTTTGTTGCGGTTCAATTTCTTGGTTAAAGAGGAAACTTTAGCCCGGAGCTCATTGATCTATTTCTCTAGCTCTGAGTTGCGTTTAGACTGTTCTGTAGCTAGTGCTAAACCAAATTCTCTGTGACAACAGATAATTGCTTCCACATTGTTCTTGCGAACATTTGCTCCTAGAACCTTTTTACACTCTTCTACAGACCAAATCTTATCAGAATGAATCTCATATTTCTGTGTTAGTTCTTGTCTAACTTTTTCAGTGACTATTAGATCCATCTGTTCTCCTAACAGTGTTTTAAATTCGCTATCTGACCACAAAGGAGTAGCAAGACCACCTTTTTTAGTTGTGGAGATTAGTCTAGCACTTTTCTTAATCATTTTGTGGATTTCTTTGTTACCACACAAACAAACACTAAACTTCTCTGATCACAGAGGGTACGCTTGTTAACACAAATCAACTATTGTTAAACTTCCTTGTTACCAACACATCACAAACTATTAGCATGTTAAGCTAATCTTCCCTAAAAGAAAAATGCAAAGGATCTTTCACCTTCTTAACTTTTAGAGGATAAAACAAACAAAAACACTAAATCTTCTCTGCTCAAAAGAGGCTACACTCGATAACACAGTTAACCTTCCATGCCCAGAGCAAAGGGTAACACACAAAATATTAGCACGCTACGCTAATCTTCTCTAAAAGGAAATGTAAAGGATCTTTCACCTTCCTAACTTTTAGAGGATAAACACATCCCTGTTTGAACAGAGGTTCACCAATATTAACACGTAATGTTAACCTTCCCTAACTTTAGAGGATACCTTCTCTAGCAACGTAGAGGCTATACTTTCATCTTTAAAATAAACTTTTAAAGGGTAACTTTGTTAGCCAAACACTGCAGCTGTCTGATAACTGTTCTCTGACGGCGCAGAGATTTGTACTGGTCTTCAGTGGTTCTTTGAATAGAGTGAAACTCACCAAATCATTGTTTATACGGAAAGGATTCCGTCTGGAACTCAGTCAAAAAAAGTTTGTTCTTTGTTGAGCTTTGAAGTTTCAGGATTCAGTTCTGGAACTCAGTCTTTGTTGAGTGGAGATTTCAGTTCTGGAACTCAGTAGTGGAGATTTCAGTTCTGGAACTCAGTCTTTGTTGAGTGGAGATTTCAGTTCTGGAACTCAGTCTTTGTTGAGTGGAGATTTCAGTTCTGGATTCAGGTAAGATTCTCTCTGGAATGCAGTCAGATCTTTGAGCTTGAATTCCAATCTGGATTCAGGTGAAGTTAATTCTATCCGGCTCACGGCACCATCTGTAGTGATCTTTTTCTTTGTAGAAAAGTTAGAAGCTCAGACCAGGAGACGGTGGAAGTTTTCCAAGCAGAAGTTCTTTATTGCTTGTCGGTAGCTGCAGTCATTCCAACATCGTCTAACTTCTTGAGTCAAACATTGTAATATATATATGTACATTATAAGAGGGAGGGGTTACATTGTGATAGTGGAAACTCGTATACCAGTTTAGTAACCTGTATTAAGAGAGAGAGGCAAAAACTTATTCAAACCCTGAGACTCCAGAACAGGAGTGACAGGACTCTCTCTTGCTAAGACAAAAGCTTAGCGAGAGTCTCCAAGAGTTCCCTTTCAGTCGAGAACGTCAGACGTAGTCGACGGTCGACTGAATTGGGATCTGGCTAGAGAGCCTGTCTTCTTCGAGTACTATTGAACGAGCCAATGTAATTGGCGTGCGTGATTCGCATCACACACTCCGCCCCCGCGGCGCGGGTATAAATACGGAAGTGGATGCACGCACTAGTTGCCTTTCGCTTCGGAGCCGATCGTTTGATGTCTCTGAGAGTGCTGTTGTCTACAACGAGCGAGTGTGTCGGTGTTCTTCAGGAAGACTCTCCCAGTGCTGGTGTTCTACAGCGCGAGTGCAGCGGTGATCGCGAGCTTTGAGCTCTCAACTGCTGTTTTAACAGCAACAAATTTCTAAATGTTTGTGTGTGTTGATGGCTGGTTAGAGGGCGGAAAAGTGAGTGCTTCACTGTTTCAGTTCTCTGTTCAGTGTTGCCGCGGTCATTCCCCTGTGTGCTCCGGCACTGGTGACGGTCCTATTTTCTGAAAGAGCAACACGGGTGCGTTTGCGTCTTTTTCAAGATGTCATTCCGCCCGTGCGTTTCTGGGTGCGGTCGTTCCCTGTCTCTCTCTGATGGTCACAACTGTTGTGTCACGTGTTTGGGCTTACAGCACGCTGAGACAGCTTTTGTGGACAGCTCGTGTTTTCACTGTGGGAACATGACTGTCGCAGTGTTGAGGGCGAGACTCGCCTTCGTTCGCGGAGAGCGAGTCCCCATTACCATGCCCCACCCTCAGGTGCTGTGTGGGATGGGTGACCGGAGGATAGTGTTGGATGTCCCACCCGGTAACCATTCCCTGTGGGCTCCTCACTCCTCCCTTCCACTGCAACCACTGGAGCCTCCTGTGTTGTCTGCTGGTCCATCTGTAATGGGTGGGCCAGCGGTTTCACTCGGGGCTCCCCTGGAGGACAGGACGCCGATTGCAGCATCGGAGGGTGAGCTGACTTCTAGAGATGATGACTCGGCTGCATTGTCTCCCTCCGGGAGTTCAATGTTGCCCGAGCCGGATCCAGAATTATCAGCTATGCTGAAACGGGCCGCCGAGGCTGCCGGACTCGAGTGGAACCTCCACCGTGTCCCGTTCAGTCTCGGTTGGAATCTGGAGTTTGGTATCTTGGGGCGGGCCGCGCTGGTTCTCAGCTCGCCGCCCCAGTGCCTTTCTTTCCCGAAATGCATGGAGAGCTTATCAGGTGGTGAACAGCATCTTTCTCTGCCAGAAACTGCCTGAATAGCTTTTCCCCCTCATTACCCTTGATGGAGGAACGGTGAAGGGTTGCGAGGTGTCCCTCCATTGGAGCGGTCTGTCGACACAGGTGCACCTGTGTCCGGCGGCCACTGCCTTTTGGGGGGATCCTCGTCTCCCCCCTAAGGCCTGTGAGGTTTTGTCCGTTCCGACGGGCAGAGCTTACAAAGCCTGTGGGCAAGCCGCTTCCTCTTGCATGCCATGGCGTTGCTGCAGGCTAGGGCACCCACGGCATGCACGAGGGTAATCCAGACCGTGCGCTCATAGGTGAGCACCGCACTGCATCCGACCTCACCCTCCAAGGGGTACGGGTGTCGTAGTGTGCGTGATCGGTCTGACGATGTCCACCTTCGTGGTCCAGTAGCGCCTTCGTTGGCTCAGCCTGGTTGGTATGGCGGATGCGGACAAGGTTCGGTTCCTGGTCTCCCCAATTTCCCAGGTTGGGCTGGTCGGCGACGCGGTGGAGAACTGCATCCAACAGTTCTCTGCCGCTCAAGCGCAGACGGAGGTCATCCGGCACATCCTGCCCCGGTGGCCAGCTGCTGCCTCCACCCGCCGCCGGTGGCAGCTCCTCCGCCTGCTCGTCGCCGTGGGCGTTCCCCGGCCGCCGCTCCTGCTGGCCCTCCGCAGCAGCCTCGACCCAGGCCTTAGCATGGAGCCGGCCGCAGTAGAGACGCCCAGTCCGCTCCAGGCGCTGCCAAGCCAGGTGGCAAGCGAAAGCGAAAGCATTCCGGAGCGGGCCGCCCAGGAATGGAGGAGATGCTCTTGGAGTGGCACGATCACTCCCTCCCCCCGGGTGAGGGCCGGGTGGAGCCTTTGTTTGTGTGTGTGTCTGTTCCGCCGCTGGCTCCCTAAAAATAAAAAAATAAAAAAGCGGAGCAAGAGGTACCCACACTTCAAAGAGAGAGCAATTTCATCTGCTCCTGGGTTCCAAGAGGGCCAGCCTGGCGGGTGTGACCCTGTATAGCCTTACACCCCTCAGCTCCCCCTTGGTCGCCAGCATGCAGCTTGGTGCGTTCGAGGACCCGGTCATCCGCCTTCTCACGCGCCCCCTGCCGCTTGTGGAGACAGGTAAGTGTTGCACAGCACACTTACACCACTCTCTCTATTTTGCTGCCCCACCTCAGGCTCGGCTACCCCGCTCAAGTCACTGATAGTCATCACATTAGGTGTTGAGCAGACGTGCTCCTGAAAATTCAGTGATATTCATCACACCGAGTGTTGAGCAGTGCTCCTGACTTGTGCGTGCTTATCTTATCCTGCTGGCGAAGGATTTGATATAGCCGCCCTCCAGCCGGTACGAAGGCCAGTCGCAAACTCGCTCTTCGTGGTACTAGGTGGTGAGTCGTGACCATCTTGGCCCAAGATTGGTCTGCAGCTTTGACCTGAAGGACATGTGCTTCAGATCTCTACCTCCCGCACCGCAGGCCATCCTGTGTGTTGCGTCTAAGGGTGGAGTATCAGTACAGTGTCCTTCCCCTCGAGTGCTCCAGAGCCCGTTGGGTCTTCAGGTCAACTGGAAGAGAGTAATCTCGCCCACGGGCTGAGTATCTCTTTTTCAGTTTTGGAGAGGTACTCGGTCTGACACGTCTCTCCAATGAGAATGTGTTCAGCTGGTGTTGAAGTGAGAAAGGGTCCCACTGAAAGAACTTTCAGAGGCTCCTGGGGTATATGGAAGTCGCAGCTCTTGGCTTCCTCCATATGTGACCGCTTCAGCGCTAGCTTCACGATCGAGTCCCGAGGTGACCGTGGCAGAGCAGCTCACCCTGTGTGACTATAGTTCATCCCGGTCTGCTGCCAAACCCTCTTCAACAGAGGGGCCATGTACAAAGGGCGTGTTTTAACGGGGGCCTGGGCGACCCCCGACAAAACGGGCATTTGTGCCTCGAGTTGTTAGACATTGCGACCGTTGCGCAAGCTTCCCCTGCATGTCACAACTCACCCGTCACCTCCTCCTTGGAGTCAGACGCTTCTGAGGGCGCCTTGTTCCACTCCTCCCGCTTACTCAATCGTGTCGCCATCTAGTCCCACGACAGTTATAGCCAGGGCAAGTGGAGACTCCATCCCCTGGGTTGCCCCAGGGGCCCGCAGAAATGCGTTTTACCCCAGTGAGCCTTCTAAAAGTGACTGCGACTCATGGTCGCCTTGCGCCTGCTCAAGTCAGTGAAATCATCACTCTTCATGTTGAGCAGAATTGCTCCTGAAACTCAGTGAAGTTCATCGCACTCAGGTGTTGAGCAGCAATGCTCCTGTAGCTCAGTGAGTTCATCACATGTAGCTCAGTAAATTCGTCACACGCAGTGCTGAGCAGAAATGCTCCTGGTGCTCAGTGAAGCTCTTCGCACTCAAGTGTTGAGCAGAAATGCTCCTGAAGCTCAGTGAGTTTATCACACTCAGGTGTTGAGCAGGAATGCTCCTGAAGCTCAGTGAACTTGTCACACCCAAGTGCTGAGCAGAAAATGCTCCCGAATCCCAGTGATCTTCACATGTTGTGTTGAGCAATGCTCCTGTCTTTTGCGCCCGTCGCTTGCACCTACGTGCCAAGTCAGGAGAGGAACAGGTCTTCATAGTTGCCCCTTATTGGCCCAACTAGACCTGGTTCCCATCAACAGCTTCCTGACTTCCCCTGAAAACTCTTTCGGGGACGGGGCACGATGGCACACGCGTTCTTCCCCCGGAGATTCCGGGCGGTCTTACATCTGAACGCGGAGGTTCAGGTGGCTATCACAAGAACATGTGATAGTTACCATCACTTCTGCGAGCACCCCCTAGAATTGGGTAGCGTGCTTACGCCTTTAGAAGTGGAACCTAGTCGTTGAGTGCGTCTTCTCTCCAGAGGAGATCCTGAAAGCTTTCGATCACTTCAGTGCTCTCTTTCCTGCAAAATGGGTTGCAGTAGGCTGTTTTCCTTCACCCTCAAAATGATGTTGCCTCGGTGTTTAAACGACGCTCATCGTGTTGCAGAAGTATGCAGAAGCACGTTCTGATCGTCAGGTTCCTGAGGAGCAAGGTCTTGTAAATCCTTGTGTCCCTCTTTATCCTCTTGGGCCTTGTCCCTGGTGCGACTGCACTGCAGAGACCGCCCCTGAGCCACTGCAGGCAGTGAGTTAAAAAATCTGTTATATCAGTTCTCCTGCTCGCGTGGTCTCTACTAGAGGGTAGGGACTTGCTCGCTTTCGGTCAACATATTGTGCCTGGAGTCTGGGCCGGCTAACTCTCACAAGCTGAGACCCCGGCTCGGATTGTGCCCAAGGTTCCTACCTCTCCCGTAATAGGAGCAGGTGGTGAGCCTGCAAGCGCTGCCCTGGAGGAGGCAGATCCAGCCCTGGCTTCTCTGTCCGTTCGCTTGGACGTGTACAGAATGCAAGTCATAGACCTCAGACCAGCTCTTCAAATATCTGTTGGAATTCAGCAGAGAGGGAAGGCTGTTTCCATGCAAAGTTGCACTTAGTGCTTGCCTTCATTTCGGCAAAGATCCGAGATGCAACATGTCCACTTAGGTGTTGAGCTCCTCTATGATGAGTGTAAAGTGCCCCGCTGGGCGTTGACGATATGCTTTGCTAAAACAGATTCTAGAGTTGGGGGCTGGACGACACCTAGTTGAACCGCTGCTTCCCGTGGGCTCCCTTCTCATGAAGCCAGTTTCACCGTGAGCCCGGTTCAAGTGTCGGCTTGCTGCGACATTCCCCTCCTATGGACTGGATACGTGCGCCTTCCTACTCCAGTTGAGTTCCCTTAAAATTGAACCCTGTTGAGTTCCTCCACACCCCTCCGACGTCGGACGTGCGGAACGTCTGGTGTTAGGCCTACCACTCGTAAGCAGTGTGGAACCTGTGTTAGGCTGGGTCCATATGTTGCGGTCCCTTCGGTGACCCCATATGTGTATTCTTCCACGATACGGCTCCCTGCGGTGAGCCCGTGTCTTCCCTCGGCAGAGTCTCTCTGCCGTCACTGTCCGGTGTGTCTCCCCCTGTCTTAGGCTGGAGCCACCCCAGTGACATTCCATATGTTAGACTGCCCGGTTTCCGCCCAGTTCATATGTGTATTCTCCACGTTACCTCCCTCTGGGTTGGATGTGGCTTCCGCAGCGTCCCTTCCTTCCAATGTACGGGGAACGCTTTCCCAGTGGTCCTGTAGGAACAGCAGTGACTTCCCTGGCCTAAGCCCTGTCCTTCCCCGCCTTAAGTTTGCGGGGGCATCAGGAGGCTTTGGTTTAGGCACTGGAAGGTGGCAGCGTTAGTGGCGTGTTCAAAGGGTGATCCCAATTCAGTCGACCGTCGACTACGTCTGACGTTCTCGACTGAAAGGGAACGTCCTGGTTGCGTATGCAACCCACCGTTCCCTGAAGGAGGGAACGGAGGACGTAGTCCCCTTGCCACTAGCGCTGGACCACCGCTGACCCCGGGTTACTCTCGGCCCCCCCCCCACGAAAAGCAACTAGTGCATGCATCCACTTCCGTATTTATACCCGCGCCGCGGGGGCGGAGTGTGTGATGCGAATCACGCACGCCAATTACATTGGCTCGTTCAATAGTACTCGAAGAAGACAGGCTCTCTAGCGAGACCCCAATTCAGTTGACCGTCGACTACGTCCTCCATTCCCTCCTTCAGTGAACGGTGGGTTGCATACGCAACCAGGACGTTTCATTAACATGTTTCATTTAACTTACAATAGAAAGCAAACCCGTCTGACAGCTGTATATAGAGACACAGAATAAGACAGGAGTTTCGTGCTCCACAGCTGAATGCTGAATTCAAGTTACAGAACTTTCTCAGTTTATATATGAAACTAAATTAAACATTTGACAAAGTTGTATTCCTTCAGGGGGTACCAGAAGAGCTTGACAGTAGCAGCAATTACCATGTCAATTCAGTTGAATGATTTGTATAACTTTATTAGCAAAATGAAATATCAGTGAAAATAATTATACATTATAATTATCCTGCTCTATCGACCTCCTAAGGTCCTGTCCAACCTCATCTCTGAACTCAGTGTACTGTTGACCCTCGCCTGCTCATTGTCATTTCCCATTCTACTGCTTGGTGACTTTAATATTCATGTTGATGTTGTCTGCTCTAACACCAATCAGTTATTTTCTATCTTCGAATGTTTTAATCTTACTCAGCATGTAAATTTTCCAACTCATACGCGTGGTCATACCCTTGATTTGATCTGTACATCAAGAGCCAATATCTCTACCATCTCTTCTACTGACACTGGTATTTCTGATCATAAATTTCTTGATTTTAGTTTCAGCTTGCCTATGCTTAAGAAATGTTCAACAACTGTTATATCCTACGCAATCTCAAAGCTGTTGATACTGAATTATTTTGTACCTCCATTGCTTCTTCTAATCTATCTGATGTCTTTGATATCTCTTCTCCCTCCCTGACATTATCTAACAATCACTCCATAATCTCGGATATCTTAGGGTGTATTCACACCTGCCTTGTTTGGTTCGATTGAATCGAACTCTAGTTCGTTTACCCCCTTGGTGCGGACCTTTTGGGCAGGTGTGAATACAGCAATCGAAATCGGGTGCGGACCAAACAACCGAACCGAAACCCAGCTGAAGAGGTGGTCTCGGTACGGTTCCAAACGAACTCTGGTACGGTTCGTTTACGGTGTGAACATGAACCGACCCAATTGCAAGAAAGCACTGCGCCTTTGAGTTAACAGGCTTCCGTAGTCGGAGTTGCGTTATGGGAAAGTGATCTGTTGTAGCCTACTACATTCCATTCCGGCGCGCTGTCTGGCCACACGATACTGTTGCGCGTCTTTCTGTGCGTCGTGTGTGCATCATTGGAATGGAATGAATGAATGAATGAGTGACAGGGCTCTCAAATGTCACACATTGAGCGTGACAGTCACTCATTTCAGTCTTTTGTCACGCTCTCCCGCCACACATTGTATTTCTCACGCTGAAAAACTATTTGTAATATATTTAATATGCCGCAGCGCCCAAAACTCTGGCCGAGCCGCTCTCACTGTGGAACCGGCAGGAATCAAGCGCGTCTCCTCTGGTGTTGTTAGCCAATCAGAAAATAGCACTATTGTATCTGGGTAAGATTTAACGCAACAACCAATGACACCACGTCGGCACGACACACGTGTGGTTTTGTTTACAAATTTTGGTTCACTTGCAAAAAGAGCAGTGTGAAAGCGAACCGTACCAAAAAAAACAAACAATTTTTTTATTTGGTCCGGACCAAAGCAAGTGAACTATCGGACTTTCCTGGTGTGAATACACCCTTAGATAAGCACGCTCCTGTTAAGACCAGAAGTGTCCCTTCCACACATTCTTCTCCTTGGTACACTCCGAACTCCGTATCTTAAAGACCACTGGTAGACGGCTTGAGCGCACTACAGAAAAACTGGCCTGACTGTTCACTATTTAGCTTTTATTGAACATCTTAAACATTACAAATCGGCCCTGAACTTGGATCGTTCTAGTTTTGTATCTGCCACAATTAATAAATCAAGTAACAGACCAAAAGCATTATTTAACACAATAAACAAACTCACCAAACCTCCAACTCCTGTTACTCTAGCTTCTGATGAACTCTGTAGTTCATTCATAACAAATCCAACCCTTCATCTTGTCGTCTTGACCCTGCTCCTACTCCTCTTCTGAAACTCTGCCATTCAGTTATCTCTGCACCTATTTCTCACTTCATCAATGCATCTCTTACCTCTGCTTCATTCCCTCTGCCACTCAAAATTACTAACGCTAAATTACTAGAAAGTACTGTTGCCTCCCAGCTCCTAGTCGAAAATAATCTTTTTGATCCTCTTCAATCTGGTTTCCGCCCTCTACATAGTACTGAAACTGCACTAGTTAAGGTACTCAATGATCTGCTTCTCTCTGGTGACTCTGGTTCTCTGTCTATGCTCCTGCTGCTGGACCTCTGCTCTGCCTTCGATACTGTCTCCCATCAACTACTCATTTCTCGCCTTTTGGATGTGGGTATTTCTGGTGCTGCTCTTTCTTGGTTTTCTTCCTATCTCTCTGATAGACAGTTCTACATTTCAGTTCAAGATTTTTGTTCATCTACTGTCCCCCTGAAGCAAGGTGTCCCACAGGGATCCGTTTTAGGGCCATTACTATTCATAATTTATATAATACCTCTTGGTCAGATCCTCCGCCATCATGGTTTTAATTATCATTTTTACACTGACGACATTCAATTATATACTACCTGTACATCGACTCTATCTATCACAACTGACAAAATCTCTGCTTGTGTGCATGAAATAAAAGATTGGCTTAATTCAAATTTTTTAAAATTTAACATGGATAAAACTGAGATTATTTTTACCGGACCTCCGTCACTCACTAACAAAATTCCTACTAACTTCACCTGTGAGTTCGCTGGCTCTCACATCAAACCATCTAGTACTGTTAAAAGTCATGGTGTAATATTTGACTCCTCTCTATCTTTCCATTCTCACATTAATTCTATCACTAAATCAGCATTCTTTCATCTACGCCGCATCGCTCAGCTCCGTCCCTTCATCAGTATCTCAGACGCTGAAACTGTCATCCATGCATTTATCACATCACGTCTCGATTACTGCAATGCACTTTTTTTGGCCTTCCTGCTAGCTCCATTTCCAAACTGCAATACATTCAAAACTCTGCTGCCAAAATACTCACCCACACCAAGCGTTCTGCACATATCACTCCAATTTTGCATGATCTTCACTGGCTTCCTGTGGCTTACCATATTAAATTAAAAATTCTCCTTCTCACTTTTAAATCTCTGCACGGCTTGGCTCCCCCCATATCTCAGTAATCTGCTTCACCCCTACGCACCGACTCGCTCTCTACGATCCTCCGACTCTAGCCTTCTCGTCGCCCCTCGGCATCGCCTTGTTTCGATGGGGGGCAGATCATTCAGTGTTGTAGCACCCAAAATATGGAACTCTCTACCCCGATCACTCTGTCCTGTTAACACTCTCTCTGAATTCAAATCCATGTTCAAAACTCATTTATTTGCTGAATGTCATAACTCTTAAGTTGTACTGGAATGTTTTTTTTCTTTTTTCTTTTTTTTTCTTCTAATTTCTCATTTTCTGTACTATCTACCTACTGTTTGCCTGCTGTCTTTGTACTCTGCCTTTATCGTTGCTTGTCTAATGTAAAGCGTCCTTGAGCTCTGGAAAGGCGCTATATAAATAAAACTTATTATTATTATTATAATTAAAATATAATATCAGACTAATAGTTTGGGGTTCAATCACCAAATCAGGCTCGTCCTCATCATCATGTTGGTCACTGCCTGAAAAAACAAGGAGAATTGTTTCAATTCAAAGCAAGAGACTTAAATGGAGACCTAAACATGCAGGGGGAGAGGGGAGGGGGGTTATCCATTTTAAATCCACATTTAAAATGGATAATGAAGCATTTTATATGAAGATATCAGACTGGATCTGATTAATTGAGGGGAGGGCATAGGGACAAGAAACAGGTATGGATATGGCCATGGCTTCAATTCAGAGTGTAATCAAACAAATAAACATCATGTCATAAACGTAATTAATTTAAACTGACTCAATCCCAATCAAGAAATGTAATAAACATTTAAATCCACTATTTTTGCATCACAGGATGAATTCTGTGTCAGCATTACATTGGCTTAACACTGACAGTAGGCCTATGTTACATATTCAGCATAAAAAAAATAATAATGACAAAAACTTACCATCAAATTCCTCCTCAGTGTCGTCAAAGAATGTGTCCTGTTCATCATCACCATCATCCTCCAGAAAATAATCCGCTATTAAACCGGTTAAATCATAATTTGGTGCAATTCCACCGAGATTAATATCTAACAAGCTGTTAGCAATTAGCTATTTTACGTTCCTGCTCATGCTTCGGTGCTGCCATGTCAGATGTCAAAACAACGCAGTAAATTACCATCCAGCAAACAAATTATATTATTGACACTGAGCAGGCCTAAAATGTCCTTAAAATAAGATTAATATTATTGGCAGAATACTGAGCTACAAAACAATTAAGCTGTTCTTAAATGTTTGGCGATGACACGAAACAATCTCCTCAGACATCTGAACCCGGTTTAAGTCGCATTTTTTTTTCATTGCGTTGACCTGATTGCCGCTCGTGCGAATTGATAATATGGTCTGTACACTCTTTCTAATAGAAATAAGTAGAAAAGTAGTTCCTGAACTGAATGATATAAGAATCAGCAGGTGTTGTTGCGCCGAAAAATAAATCCAGAGACGATTGTATAGAAAGCCCACGTCCAAAAAAAAAAAAAGAAAAAAAAAAGAAAGCCCACGTCCAGTATTTTTTTTTTTTGCGCAAAAGTATAACGTATTGTCAATAAAATCATTAATTTTAGTATTTATCATGTTATAAATAAAAATGTGAGTATTGTATCTCAAAACCCTTGGTATAATCTATCATTTACAGCAATAAACACACATGACCTATTTTTGTCATTTTTATGGCTATGACTACTTTAACGCTCTGTTTCTCATAATTAGATTCTGCGACTTTAGCCGGGGGTTCACAGGCGGGGTCACATATCTTTACCACATGAAAGAGTACATTGTAAAATGTATTAAAAACTACAAACAGTTTTGAACAATATTTACTATTATTTCGTGGTTGCTCAAAATGTGTCCCACATATTAGACACCACCGTCAGATATTTATAAAAAGCAATAAAATCAGGCAACTACACCCCTGAGGACCCCATTTTCAAACCTTCAGCTCTACTGCATGCTTCAAGATCCTCAAGCTCTTATAAGTTTTCTATTTTCTCTTAAACTTGTTCATATTTTTGGACACTGCTACTGTCACAACTATAACATGTCAACACCGTATCTTTTGTATAAAAAATATTAGATTAGATTATGACATAAATGTATACTTTTTAAGAAGAGGTCTGTAGTTGCTAGCAACAGAGAGGAAACAAGATGGCTAATGTGAACAACTTATGCATATCATGTAAAAGAGTAGCTTTTTGTCACCACCGTCAGACGTCACCACCGTCAAGTTTTCTGTCTGACGGTGGTGACAAAAACCTCCAAATGGTCCTCAACTGTCGTAATGTGGGTTTTGTGTCTTGTCTTGTTTTGTCATGTTCAGTGGTTCCCTGTCTTGTTTATTAGTGATCCCAGGTGTTTCTCGTTCTCCACGCCCCCTGGTTATCCTGTTAGCTCATTTGTACTTCATTATTTAAGCCCCGTGTTTCTGCCCTGTCCTGGTGAGTTGTTGCATGAATGTATGTATGCTAACGTTGGTGATTCCTGGTAACCTGTTCCTGTCTGAGTTTATAGTTTGTTAATAAAGCCACACTGCATTTGGATCCAGCCTCCTCCATTTCTACATCACCAGCATTACAGGACACTACAGAACAACTCACCTCAACATGGATCCAGCAGTCGCTCCAGCAGTCTCTGCTATAGTCGTCAACAACCGGGCCCTGAGAAAATATCTCTCGGTAATGTTTCAAGAGAACCAGTCCGTCCAAAGCTACGCTAACGACTTCCTCTCCATTTGCCATCTAGGAACGCTCGATGAAATCCAGCTCATAGGCCTGTTTCGGAACGGGCTGGATTACCGGATCGCTCGATGGAT
Source organism: Siphateles boraxobius (assembly GCF_051911475.1). Taxonomy (NCBI): domain Eukaryota; kingdom Metazoa; phylum Chordata; class Actinopteri; order Cypriniformes; family Leuciscidae; genus Siphateles; species Siphateles boraxobius. The sequence goes on from NW_027508931.1 coordinate 21,904,550, forward strand.
GCCGAGTGACATTACCGATTGGACTCTGGACCGGTACATTGCTGAGGCTTGCTTCGTGGACAGTCCCATATCCACGTTCCCGTCCTATCCGGCCGAGCCAGCTCCTCACTGCAGCTTTGCCAAACCCGCGACTCACGTATGCCCACTCGAGCCCGTATTCCGCACTGGTCCTGTTGGATTTGCCAATCCGGAGACCGCGGAGGTTTCGCCGAATCCCGAGTCAAGTACTGAGTCAAGTGAATCTAGCCCTGAGTCAAGTGAATCTAGCCCTGAGTCAAGTGAATCTAGCCCTGAGTCAAGTGAATCTAGCCCTGAGTCAAGTACTGAGTCAAGCACCGAGTCAAGTGAGTCAAGCACCGAGTCAAGTGAGTCAAGTGCCGAGTCAAGTGAGTCAAGTGCCGAGTCAAGTGAGTCAAGTGCCGAGTCAAGTGAGTCAACTGCCGAGTCAAGTGCCGCCGAGTCAAGTGAGTCAAGTGCCGCCGAGTGAAGTGAGTCAAGTGCCGCCGAGTCAAGTGAGTCAAGTGCCGCCGAGTCAAGTGAGTCAAGTGCCGCCGAGTCAAGTGAGTCAAGTGCCGCCGAGTCAAGTGAGTCAAGTGAGTCAAGTGAGTCAAGTGAGTCAAGTGAGTCAAGTGAGTCTACTGAGTCAAGTGAGTCTACTGAGTCAAGTGAGTCTACTGAGTCAAGTCCAGTGAAGCGCCGTCGCAGAAGGAGAAGGAGGACTCGCTCGGCTCGTCAGGCTCCAGTGAGCGTACCCAGACTTCTCGCCCTGCCGGCCCCGCCTCTGCGCCTCGCCCTGCCTGCGCCCTTCAAGCTCCGGAAGGCCTTTCCTGAACCCGTGGATTTTCCCAAGTATTTTTTGGGGGGGGCCAAGGGTCCGGTGAGGAGACCATGAGGGCTGCGCCGCCACGGTCGTCTGCAGGGGCTTCACCACCCTGGCCTTCGCCTCGTCCGGCTCCGCCCTGGACGCCCGAGGGTCCGACAGCTCCGCCCTGGACGCCCGAGGGTCCGACAGCTCCGCCGTGGCCACGCCGTCATCCAGCTCCGCCGTGGCCACGCCGTCATCCAGCTCCGCCGTGGCCACGCCCGCATCCAGCTCCGCCGTGGCCACGCCCGCATCCAGCTCCGCCGTGGCCACGCCCGCATCCAGCTCCGCCGTGGCCACGCCCGCATCCAGCTCCGCCGTGGCCACGCCCGCATCCAGCTCCGCCGTGGTCTCCTGGTCTGTCAGGTCTGCCCACGCTCCACGGCCCAGGCCCGCCTTGCCTAGGTCCAGGTCCGGTTCCCCTGTATGGGCCTGGCCCCCCATCCCCCCCCAAGACCGCCCTCCTGGACTTTTTTGGTGTTATTGGGCGTCAGGAGCCGCCCTTAAGGGGGGGGTTATGTCGTAATGTGGGTTTTGTGTCTTGTCTTGTTTTGTCATGTTCAGTGGTTCCCTGTCTTGTTTATTAGTGATCCCAGGTGTTTCTCGTTCTCCACGCCCCCTGGTTATCCTGTTAGCTCATTTGTACTTCATTATTTAAGCCCTGTGTTTCTGCCCTGTCCTGGTGAGTTGTTGCATGAATGTATGTGTGCTAACGTTGGTGATTCCTGGTAACCTGTTCCCGAGTCCTTGTAACCTGTTCCTGTCTGAGTTTATAGTTTGTTAATAATGCCACACTGCATTTGGATCCAGCCTCCTCCATTTCTACATCACCAGCATTACAGGACACTACATCAACGAAGGCTAGAATATAATTGTTGATCACAATAAATACCAATATGACCTGTAATGTGTCATTAACCTCTTTTATATTTTTATTTATGTAATTCCCCCTATGTTTCTTCCATACAGACCTACACTGCATGCTACTATTAATCAATATCCATAAGGATATCCATGAACATCTTCATGAATACGAGCGCTATATTGCTTCTATACAGCAGTTCCACTTGCATCTGAACACGTTTAAAGCGATTACATTGTTTTTTATAACATTGATTTAGATTTTCCCCTGCACTAAAAATTTGTTCCAAACAACCAGCTTGGTTGCTCTGCAACTTCATTGTCTTTGAACTTGGAATGTTCACATTGCGCAGTTTGAAAAGGAAGGTGGAGTGATTATCAGCTGTGAGCAGTGAAGATTCTATGGTCGAGTGAGGATGTGCATGGATGTCCTCACTCAAAGTGCGTCATAGGACGTCTCTCGGCCAATCGGAAATAATTAAATGATTCTAAATAATTAGACTGGACCTTTCTGCGATATAACCATTGATGAACTATACCATCGGCCTATCGTCCAACCCTAAGGGATGAGGTGTGCCTTCCCTCTCTCTCAATTCACTATTATGATATGTTAATTTGGCTTACGTCACTCTGGATGCACATAGTGCACCTACTACCTACCTACATAGCACATAGTATACAATATCCCTTGTAGGCTATGCATCTCCAATGACTAAAGCCAAATGAAAATGGCATGATTCAGTCATTACACTCAACTTTGAGTTTATGTATTTTAGGAAGTCATGTTAAGCAAGAAGCCATTGACTTGAGTGGAATACATTTTAGAATTGTATGTTGTAATGAGGCCACTGTCACCACCGTCATATTAGTGTCACCACCGTCAGTTCTAAAGTCACTACCGTCAGAGGGAGTTTTATTTGTTTTAAATGAATATGCTTACAATATGTTTCTTCAGTGCTGTTGAGTTATTAAAGTAATAGTCTCTTTTAATACAAAAATATGTTTGTTAAATAAAAAAATATATACTTTTTTGTCTTTAGGCTTAAAGTAAACATTGTATGATGGTATAATTTTTAAGGGAGTACACGTGAAACAGTATAAAAAATGAACAAAAGTGAATATTCAACATTTAACCGCATATATGTGTACTAAGAATGCCAGATAATGATTTAAAAACTCTAAATACATATTAGACCAAATAAATAATAAATAATTAGCTTTTTATTGAGTATGACGTTTTGACAAAAACAAAGTAATAACTGGAAAAACGTCTCGGGTTATGACTATAACCCTTGTTCCCTGAGAAGGGAACGAGACACTGCGTCGAGAATCGACACTTTGGAGACGCTCCCTTAGCGTGCGCCTCTGAAGTAAGAATGAAACTAATCCAATCCTGCTATTTTATTTTATGTTTTAATTTTTCTGATTTCATTTGATTATTTCTGTATTTTATCTTTTATTCTAAACTGTTTTAATTATTCTGATTTCTTTTGATTATTTTAATTTCTTCTATGTAAAGCACTTTGAATTACCATTGTGTATGAAATGTGCTATATAAATAAACTTGCCTTGCCTTGCCTTGCCTTGATTGGTGTTGCGTCGTGACGTAACATGTGACGGCATAACCGGATGCATAAAAGTGACGCTGACACACACACACATCAGCTCCGCAGTGAAGCAAGACGCTCTAAGGCCTCGAGGGGCATGGCAGGACGATGCAGTGTCTCGTTCCCTTCTCAGGGAACAAGGGTTATAGTAATAACCCGAGACGTTCCCTTTCGAGGGAACTCAACACTGCGTCGAGAATCACACTTTGGGGAACGAATGCCCACTAGGCCACGCACCGAAAACAGGCCTGCCCCGGAGTGAAACTGTCGAGACGCAAACAGATCCACTTCCACTGGTCCAAACCTCTGCCATATGAACTCCACCACCTCTGGATGGAGTCTCCATTCCCCGGGCCTCAGCCCCTGCCTCTACAGGATGTCTGCTCCCTGATTCAGAACCCCCGGGACATATATTGCTCTTATAGATAATATTTTCCCTTGGGACCATAAAATGATCTGATGCGCCAATCTGGATAGAGGATGCGATCTGAGTTTCTTTATCGGTTTAGATTAGCTACCACTGAGACGTGGTAACCTTTGATGTCTGTGAGGAAGCTCCTCAGAGCCCTGAACACAGCCAACATCTCTAGGCAATTTATATGCCAAGAATGATGATGGTCCTGCCACAGACCCCTGGCAAAGCGGCCGTCCGAGACCGCGCCCCAGCCAGCGAGGGAAGCGTCTGTCGAAACAGTTTCCCGGCGACATGACGCCCCTAACACTGGCCCTTGGGACAAGAACCAAGGTTTCATCCATATTAATAGGGAACCAAGGCATCTGCGCGTAACCTTAATTATACAGAACGGATTCCCCTTGGGGAAAAGACCCTTGGCTTTGAGCCACCACTGAAGGGGCCACATGTGAAACAGGCCCAAAGGAATTATGTTGGATGCCGCTGTTATGAGGCCCAGCAGTCTTTGAAATTGCTTTACAGTGATGGCCTGGCCGAGCTTTATCCCGGACACCATGGCCAGGATGGATTCGATACGAGCGGCAGACATACGTGCCCGCATCGTAACCGAATTCTATACCACGCACAGAAGAGTAGTCTTCTGAGCTGGGTCCAACACATTTTTCTTAGTGTTGAGCCTCAACCTCCGGTTCTGAATGTGGCCAAGGACGACATCTCGATGCCGAACTGCCATTTCTCGAGACTGGGCCAATATGAGCCAGTCGTCGATGTAATTCAGTATACGGATGCCCTGAAGCCTCAGTGGAGCCAGAGCCGCATCCATACACTTTGTGAACGTGCGGGGAGAAAGTGCTAGGCCGAACGGAACAACCCGATATTGGTATGCTTCGCCCCCGAAAGCGACCTCAGGAACCTCCTGTGACATGGAAGGATGGAGACATGAAAATAAGCGTCTTTTAGATCCATCGTGACATACCAGTTCTCGGATCTGATTTGGTTCACGATAATGGGGATATAAGCATTTTGAACCTGAATCTCCTCAAAGAACGATTCAAAAGCCCTAGATCTAAAATTGGCCTCAGTCCGCCATCCTTCTTTGGAACTATAAAGTACCGGCTGTAAAACCAGGACTCCCTGTCTGGTAGGGGAACACATTCTATGGCCCCTTAATTCCAGTAGAGTCTGTACCTCTTGTTCCATAACCTGAGCCTGTTCTGGAACCACTGCAGTCGGTACCACCCCAGCAAACTAGGGAGGTCGGTGACCGAACTGCAATCGGTACCCATATTTTATAATATTTTATAATGTACAGGACCCATATAGATATATTCGGAAGGCGTTGCCATTCTTCTACAAAATCTATAACTTTTGCTGTTTTTTTTCCACATAGCAGCAACATAGACTTAAAATACTCCGTCATTTTTGGTCATATAAATAAAATCAATACATGATTATAAACTATAGAGGGTCTTCTTTTTTTGTGTACACTCACATTAACATCAAAACCGTGTGCTTTTGTAAAATGAAGAAAATAAACAGGGTGTGCTTTCTGCCTCTCTGTCTCCGTTAAATTTTTTTCTGGTGCACGTCTCTAAACTTAAACAAAGCTCAGCGAATACTATTCACACAAGCACGAGCAATATATCTTTATAATAATTTAAGTTTGTACTTTTAAAATATCTAATTCAAAACTAAAATAAATATTCTCTGTTTATGTAATCTATTAAAAAAGAGAGAGGTGTCAGCCGATCTCATTATCGTTCTCTTAGCTCATTATTCTGCTAATCTGACACGCCCACGGAGAACGCGCGGTATTCAAACGCAAATGATCTGAAGCAACACATGCAAAGTGTCAACGCCCCTCATAAACGCGATAACACAACAAATGTAATCATCAGATTAATGTAGCCTACTATTTCTTCTTGCGAGGCTGTGTGAGGAGTAATCCTGGGACATTTACCTCAGAACATGTGCTGTTTTTTTTCATTCCGAGGAGCAACAGATCCATCTGATAAGTAAGTTCTTTATTATTATTGTTCTAATCGCGATATCATAGTGTATGTAAACCGCAAAAAGACTGTTTAAATATGAATCGCGTCCGTGTGTGAATGAATGAACTGAACAGTTTTTACCAAACCATGCTATACTGAGATGAGTGAAAATCGACTGAAATATGTTGAAATAACGTTAAAATATCTTTGTATTAGCAACGTATTAAACTGCAAATTAATATTTATGCCCTAATATAGGCTCATAAAAACAACAAACGATATGCCTACCCTGATAGCAATAGACTCCGGGGCGGATCCGCCCTCAAGCCGCTAGGTCCGCTGTTCTTTCAGACTCAATTCGGTCATTCGCACAGAATATGCCCCGCCTCCTGACAGCGCACTGTCAAGTCGCGGGCTCGCTACAGACGCTGGGCGGACCCGCTGACCAAACGCGCCTATTTCAACTGTCACCGTTATCACTGAATCCCGCACTGTGAAAAACCTACAACAGCTGTTCGAGTCGGCAAACACGGAACACGGTAAGAATAGTTTAAATATGCTTTATTTGTACAGTGTAACATTACCGTTCATACTGTACGTGTACAACATGATTTTATTTCTGAAATGATTGTGTAAAACCATAACTTAGTTACCGTTAGCAAATGGTCATTAGATTTAGCGGAGATTTGAGTAAAATGTTTTTGGTAATCAATAACTGGGTAAAAAGCTTTTTTTTGGATGGAATTATTTCTCTCTGGGAGGTGAGGTGATTTAATGTGATTTAACGTTTGCTGTCCGTATTTTTATCAAACCCTGAGCACATTATTTTCTCCCCTTTCCAGTAAAATGTCAGGCGAGAAATTATCATGTTAGGCCTGACGTTACCTAATACCTTTTTCACAGAATGTCTAGTATAAAGTTATAGTTTGTGTCGATTTTTGTTTCATTTTGACAGTTCCATCACCCCATGTAATATACATAATTCATATATAATACTGTACGTGTGTGTGTGTGTGTGTGTGTGTGTGTGTGTGTGTGTGTGTGTGTGTGTGTGTGTGTGTGTGTGTGTGTGTGTGTGTGTGTGTGTGTTCTGTTTCAGCTTACAGTTCGTTCAAGTGCTAGCTGCTACCAGTCTGATCTACTGTTTCATCTCCGAATATCTGAGTAAAGTAAGATTTAATACTTTTCCAATTTGATTTAGCCAGATATTTTGTCAAATACTGACACTGGTCCCCACTACAGCATTTAACACTGTACTGGTTTGGTTAGTTTGAGTTCATTTTGGTTTACATCATGACAAATATATTTTCAACCACCTCCCCATGTAATGTTGTTTCAGATAATTATTTCATATTTTATTAAGAGACTGCGTGTGTGTGTGTGTGTGTGTGTGTGTGTGTGTGTGTGTGTGTGTGTGTGTGTGTGTGTGTGTGTGTGTGTGTGTGTGTGTGTGTGTGTGTGTGTGTGTGTGTGTGTGTGTGTGTGTTCTGTTTCAGCTCAGCTTACAGTTCGTTCAAGTGCTACCAGTCTGATCTACTGTTTCATCTCCGAATATCTGAGTAAAGTAAGATTTAATACTTTTCCAACTTGACTTAGCCAGATATTTTGTCAAATACTGACACTGGTCTCCACTACAGCATTTAACACTGTACTGGTTTGGTTACTTATTGTCGATGCCTGCTGTATAATTATTTTTGAAAAAACTCTACAAATTTAGTTATTTTCCACAACTCGCTGTTGCAATCTGTATTTTGTGTTTCTGTAACGTTTCTTTTAGACAAAATGAATAGAAAAACTGTACCTGTCTCCAGCTCCACCTTAAGACGGAGGACCCATGTAGACGTAGATAAACGACTTAGACAAATTAGGGATGACTGCACAAATTTGACTGACTTTCAAATAACAACAGATAGGGAACGTGTATATGTCAATAGCACATTTTTTGAAGACAGTACAGACAATCCAACTGAAACTGGACTAGTCTTTAGTGAGGAGGAAGGTGGCATGGAGGTAGATGCAGACATACAGGAGGGTTTCGTGGTTGGCAGCTTTGATAGGCCGATTCAGACATCTGATTCAGAACATTCAGATAATGAACTGTCTGAGACATTTTCACTCTCTGACAGCATTTCCAACTGGGGCATACACTTTAGAATTTCTTTGGTTGCTTTTACAGCACTATTGTGCATTCTTCGCATTTGCCATCCTGATCTTCCAAAGGATGCTAGAACTCTCCTTAGGACTAAGACAAAGTACTCTATCATAGAAAGAGCTGGGGGACAGTACCACTATTTTGGTATTCTAACATCACTTAGAATTACGCTGTCTAAATACATACACACACTTGCAGACAATTTATGTTTGAAGTTACAAATTAACATTGATGGACTTCCTTTGTCCAAGAGCTCTAGTCTGCAACTGTGGCCCATTCTTGGACTGCTACTGAGTGTTCCTATGAAAGAACCAGTAGTGATCGGTTTATTCTGTGGATCAAAGAAACCAAGCTCAGCAAAAGAGTTTCTTGAAGATTTTGTAACTGAGTTACAACAGCTTGAAAAAGGCTTTGACATAGAGGGTAAGCCATTGAAGCTCGAGCTGGACACAGTCATTTGTGACACACCAGCCAGGTCCTTTGTTAAAAACACAAAGAACCGTAATGGTTACCATGGTTGTGACAAATGTTCTCAGCCTGGTAAATACATTAACAGACGCATGACATACCCATGTACAGACTAAGCTCTAAGGACAGATTATACATTTGAAAGAATGATTGATGAGGTGCATCATCATGAGGGCCCACATCCATTTTATGGCAGTAGTGTTGGCATGGTTTCACAATTCCCTCTAGATTATATGCATTTGGTTTGTTTAGGTGTGGTTAGGCGTTTGTTGAACATTTGGCTCAGCGGTCCGCTGAATTTCAGAGTACCTGCAAACAGAATTGAAAGAATGTCCGCTAAACTGGTAGAAATGCGTCCCTATATTCCTGTGGAGTTTGCTCGAAAGCCCAGATCGCTGAGGGAATTAGATCGCTGGAAGGCCACTGAATTGAGGCAGTTTCTGCTGTACACAGGACCTGTAGTATTAAGTACCTTTCTGGACCAAAATATGTACAACAATTTCATGCTACTCTTCTCTGGTATTGCTATTTTAGTAAGTCCTAGACTATCCTGCCACACACAGTATGCTCGCACCTTGCTTAGATCTTTTGTTTCACACTTTGGGGAAATATATGGTAAAGATCAACTTGTGTATAATGTACATGCTTTGGTCCATCTGGCAGATGAAGTACAACGACATGGTTGTCTTGACTCATTTTCTGCATTTCCCTATGAAAGTTACCTACACAAACTAAAAAGGCTTGTCAGAAAACCAGACTTTCCTCTTGCCCAAATTATCCGTCGACTGTCCGAGATGAGAATTACTAACACTCCTTTAAATGGTGCCTCTTTTAAAAAAACAGCACTTTGTTGGGCCACTTGTAGATGGATTGTCAGTGAAAGCACAGTATGGTGAGATGGCCTGTGACAAGTGGACTGTTAAAGTTTCAACCGGGAATAATGTCTTTGTTATTGGAAAAGAGATTTGTATGATACATAACATTGTGGAATGCAGTGATGGAGTGTACGTAGTGTACAAAGAATTTTCAGAGAAGTCTTTGTTCTTCACTTACCCATTCAATTCTGACTATCTGAATATCCATACTAGGCCTATGTCAGAAACATTGGATTTCTGAACAAGTGTGTTAAAGCTTCAGAGCTTGTCCAAAAATGTGTTGTTTTACCTCATAGGGATGGTTTTGTGGCCATACCCTTATTTCATACATTTTAGGAATATCTCCAAAGGTAAAAGGTTTAGTTCACCCAAGAATTACTAATATTTTAAGATAATTTACTCACTCTCAATTTTTATTATTTTATTTTATTTTTTATTATTGGGTGAACTAAAACTTTAAGGTTAAAGAGGCTTATCAGTTTTTCCTTTTTTATAATTACCAGTTAAAAGGTAAAGGCATTTTCAGATTATTCATTCTTAGCTTAGTTATTTTTTTCTGGGGAGAATGGTACTTTTAGTTTTAGCTCTTGTGTTCTCATATTAGCTGTAAGAATGGATGCGGTTGCACATTAGTTTTGATGACAGGTGTTTATATAGAATTAGGACCAGATACAATGACAAAAAATGACATTACCATGCATCATCACAAACACTGCAGTCCGAAGCTGGATAACAATTAACTGTAAGTACTTTACTGTAAGTTGCTTGTTCAATGTGTTCAAAGTCATGTTTGTTTATATAGCACTTTATACAATACATATTGTTTCAAAGCAACTTCACAGTAAGTTGACAGTTCATTGTTGATTCAATTGAGTTCAATAAGGCCACATTTACACTGCAGGTCTTGATGCCCAATTCTGATTTGTTGACCATATCTGAATTTTTTGGACCAGCTTCTTTCATTTAAAAGTGACCCATATGCAATTACACCATGCACTTGGTGAAATAACCCAAGGTAGATGTACTGACCTGTTCTTGAAACAGGAAGTTAAATTTCTCTGGTGCTGTTTGTTACTTCTCGTTTAAGGATGTTTCACTTAATTGAGTTCCTGCTAAACAAAACCGTAGCAGTAGTGCCACAAAATTGGTACAGTGATGGAGTTACCTACTGGCCAAACTACAAAAATGATGAGAGAGTGAACAGGGCAGTGAAAAATTCTGAGGAACCTGGACCTGACTGGAAAAAATATGATGCCAGAGTTATTAAATCATGTGGTATTTTCATTTTAAATAACCTAAATGGCTTTTGTAAGCAAATATCAAAGTATTTTGGCAATATGTTATATGAGAAAACCCTTTTAATTACATTGTCTCATAATGTTCTGTTGTCTATAGTTCTGTTCTTTTTTACTCTATTAATTTGAAGGTCCACTGAAGTTTAACATGTAGGCTATTTAATTTTTAGATGACTACTTTGTGGCACGACAACTTTTGAAGAAAGCTCTAAAGTGCAACACATCAGATCTACAGTCTGAAGAGGAAGAGGAGGAGATTCGGCCAAAAAGAAGGCCAAAGCCGATGTTAGTATACGTATATTATCCTTTATATTTTACATTAACTTTTTGGCCTCTATATTTTCTCAAAAACATAATTTAGTTTTATGATATGATGAACCCGACAACCACCACACGTAAAGCCAGCTTAAATAGAGTTAAATGGACAGTATGTTTTCTGGTTTCTCAGAGAAACCATTCTCAACCAATTTCACTGATTTACAACTTAAAGCTGCAGTAGGTAGTTTTGAGAAAATGTTGACTTAGCCTGAAAATTTGAACAAGCACAACTTACAGGTCCAACCCCCTTGCTCTCTGCTGCGCTACAGCCCTCCCTCCACAGCTCCTCCCCCACAGCGGAGCCTGCCGTGAACGCGCAGGCTAGTAAGCAGGACCACCGATGACGGCGGATTATAAACAGTTATGGAACATTCAATAATAGGGACGAAACATCAACAATATGCTTTACATTGACTATGGCCTGCCCATACTTTGACTACAAACTTGGTCCTCAAATCATTATGTATTTTGCAATACATGTAACTTTATAACGTTGCACTCTTTCTATAAGTTATAAATAGCTAGTAAGATAACGTTAAAGGATTAGTTCACTTTTAAAAACACTTTTGCTGATAATTTACTCACCCCCATGTAATCCAAGATGTCCATGTCTTTCTTTCTTTAGTCGAAAAGAAATTAAGGTTTTTGATGAAAACATTCCAGGATTTTTCTCCATATAATGGACTTCAATGGGACACAGGACCAAGGTTTCAAGGAACAAATTACAGTTTCAGTGCAGCTTCAAAGGGCTTTAAACGATACCAGACGATGAATAAGGGTCTTATCTAGCGAAACGATCGGCCATTTTAAAAATAAATGAAAAACTTAGTTTTATAAGCACAAATGCTCGCCTTGCTCTGTTCTGTGATGCAAGTTTGTGACTCTCCTGTTTGAACTTGTTCATCAAAATGAACAAATCTTTTTTCAAGTCATTTTGTTCGTTGAATGAACGAAATGACTCCGAAAAAGACTCGTTCAAAATGAACTAATCTTTTTTCGAGTCATTTCGTTCGTTGAATGAACGAAATGACTCGAAAAAAGATTTGTTAATTTGGATGAACGAGTTCGAACAGAAGAGTCACGAACGACGGTACGCGCTCGCGCTGTGCAGAAGAGGGGTGATCAGCGCGTACACGAGCGTGATTGACACTGCTAAGACATTCCTCCTGGCTCTGATTGGTTGTTTCTGACCGGGAACGGTGTATTTCTGCAAATGGCAATAGGACCACTGGGAGGAGCCAGAGGAGCTTGATTTTTTCACACATTATCTGTCTCATATTCTACTTTCAGGACATAATGACAGTTTTAACAAATATTTGTTTACAAAAGCTACCTACTGGAGCTTTAAGTTCTTAGGCCAATGAAAATGTTTATGACAGACGTTTTTATCCAAAGCAACTTACATTGCATTTCAAGGTACCCATTTGCATTCCTATCAGATCTTGCTTTTCCTGCGAATCGAACCCATGACCTTAGCATTGCAAGCGCCAACACTCTACTGTTTGAGCTACAGGAAGGCTTTACATTTATTATTAATAAGAGTAATTAATAAGATGTATACTGCTTGTTTTTTTCCACCCTAATTTATAGTCATTTCTTGGGAGACTCTGATGAGAGCGGGGAGGAAGATGCTCATAAAAATAGAGGCAAACTTTTAACCCAACCATTAGCTCCTGTTATCGCACCACCACCTTTTATCCTAAGTAGCGGCACAGCTGCTCCACCTCCACCCATTTCTCCACCTCCACCTATTTCACCACCTCCACCCATTTCACCGCCTCACTGTTCACAGAGACCAGCAGAAGAGCAAACCCCTTCTGCAAGCAGGGTCTACAGACCTACCTGGCGGGGGGGAAGATGTGGATCAGACAGTATTGCCTGCTCTAGTGAGCAATACGTCATTAGATACAAGACTCAAATAGAGTTTATTTTGTCAGCTTTTTTATTTTTATGCATATGATTGAAGGGTTTTCATCAGCAAGGTACACGTATGATTTGTGAAAGCCAGGAGAGACCCTGATTAAGGCAGTGACAGTTGGGAGATGGGCAGCCATCCACTTAGTCCTGTGTCAAATTTACTATTTAACTTTTATCATATTTAGTCAAACTTATCCTGTTTTTGTTTAGTTCTTTTTTTAGTCAACTGAACTTATGGGCATTTTAATCTAGTTTTTATTCAATGAAAACTTACATTTTTTGACATGCTGTAAGATAATCACTTAATCAATCATTTAGTTGAGCTTCTGTTTGTGTTCTCTGATCAATGCTTATATGTGATTAGAATCCTAAATTCAATTATTTAAGGAATCTATTAAAAAAATATACAGTATGTATATCTCATCTGTTCGGTGAATTGTGCCTTAATGAGTTGACCAATGCAGAATGAAATTTATTTATATATTACAAACTTTTTTCTTTCTTTTTTTACAGCTGCAGAAGTCCACATATTAAGCCTGCTGGAACTAATAAAGCATCAACAAGAGCAACTTATAACTAAAGTAAATTACTTGACGAGCAAGTTGAATCCACCAGGCCAAGACATGGAAATGCCTGAAAACCCAGTTGTGTTTCCATTAACATCCATGACAGAGGTTGAGAATTTTGAGGAATGGCTCAAAAATCCTGAAAATAATCAACTGAAGTTTAGTGTGGTGAGTTGTTTTTCCCAATCTCATTAAGATAAGTTTACATTAGATAGTGTTTTACTGTTAAAGTATGTTGATATTTCCTAATTTTGTTCAGAGTCGATTCTTTATTTTGTGAGAAAATTACTTTATTTATCATGCATTTACAACTTTGTAGAAGGTTTACATTTAACAAACAGCTATGCATTTTACACATTGCATGTAAGGAAACATTTAAAAGCCATAATAGGGGCACTTTAAAATGACCTTGGGATGTGAATGACCTTGGGATTTTGTTATAGTTAATTATTTTGAATGTTTTAAGCAAAATATTTTTATCAGCCATTTTATCAATGTTTTGAATGGTCTTCCAGTCAATCAGAAAGTCTTATTCTTATGCCTTTAATAAATAACAGATTTTTGTTACATTTTAGATTTCCTCCCTGGCAACTATTGGGGGCCATGACACGAAACGTGTCACATGGAACATCCTTTCCCGCATGTTCCATGACGATGTTGGGAGGAGGATCAACTGGAAGGGCATGAATGGGAAAAAGTCATTCAACCAGATGGAGTCAAAGAAGTTACTCCTGTGTAAGTAAATGTAGAGTATGTTTCATGATTTCATGAAAGTATGATGTATTGGAACATCAGAAACAAAGAAAAACTAAATAATGACTATTGTAACGCTTGATGTAAAGCAAGTCAAATTAGTAGTTCCCTTTCGTTGTCACTCCGAGTTACGTCGGATGACGACGAATGGGGTTTCGCTTAGAAAGCCTATCAACTTCGAGTATTACAAAACGAGCCAATGGCAAAGAAATGCCATGGGTCTGCGGAATTTGCATGACGTAACTCCGCCCCACCTCGTGGGTATAAAAGGAGGACGCCAGCAACAGGCAGATATGTTTTCGCTTCGGAGCCAAGTGTAATTCTTCACTCCTTAAGCTATCTCTGATTGTCAGCTTCTTACGAGACGAGCAGCTCTCCAGTGTTGGTGTGACGGCGATCTCCCGGCGAGTGCACACTTCCTGCTTATCTGAGCGTGGTTTGCCAGCGAGTGTGTTCTCCGCGGGCGCTTCAGCACTGAGTTACTCTCACAAAAAGAGCTTGCACGCGGCACGTCTTTTTAAAGATGCCTCGCCCGTGCACTTCTGGTTGCGGTCGACTGGTGTCTGACTCTGATGGACACGAGCGCTGCTTGGTGTGTTTGGGCTTTGATCACGCTAAAGCAGCGCTCGTGGATGAGTCATGTTCTTTCTGTGGGAACATGACCATCGCAACACTTAGATCGAGACTCAAGGATCTCGCAAGAGTGAGAGTCCCCTCATCCACACCCCGATCTAGCGCCTCCTCGAGAAGCTCTACTTCGGCTGGTGGCCAGGGTGATCTGAGGGTGACTGTGTGGAACAAAGCGCCGACTATGTGTCCGTGCCCCACAGCACCTTCTCCAGTGTTGCAACCCGCGAGCGTTCAGGGGATCCTCGCGGGACCGTCGTTTGAGGTCCCGCGGGTGTCCTTTGGCGCTCCAGAGGAAGATGCGATGTCAATCCCAGCATCACTAGGCGGGTCTGATTCGTCTGGAAGTGACGACTCGTCACAGCTGCCACCCTCGGGTGTGAATACGGCTGTGGCTCAGTCCGATCCAGAGATGACGGCCATGCTTTCCCGGGCGGCCGCGAGCATTGGTTTGGAGTGGAACCCTCCACCCTGTCCTGAGCGCTCGCGGCTGGACGATTGGTTTTTGGGTGCAGCTGCGGCTTCCCGTCCTCAGCCTGCCCCAATACCTTTCTTCCCGGACGTGCATGATGAAATCTCGAAGTCCTGGAAGACTCCCATGTCTTCCCGCGACCGCTCGCTGATTTCATCCGCCTTTCCTCCCCTCGATGGGGCAGCCGCCCGTGGGTACACTGGGCTCCCCCCGGTTGAGCGCTCTGTTGCGATGCAGTTGTGTCCTCAGAGTGCTTCTTCTCGCGGCGAGCCTAAGCACCCATCCAAGGCCTGTAGGTTCTCGTCTACCCTAGTGGCGAAGTCCTACAGAGCGGCGGGACAGGCGGCTGCCTCTTTGCATGCCATGGCCACTCTGAAGGTCTATCAGGCGCAGATGCTAAGGGACATGCACGAGGGTAGGACGGACCCAGGGCTCTTCGATGAGCTGCGCGCCGCCACCGACCTCGCCCTCCGGGCGACGAAGGTGACCGCACGCTCCCTGGGTCTGGTGATGTCCACAGCTGTGGTCCAGGAGAGACACTTGTGGCTGAACCTGGCTGACATGCGGGACGCTGAGCGCTCTCGCCTGCTCGACTCCCCCATGTCCCAGGCCGGCCTATTCGGCGGTGCGGTGGAGGACTTCGCCCAACAGTTCTCCACCGCCCAGAAACAGACTGAGGCCATTAGGCACATTCTGCCCCGACGGCCCGCTGCTGCCTCCACCCAGCCGACCGGGCAGATCCCTCAGTCTGTTCGCCGCCGAGGGCGCCCTCCTGCGGCTCCCGCCCCTCCCGCCCGGCCCAAGCAGCAGCCTCCACCCAGGCCCGGTCGCGGAGGAAGCCGTAAGAAGGCGCCCCAGCCCTCTCCAGCCCCGCCCCCGCTAAACGCCGGGCCAAGCGGCGCTCCTGAGACGGGCTGCTCAGGGATGCTGAAAATTACTTCTCAGGAGATGGTAGCAGGACCACTCCTTCCCCCGGTGGAGGGCCGGGGGAGAATCTTTTGTTCTCCACTGCCCCCTGCTCACCCACGGGTGGGCATCACCCTAATGTGGTTAAAGAAAGAAGTAACATTCCCATCCCTGAGCACACAGAGTTCTCGGACGACACGGTGCGCCGCCTCCGAGCCGTGCACCCCTCGTCCCCCTCTGTCCCAGAGCCGGTTGGCAGTGCGCGCCGTCCCCGGACCGTGGCGCTCCCTTCCGCCTCTGTCGCCAGCCCCCTGGCAGAGCAGACCCCCGTGGAACGTTCTTCCTTCCCTGGTCTCCTCTGTCAGGGCGCGGTTAATGACTGTGCCCCCACACCGGGCCGCTATGCCGTCCACGTCCGGGCCAGTCATTCCGCCCTGCTGCACCATCGGTGGGAAGTCTGTGGTCCGTATGACCCCGCTGGTACAGTTTTTGGGAGCCTGGCTAAAGCTCCCCCTCCTGTCCCGCTGGGTCGCACGGACGATCAGGCTCGGCTACGCGATTCAGTTCGCGCGGTCTCCTCCCCGCTTCAGGGGAGTCCGCTCCACTTTGGTCGGTGGCAACGCCCCTATCATGAGAGCAGAGATCGCCACCCTGCTGGCGAAGGGTGCGATCGAGACCGTCCCTCCGGCCGAGATGAGGACCGGCTTCTACAGCCCGTACTTCATTGTCCCGAAGAAAACCGGTGGGTTACGGCCAATCCTGGACCTGTGTGCGCTGAACCGTTCCCTTCACAGGGTGCCGTTCAAGATGCTCACTGCCAAACACATTCTCGGATGTGTGCGGCCCCAGGATTGGTTTGCAGCTATCGACCTGAAGGACGCCTACTTTCATGTCTCCATTCTCCCTCGACACAGACCGTTCCTTCGGTTTGCCTTCGAGGGGCAGGCATACCTGTACGCGGTTCTCCCTTTCGGGCTAGCCCTGTCTCCTCGCGTCTTCACGAAGGTCGTCGAGGCAGCCCTTGTTCCCCTTCGGGAACACGGGGTTCACATCCTGAACTACATCGGCGACTGGCTGATCCTAGCTTACTCTCGAGACCAGGTATGCGAACACAGGGACCTAGTGCTCCGGCACCTAGCTCGTCTGGGCCTTCGGGTCAACTGGGAAAAGAGCAAACTTTGCCCCGTGCAGAGGATCTCTTTTCTCGGTATGGACATCGACTCGGTCGCCATGTCCGCGCAGCTTACGAGTGAGCGCGCGCAGTCACTGCTGACTTGCCTGAGACAGTACGAGGGCAAGAGTACGGTTCCACTGAAACTCTTTCAGAGGCTCCTGGGGCATATGGCATCTGCAGCCGTGGCAACGCCGCTCGGATTGCTTCATATGAGACCGCTTCAGCTTTGGCTTCGCGACCGAGTCCCGAGGTGGGCATGGCAACACGACACCTTCCGAGTAACAGTTACTCCGTCTTGCCGTCAGACCTTCACCCCATGGTCGGACCTCAGTTTTCTACGGGCCGGAGTGCCCCTGGAACGAGCTTCGCGGCATGTTGTTGTAACGACAGATGCCTCCTCCACGGGCTGGGGTGCCATGTGCAATGGACGTGCTGCCGTGGGCTCCTGGACAGGACCCCGCCGCCTCTGGCACATCAATTGCCTCGAGTTGCTGGCCGTACGTCTTGCTTTGCGCCGCTTCCGGGCCGTGCTCAAGAACCAACACGTACTAGTCCGTTCAGACAATACCGCCACTGTAGCGTACATCAACCATCAAGGTGGTCTACGCTCCCGCCGTATGTCGCAACTCGCCCGCCACCTCCTCATATGGAATCAGAAGCATCTGAGGTCGCTTCATGCCATTTACATCCCCGGAACCCTGAACTGTGCAGCCGACGAGCTCTCACGGCTTCAGCCCCTCCCGGGAGATTGGTGACTCCATCCCCAGTCGGTTCAGCTGATTTGGGACCAGTTCGGGGACGCACAGATAGATCTGTTTGCCTCTCACGACTCGACCCATTACGCCCTGTATTATTCCCTGACCGAGGGCACCCGCGGCACGGATACACTGGCGCACAGCTGGCCGCGGGGCCGCAAATATGCGTTTCCCCCAGTGAGCCTTCTTGCGCAGACCCTGCGCAAGGTCAGGGAGGACGAGGAGCAAGTCATTCTGGTCGCGCCATACTGGCCCGCCCGGACCTGGTTCTCCGAACTAGTACTCCTCGCGACAGCACCTCCCTGGCCGATTCCCCTGAGGAAGGACCTCCTTTCTCAGGGACGGGGCACCCTATGGCACCCTCGTCCCGATCTTTGGAACCTCCACGTGTGGCTCCTGGATGGGACGAAGCAGGTTTGAGTACCCTTCCACCTACGGTGGCGGCTACCATCACTTCCGCTAGAGCGTCGTCCACGAGACACGTCTACGCGTTGAAGTGGAACCTCTTCGTCAACTGGTGCTCTTCTCACCGAGAAGACCCCCGGAAATGTTCGATTAGTGTCGTGCTTTCCTTCCTTCAAGATAGGCTGGAGCGAAGGCTGTCTCCCTCCACCCTGAAAGTCTATGTTGCCGCTATTGCCGCACACCATGACCCAGTCGAAGGTAAGTCTGTTGGAAGTGTAGGGTATGGACCAATCAGACACATACTATTTATTCATTATATACAAAGGTTTATGAAACTCCTCACACAGCCCAAATGAACAAACACAAGTGAAAGAAACAGTGTCATGTTACAGGGCATGATAAGGAGATTTTACGACCTCCGAGGAATGTGGCCACATACTCAAGAGAGAGACTATGAAACAGAAACCCTCTTTAAAAGAGACCTTGCTGCGTTAATCATAGACTAACTGATCTATAAATGAACATGCATAAAACTGTGAAAGAAACAGTGTAAATGGTTTACTGTCTCGTGTACTATTAGGTATATATTATGGTATGTATCCTGGTATTCAACCAACTAACGATCAATGTAACCTCACCTGTATAATGCCTCCTACCTAAATAATCCTCATTTAATGACTCACACTTTGATGTACATCACCTTCTTCTAGAATGCAGTGTGGATGTGTTATAGCTATTTTAGCATTAATGAAGGTATAATCATATTATGGGACAAAGATCCGTAAATCAACTAAGAGCCACTTTCCCTCTCAGACATGTCCCCTTTCTGATTGGTCGAGTTCAACCCTTAGGGGAGGATCTTCTCCAGGCCTTATTAGAGACACTCCACATGTGACCTCCCTCTCTTAGTTCTTTCATCCAGCCGGAACACTGTTCTGGTGTTACTGGGGAACCCCCTCCCCCTCCACGGGGGCCCCAGGGCCCAGCAGGCCTCGATTCCAACCAGATATGGGCTCAGGCAGGAGAGAGATGACTCTCTCACAAAGAACCAAGGACAATCTCAAGAGTTTAGGAACAAAGACTCCAACCAACAACGACTCCAATCACCCATCCTTCCGACTTCCTCACTTCTCCTGGGTGCTCGGCGTGGCCTCAACAGAGTCCCAGGCCTACACCAAACCAGCCATGCGTTCCTGGAGAAAGAGAACGCTCAACCAACTTCCACTTGACACTTCCGGAACCATCAACGACTTCAATTTTCAACAACTTCAAGAATTGTTCCCATTACAAATGCAAGTATTCAATTCAATGAAATGTGAAAATGAAATTCTGATGGTTCTTCTCATAGACCCTCTTCCGGTTTCCAATTTCATCCTATCACTAACCTATTTATGTATTCATGTGTGTATGTTGTTTAGTTTATTTATATTCATATAAATATCTATATTTAGTTAATAAAACTTGTACATAATATGTATTTGGTTCTGTTTTGTTTGCAATACAAGTCACTTTACGATCACGGTTTTTGCTACTGGCTCAAAGTACTGTACAGGCGAAGAAATAATTATTCTTCGGTGGCCATGGAAGATACCCTTTTCTTAGAATAAATTAATAATCAAAAGAGTTCGTTGGAAGAACTGATTAATTGATTGTAATATTAATTCAGCCACATCAAGTTAATCCGATTAACTGACCCAAATATTTATAATTAATAATAACAAGATATTATTGATTATTAATATTTCCAAAAAGCTGAGTTCCTTACAGAAGGCACGACCTGATCATCAGGTTCCTGAGAGGAGCGAGGAGACTGAATCCTCCTCGCCCTCCTCTCGTTCCCTCTTGGGACCTCTCAGTGGTTCTAACTGCCCTGCGGAGTGCTCCCTTTGAGCCTTTGCAATCAGTGGAGCTTAAGTTCCTGTCTATGAAGACAGCACTCCTGGTTGCATTGGCCTCCATCAAGAGGGTGGGGGACTTGCATGCATTTTCCGTTGACGAAGCGTGCCTGGAATTTGGGCCGGCTTACTCTCACGTGATCCTGAGACCCCGGCCTTGATATGTGCCCAAGGTTCCTACCACTCCCTTCCGGGACCAGGTGGTGAACCTGCAAGCGCTGCCCCCGGAGGAGGCAGACCCAGCCTTGGCACTGCTCTGTCTAGTACGCGCCCTCCGCGCCTATGTAGACAGGACGCAGTGTTTCAGGACCTCAGACCAGCTCTGTGTCTGTTATGGTGGGAAGCTGAAGGGAAAGGCTCTCTCCAAGCAAAGGTTGTCTCACTGGATAGTGGACGCCATTGCTTTGGCATACCAGCAGCAAGGTCGACCGTGCCCCCTTGGTGTGACTGCCCACTCCACCAGGAGTGTGGCATCCTCTTGGGCTCTAGCGCATGGCGCCTCGCTAACAGACATCTGCAGAGCTGCAGGCTGGGCGACACCTAACACATTCGCCAGATTCTACAATCTCCGAGTGGAGCCAGTGTCCTCTCATGTACTCGCTTCAACCAGCTAGTACTGGACCCGCTCAGGTGTCTTTGCTTGTTCGCCATTCCACTCCACGGACTGGATACGTGCGATATTCTCCTCAGGTGAGCTTCCCCGAAAGCCCTGAGTTCCTCCAGCACTCCTGACGTTGGCGCCAGTGTCTATTCCCTGTGCGTCGGCTAGGTGCCTCCCGTGTGCATGGTCCCTCCCCTGAGCGACCCCCACATGTGTATTTCCACTGTAAGCCTCTTGAGCATGTGTCTTTCCCTTGGCAAGCCACCTTGCCACCCTGGGGTTGAAATATTCCACCTGCGGCATGACACCCCAGTGTTCTCCATGTCTCCTTCGGGTCACATGTGTATTCTCTAAGTCCCCCCCTCTGGGTTGGCAGTAATTGCATATTCCCCTGAACTTGGGATATGCCCCCCAGTGTACCTTGGTATTCCTGTGCTAAATAGGAGTCCTTCGTCCGTGCCAGTCTCACGACAGGGATCTCAGATTACGCAGGGCACTGGAAGACAGCTGAGAAGGTGGCGTGATTAGACTGGTAACCCCATTCGTCGTCATCCGACGTAACTCGGAGTGACAACGAAAGGGAACGTCTCGGTTACGTATGTAACCCTCGTTCCCTGAGTAGGGTTACGTCTGCCTGCCACTTTCCGCTGTACCGCGGGGATCGCCTGAGCTCAGTCTTGGCTCCTCAGCGAAGAAACATATCTTGCCTGTTGCTGGCGTCCTCCTTTTATACCCACAAGGTGGGGCGGAGTTACGTCATGCAAATTCCGCAGACCCTTGGCATTTCTTTGCCATTGGCTCGTTTTGTAATACTCGAAGTTGATAGGCTTTCTAAGCGAAACCCCATTCGTCGTCATCCGACGTAACGTCTCCGTTCCCTACTCAGGGAACGAGGGTTACATACGTAACCGAGACGTTTTCTTATGTCTTATTCGAACTACAGAAATGCGACCCGATCTGGCAATCTTACATAGTGTGGTTATAGAAGATATAGGACCGCAAAGCGGAGGCAGAAGTGCCATTCACCCTGTTACGACTTTAACACTGAAATGATTTTGGAAACATTATTTTAAGTTAAAAAAAAGATTGTCTATCCTCTAAAAAACAACAACCTGGTAGCTTCAATGTGATTTCATGACATTTAATGAAAATCTGCTTGTGTATTACAGGTGCTGTGAGAAAGAGCCATGTCTCCCGTGCCGCCACCGATGACGACATTACAAAACATGTAATCCGGTGGTTCAACCTGGCATCAGATAGGGGAAGCTCAAGGAGCCGTCCCCCCTGTCAGCAAACCTTGACCCAACAGTAGTGAAAAAAACACTTTATCATTTTAGTGTAATGTTTTTCACTAAATAAAATGATGTTCCTGGTACAATTCATGGTTGATTTCATTTTTTCTGTAATGTCTATTCAATTTGTACATGAATAAAACTATAAAAAAAATAGTAAATACATTTATAGTCTGTATTAGCCTATTTTTAATTGTTACTGGCTAAAAATTATTAATGCTTAATGATTTCATGTTTTATTCATATTAATAAAGGCAGATACATTAATAACTATTCAAGCTTTTATAGAGCAATCCAGTCTATCTAATGTTCGTCCACCATTAGATTTTAAATATATATGTAGCTATAGTTTTGGCCAGATAATTCATATCCAGATCGGATCCGCGGCGGATCCGCTGCTTCATAAACGGGTCCAGATCGGATCCGCGGCGGATAAGCTGCTTTATCAGCGGATATGGGTAGGGTCTGCCGCGGATCTGGTCTGGATCCGCAATCATTATCTGTTCCGGATACGTTGCGCTGTGCAAGTGGACTCCATTCCGGACCCGTTTTGCAGATCCGTTCCGGAGCTTGTGGTACCTCCGCGGCGGATCCGGTCTGGAGTCAGTTTGCTATCTGGGTATGTTACAGACGAAATATGAAAGACAACATTTTGTTGACTAGTTTTGGATAGATTATTAACTGTTTAATGTAAAATATGCTACTGCCACATTGAATAAGCTTTTGTTCACCAATTTCTGCTCAAATGTTATATATTAGTTTATGTTTGTTTTGTCAAAAATAAAGTCATCAAGTAGGATGCTATTATAGTGTTTGTTCCAATGTAGGCTTTATTCAAACTAATGAATCCTTAACTTTGAAATATGTATGATAAAATGTATACTTTAGTTTTTACAAAGAAATATGAAATATCCATCTGAGAAGTAAGTTTTTTTATTATTGTTCTAATCGCGATATCATAGTGTATGTAAACCGCAAAAAGACTGTTTAAATATGAATCGCGTGTGTGAATGAATGAACTGAACAGTTTTTACCAAACCCTATTGCTATACTGAGATGAGTGAAAATCGACTGAAATAGGTTGAAATAACGTTAAATGTCTTTGTATTAGCAACATATTAAACTGCAAATTAATATTTATATGCCCTAATATAGGCTATCATAAAAACAACAAACGATATGCCTATGTTACAGAAGAAATATGAAAGACAACATTTCGTTGACTAGTTTTGGATAGATTATTAACTGTTTACTGTAGCCTAAACTATAGACTACTGCCACATTGAATAAGCTTTTGTTCACCAATTTCTGCTCAAATGTTAAATATATTAGGCTATGTTTGTTTTGTCAAAAATAAAGTCATCAACTAGGATGCTATTATAGTGTTTGTTCCAATGTAGGCTTTATTCAAACTAATGAATCCTTAAATTTGAAATATGTATGATAAAATGTACACTTTAGTTTTTACAAAGAAATATTACACTTGAAATATTGTTATTTTAATTGTTGCTGTAATTGTAACCTTTTTAATAAAATAGCAAATAATATATTTACAAGGTAGATGTAAACAAAATCTTAAAAGGTCAATATAAGCCTTCTCTTCAAATTATTTGTATTGTGTTTTATTAGTGACAAATTTGGGGAGAGGATACATATCCAAAACTTTCTGAAAATACAGTATGAGAATTAACTACACAATTACTAGAAAGGTTCACCTTGGATATTATACAATTTGCAAGCAAAAATACAAGTGGAAAAATACTATTTTTTTATAGATGTTTCCAACTGTGAACCAATTTTGTAGTATATATACACTAGTGCTGCCACTAACGACTAATTTTATAACGATTAATCTTTCGACCAATTTTTCGATTAGTCGACTAATCTAAACGACTATTTAAAAAAAATTGCAACTGACAAAAAGAGGAGAAATACACAATTAGCCTACTGATGTAGAGAGCCCATTCCTAAGATCCTGTCTGGGCATCCACCTTAACCTTCACATCAATATATCAGCCTACTTTTGTTAGAAGCTCATTAAGTAAACTGTTAAAAGGCATTATGTATTGACAATCTAAGCATAAGTATCTAATTTCCATTGGCTATACCATATTTAGTCCTAATCTAATCCTCTATTAACAAACATGTATGTATTCATTACATAAATTGGTTATTTGCTCTGCCTTAAATTAATACATTATTATCTAACTGTAAATTTGTATATGTACATTTCTGAAATGCATAACTGATAACATCACTCTGAATTTTAAAGTAGAGATGCATGCATTATCTGTAAAGCTGCTTTGAGACTGGACTACCCTGCTATGCTTAGCTCTGCTTAATAATGAATCGCGCGGAAAGCAGGCAGGCATGCACTATCGGGCCCAAAAAAATCAAGCCCGAACCTGCCCGAGCCCGTTGTGTCCGAGCCCGGCCCGACACATTAACTGTAATTATGAGCCCGAGCCCGATTTAAACCCGACCATTTTTTAATACATGGGTCTTTATAATTGACGTTCTCAACTACTTTCTACTTTCTCCCGCCCGCAACATTTATGTTTTGTCCCGCTCCCGCCCGCAAATATACTTTTTTTCTGTAACGTTACCTCCAAATACTCGGTGTGTGTATACTTACAGATACATACACAGAGTGAGTGCATTACCGCAAGCGCTCCATCAAATCTAGTCCCGTGCCGCACTCTTTTGCGTTGGGAGTGCACGTCTCTAGATCAAGGACACGGCCCGAGGATAGTGACGGGAAATATCGGCCCAAGTTCGGGCTCGGGCAGAGAATCTATGCTCAAGCACGCAGCTATGCTGCTCGCGTACACTAATACACATTACACTTGCGTGCATTACGGAGTTTAAAACATAAACATTACTGCCAAAGTCTAAGTAGCCTGTTTAACATCCAAATTCAGTCATTGTACGTCTTAAAGCGTTAATACACGTCATTTCATTAATGTCCATATACTTACGTTGTCTTTTCCTTTTCTGTGGACGCATCTTTAACTCCGATGTGTTTTCTTTTTAGGTGCTCGTGCATCGTTGTTGTGCTCCCGTGATATGCAAGTGAAGTTCGACAGAGTGAACAGACCACTCTTTTGTTACCAGATGGCCTGAAATACTCCCATACTTTCGAAGCTTTTGGTCTAGTGCCAATTCTCTGACTTAATTCGGAGTCTCCTGCCTCTGCCATTTTTCATATCAAAGCAGTGAAGGCGGGGGGAGGGGGAAGAAAGAGAATAGTAGACAACCAGCAGGGCGCGCGCGCCCTCAGCACGCGCAGACCACACAGTGAGCCGTTTGAGACGGGAGACCAAAAATAAATAGGCGGTCAATATTTAACGTCGACTAAAATAATTGCCGTCGACTAATTTTCATGGTCGATTACGTCGACTAGGTCGACTAATCGCGGCAGCATTAATATACACATTTCTTTTCTTGTGTCCTTGTATTCTTTCTTGTGGCTCAGTGACACACCTGTGAAAAGCTCATTATGCAGGCTCATTAAGCAGGTCTTTTATCTTCACAGGTGTGAATCAGACCATTATACATGAGTCACGCCCATTTCGCATATTGCCTTTCCAAACAAAAAGTGTTTTACTAAATTTAAATCAATGTATTGTTTTATGTGAATGATTTGGAAGGATGATTTTCAGATCATTTTGAAGCAAAAATCCTAGGCGAGAACATCCATTAGTCAAAAGTCTTGTGGACACATATTTAGTATGTGTTTTGTGGCCTTATTTCAGAGACTTTAAGTTTTAGTTTTTTCAATAACCATGCATAAACAATATTCTCTCAAAAATACAAACATGTACATACATCTTGCTAACATATTATGGTAGCCCTGTTTGTGCTATATAGAGTGAATTTACACCTTTGCCATTAACATGTTTATAAATAACTGAAAAAAGCTCAAATGTTAGAGCATGTCAGAACACCTCCAGAACCCCAAAAACACTTTGGACCCCAGAGGGTTAAGGACCTCTTTCCCGAAGCCTTCTTCGCCTGAAGGAGGATCCAGCCTGACCAGCCACCATATAAGCCCGGCCAACCAGTGCAGATGTGTCCCTGCAGGGTTTGTTGTGTAGCGCCGGGGCTTAAAGCGAAGATGCCGCATCAGGAGAACGATAGCTCGCTAAAGCTTCCACAATCTGCGGCATCTTGCCATAACCCGCCTCTCTCGCAGCCACCACATTCGAATAAACATATAATGAATGTGGTGAGATATGTAAAGAGTGGGTTGTTTCCCAGGATCTACATATATATTTTTTATAAAGATCTGGGAAAAACAGTAAGCCCCGGCTCTTAGGTTGCGAACGGTGCTGCAGGAATCTCTCGTCTAGTTCATTTTGACGGGGACCATCCTGCTTATTTTGTGGCCAGCTGATATATTTTATATATATATATATATTTATTTATTTATTTAGTCTGGCCACAGAACGCATCACAACCTCCACGAGCTCTACATAAGCAGAAACATAAACATGCGAGTGTGGTGAGATACGTAAAGAGTGGGGTTTTTCCCAGGATCTACATATATATATATATATGTATTTTATAAAGATCTGGGAAAAACAGTAAGCCCCGGGCTCTGAGGTTATGAACGGTGCTTCAGGAATCTCTCGTCTAGTTCATTTTGACGGGGATCATCCTGCTTATTTTGTGGCCAGCTGATATATTATATATATATATATATATATATATTTATTTATTTATTTATTTAGTCTGGCCACAGCACGCATCACAACCTCCAAGAGCTCTACATAAGCAGAAACATAAGCCGGCGATAGTGACTCATGTTGCTCGTTCCCGATGCTGAGCACATCTACTTCCTTATAAACAGATAGCTCGAGCACTGGGCACTCGTCACGGGCAGAAGAAGCCGCATCGTGGGCTTCTGCGTCGTGAACGATTGTCATAGAATCTGCGGATGATGAGATAAAAGGTGCCTCAGCAGTCTCGTTCTCATCCGCGAGATCCTTCTGCGATCTCCACGATCTAAGCCGTCGCGCCGCCTCAATGGACGCGGGACCCGAATCGCGGGGATCGCGAGCCTGGCCATCATCAGGAAATAATATAGCCAAGCGGGAGCGCAGCACTCTAATAGGAAGTGCTTCACAGTGTGCACAGGCAGCCCTCTCGAGAGCTGACAGTGCGTGCTGCGCCCCTAAACAATACACACACACATAGCTGATGCGTGTCCCCACCCGTGGCATATAATCAGTGTTGGGGAGTAACGGAATACATGTACCGGCGTTACGTATTCAGAATACGAATTATGAGTAACTGTATTCCGTTACAGTTACAATTTAAATAGTTGGTATTTAGAATACAGTTACATTGTTGAAATCAATGGATTACATGACGATACTTCTCTGTTTCACAAGTTTATTCACTCTCTAAATAAATTAAGGCAACTCTTTCCCAGAAGCCCCAACATGAAAACAATAAAAATGCGCGGTTTGCCGCTTGCGTGCGTGATCATTCAATGGAGTTGGAAGAGGAGCAGCGGGAGCTAGAGGTAGAGATGGAGGCGGAACAACAGCAGAGCAAGAATGCATTTCTATCTTGGAAATTTAAACAGCACTTCACGTTAAAGAAAGAGAAGGGAGGGGGACGAAATATAACTGTGCAGTGCAACCTCTGCTTGCCAGCAACTAACCTCCTTTCAGCATCCAAAGACTCCACCTCCAACCTGACGAAACATCTTAAAGTAAGTTTATTTAATTATTTTTTTAAATTATTTTAATTAACGTTAGTCGTCTGCTGTAGTTTTACTGGTCACCTTGCTA
The DNA here is from genome assembly GCF_051911475.1 of Siphateles boraxobius. Taxonomy (NCBI): domain Eukaryota; kingdom Metazoa; phylum Chordata; class Actinopteri; order Cypriniformes; family Leuciscidae; genus Siphateles; species Siphateles boraxobius. Next base: position 21,932,555 of record NW_027508931.1, read on the forward strand.
TTTTATAGTTATATCCGGTAGCTACCTGCTTAGTTGACGTGCGACTTCACTTACTTCACATATTCTCCTATGTGCTGATTTACTAGCCCCAGAGCCGTTGAAAGACTGACTAGCCCCGTTTGAAGCTAACATTAGTGTGACCATATGTCCTCTTTTTCCCGGATATGTCTTCTTTTTGGACCTAAATAAATGCGTCCGGCCGCCCATTTCTAGATCGCCCAAAATGTCGGGGATTCGGCTTTTGCTTTCTACAGTCGCCATTCATTATGTTTATGCACACCTTTTGTTTCAATCGGACTGAATTCATTCAGATCGATGAAACTGAATGTAGTGTTTACATGAACGCTAAACAAGTGATTGGTTTGATAGAGACCTAGAAGCCCAAATAAGGAAAGTAGGCCTATACAAGAGAACATCAGAAGCACTGAATTCTTTTTTCTTTTTTTACTGAAACAGTTTTTTCTGTACATTTTTTTCTTTTCTTTTAACCAATGGCCAAGAAAAGAAACTGTGTCATGTAAAAGGTGTTAAAAGCTAAACTTTTTTTAATTTATAATTTGTCTGTCATTATTCTATTGTTGCGGGCAAAAAGGTGAATGGAAATTATAATATAGCCTAGTTGCAAGGTCGTTAATGCATTTGTCAAGATATACTTAACGTGTTTAAATGCTTCCACATGGTTTTAGTTGCATGCATGTAATATACATGCTTCTGTTGTTATAGCATACTCATATCACTTGGCTAGCAAAATGGGTTCAGGATAATGCTAAAATAATTACAGTGTTATTAATTTGTGCTCTTTCTGTCTTTCTTTATTTCAGAGGAAGCATTCCAGTGTCTTGCAAAGAGCAGAAATGGCATCAGATGATGGTGGTGAACAAAGTGCCATGCCCACCCCACCTCCTCTCAAACAAGCAACACTCAGCACCTCAGCAATCACACAAAGGAAAGTAAACTCCTTGGTTCTTGAGTTCATAATTGCAGATGTGCAGCCCTTTTCATTAGTGGAGAATGCCTCATTCCGTGAGATGATTGCAGGAATTAGTGGGGGTAGGACACCAATGTGCAGAAAAACATTGATGCAGCGCATTGAAAGGGGATCTCAAAATATGAAGGAGGCACTTACTGAAACACTTCAGGATGTTCAAACCGTGTGCACAACAGCAGATATATGGACGGCTCATCATAGGAGTTTCATGGGAATCACCTGTCATTGGATTGAGCCAGAGACATTAGATCGAAAGTCTGTTGCTTTGGCATGTGAAAGGATAAGGGGCCGCCACACCTATGATGTCATTGCTGCCAAAGTTAGTCAGATTCATGCAGAATTCCAGATCCAAGGCAAAGTCAGTGCCACAGTCACTGACAATGGTAGCAATTTCGTTAAGGCGTTCACTGAATATGGAGGGTGTGAAATGGATGATGAGATGGATAGCACAGATGATGTGCAGTTTGCTGATGTCTCTGCAGTCCTTCAGGAGGAGCAAGAGGAAGAAGAGCTAAACTTTTTTTTGCCACCTCACCATCGATGTGCCGCGCATACTTTGAATCTTGTTGCCACGACTGATCTTGACAAAGCTGCCTCACAGGGTGTTTCTCGAAAATTATACAGAAGTGCAATGTCTAAATGTGCGGCAATCTGGAATAAGGCTCATCGCTCATCAGGTGCTGCTGAAGCAATTGAAGAAATTGCCCAAATGAGATGTTTGGTACCTTCAGTGACTAGGTGGAGCTCAGAGTATCATGCAATCGAGAAGTTGATGAGTCTCACTGAGAGTCAGCTCAATGGAATCTGTGACCAGCTGAAAGTGGCCAAACTGCATCCTCAAGAGACAATGTTTCTAAAAGAGTACATAGCCATTCTGAAACCTCTTGCCTACTCAATCAGGGAGAAAAGAACTGTTACTTTGGATACATAGTTCCCACCATTGTCAGCCTAAAAGCCAAGTTAGCTGAAAAGTTGACCCAAGTGCAGTTCTCAACCCACATCCTCTCAGCTGTTATAAAAGCCATTGACACTCGATTTGGGCAGGTGTTGGCCTCCCATGAGGCAAGGATGGCAGCTTCCACCATCCCAAAGTTTCGACTGTGGTGGCTTGCTGATGAAGAGAGGGGAGCCATGAAAACAGCAATGGTCCAAGAGACTCGTCTTCTTCATACAGAGCCTTCTGAGGATGCCGGCAGCACTGTAAATGCTGCAGTTGGAGGTAATCCAGAAGATGACAACTTCTTCACTTTTGAGACAACACAGGTGACAAGTTCATCAGCGGAGGAAGAGGTGCAGAGGTATCTCCAGGATCCAGACAAGTCATTGGCTTCATTGAAGATGTATCCACTGATCAGATCCCTCTTCTTAAAGTACAATACTACTCTGCCATCAAGTGCTCCTGTCGAGCGGCTTTTTAGCCAGGGAGGACTTATTTTCACTCCACATCGTAACAAAATGACAGATAAGAACTTTGAGCAGGCTCTCCTGCTGCGATACAACCGACCCTACTGGAGTGTTGACATGTAGGTAGATGGCTCAAAACATATTGGTCTTTAGGTTCACAGGTATTAACAGGCAATGCATGTAAATTGACAGTGTCATGATTCTTAACAAAATGTCTTTTTTTCACCTGACATTCATATAAAATCAACACCTTACATGCAAATGTTAGCCAAAAAAGTTTTTCACCCTATGTTATGTTCAACTTTGACATTTTGGCTAGGTTTTTGCTGCTAGCCTTTGTTGGTACATTACCAAGAGGTAATGTTGGTTTTTCAATATAACATGGTGTCATGTGGGTAAAATTATATTTGGTGGCGTAGTTTAAAAAAAGAAAAAATATTTCTGGTGCTTTTGTTTAAAGGTGATAAGTTGCAACACCTATGTGCTTAGTTGCTCAGTGTTTTTTTTTTCTTTTCTTTTTTTTATATAATGGCAAATTCTGTACAGACACAGAATATTTTATTTGTCTATTTTCACAGTAAATAAAGAAACTAAAAAGGTAAATTTGGACAATTCTTCTCTTTTTTTTAACCAAGCAAAACATATTTTGCATAAACATACCCTTATAGTCTTTGTTCCTCTACAGCAAATTATAATATATTAAACTTTCAGGGAGACTTGGGCCTAGCACATTCAGCCATTTGGAACAGAAAAACACACCAAATTAGGCCTGTTTAGTAAGCAGGATTTGATGGCCGCATTCCTACACTTATATAATGCAATTCAATGTAGAAGTAATCCAAGTATTCAGAATACAATACTCAGATTGAGTAATGTAACGGAATACGTTACAAAATAAATTTTTGGGCATGTATTCTGTATTCTGTAACGGAATACATTTTGAAAGTATCCTTCCCAACACTGCATATAGTGTTGGGCAGGGGTGCACACACTTAGTGTATTGTTCACTCGCCATAATATAGAGCTTTGCACAGACAAACAAAACCAAATAAGACAGACAGTTTCACAGAGAGCACTTGCTGAAGAGCGAAAGCTGATGTGTGTGTGTGTCAGCATCACTTTTATGCATCCGGTTATGCCGTCACATGTTACGTCACGACGCAACACCAATCAGGATTGGATTAGTTTCATTCTTACGTCAGAGGCGCACGCTAAGGGAGCGTCCCCAAAGTGTTGATTCTCGACGCAGTGTTGAGTTCCCTTGAAAGGGAACTCCTAGTTTAATGAGGAGGTTGCACAGATACATTGCTGAACAGCCATATATATATATATAGGCCTATATATTTGAATTGAATACATATTTTGTGTGTTTCATTTTGGAGGGAAGGGGACTGTTCCCATAAGGTATACTGCATTTACAGTATTTACTGTATATATTTTTCTCGAGCGTCTATGGTCATAATTATTAACATCCTAGTTATGATACGTTCACATAAACCTGCACAACGGCATATATATATATATATATATATATATATATATACACGCGCACACACACAAACACACACAAATAGGCTACATTCTGCTCTCTGCCCCGCTTAAAATCATTGGCAACGCGATTTGTTTGGAACTATTGAGAGCTACACGAATCCCGTGATCGCGCGGCGGTGAGATTACTATGGTTGTTATTGTTGTTAATATTGTTTTATAAAGTATGTAACGTAAGATAAAAGGAGTAACTTACGTGTGACGAAGCATTTTCTTCGACAGCTCCAGCTCTCCGACGCACAGTGTAAACGTCAGCGTCCGAATTCACTCACTTCATTTTGTTCACTCCTTGCAGATATAGTGCACTCAAATGCCATACACTATATAGGGATTAGTGAATGAGTGAACGAGTGAGCGGTTTCGGACACAGCTACTGTGTCGCAACCGTCTATGTTCGCAACTCTCATTATAACGGCTCTGGTTCGCACTTAGTAGATAGCGCCAATTCAAGTAAAAAAAAAAAAAACGCGTGCGCTGTACTGTGATTGCTGGCTCGTTTGACCAGTTACGTTTTTATCCACTAGTAACTAAAAAGTTACGACTGATTTTGAAAATGTAGTAGAGTAAAACGTAAGATATTTGACTTTGAAATGTAGTGGAGTTAAAGTAAAAGTCTCCCCAAATTTAAATACTTGAATACAAAAAAGCTACTTAAGTACAGTAACGAATTACATTTACTTTGTTCTAGTCGCGACATGGATAGTGTTTGTAAACCGCAAAAAACTGTTTAAATATGAATCGCGTGTATGTGTGTGAATGAATGGCACAGATGCGCGCTGTTGTTTACTACAGCTCGCAAAAAGACTGTTTAAATATGAATCGCGTCTGTGTGTGAATGAATGAACAGCTTTTACCAAACTATATTGCTATACTGGGATGAGTAAAAATCGACTGAAATATGTATAAATAAAATGTCTTTGTATTAGCAACGTATTAAACTACAAATTAACATTTATATGCCCTAGTATAGCCTATCATAAAAACAACAAATGATATGCCTATTTTACAGACGAAATATGAAAGACAACATTTCGTTGACTAGGTTTGGATAGACTATAAACTTTTTACTGTAAAATAGACTACTGCCACATCAAATTGCCACGAATCTTGTTCTTGCACTTCCGGTTGGTCACCACCAGAGGCCACCCACTCACAGCATGGATTCTTGCACTTCACTACAATCCCCATCATTCATTGCATTGACGACACACACAGCTGATTCCACTAATCATGCTCACGCCTATGAACTATCTTACACTCTTCATTAGCCTTGGAGTTTTTCTCCCTGTTGCTGAGTATTGTATTGCGTTTAGCGCTGCCCTAGTTTTTGCTACTCTACAGAGCCCATCCAGTGTTCTTAGTCTTGCCTATTGTGTTTTCCTGTGTTCTGATTCTCGGCCGTGGTTCCTGGATTACCCTTCGCCTAGCCCTTTGGACTCGTTTGTGCCTCGTTTGAACTATTGCTGCTTCCCTGGATTATCTCTCTTTGCCTTGCCCCTGTTGGATACTGTTCGCCGATCGTCAACCCACGCTTGCCTTAAGGATCACTCTGTGTCATACCTCTGCCATTCCAGTTTGCTGTTTATTGACCTTGCCTGTATAACGACCATGTTTTGGCATAAAGCCCTGCATATGGATCCGCATGTCTCTCGTCTTGTACAGCCTGTTAAACAAATAAGCTTTTGTTCACCAATTTTCTGCTCATATGTTAAATATATTATGATTTGTCTGCCGGGCGTACACCAAAGGATTTTCACAGTCCCAGACTAAAGACAGGCAGTCTTTAGGAATCTTACTGGAGTCTCGGCGCGCTCCCTTCGTCTCGATCGTTAAATGTGAGGTGATAATCTGCAGTCGGCGACCCGATTTATGCCAGTCTTTCTCTAGTCTTTCATATCAAACATGTTTGATATTATCGCAAGTCTTTAGTCTGAGACTAAAAACTGTGAACCCAAGTCTTTAGATGTGAGCTGATAATCTTATAAAGTCTTTTCTAAATCTTTTCAAAGTCTTTAGGTGTACAGAAAGCATAAGATGTTAGTGTTTGTTCCAATGTAGGCTTTATTCAAACTAATGAATCCTTAACTTTGAAATCCATATGATAAAATGTATACTTTAGTTTTTACACAGAAAGATTACACTTGAAATATTGTTACAATTTTAATTGTTGTTGTAATTGTAACCTTTTTAATAAAATAGCAAAGAATATATTTACAAGGTAGATGTAAACAAAATCTTAAAATGTCAATATAAGCCTTCTCTTCAAACTATTTTTGTGTTTTATTAATGACAAATTTGGGGAGAGGATACATATCCAAAACTTTCTGAAAATACAGTATGAGAATTAACTACACAATTACTAGAAATGTTTACCTTGGATAGTATACAATTTGCAAGCAAAAATAAAAAAAAATTTCGAGATGTTTCCAACTGTGAACCCATTTTGTAGCATGTATATATATATATATATGTGTGTGTGGCGTAACTTTGTTTTAAAAAGTGGGTGAGACAGATGTGTGTGTGTGTGTGTGGTGTTGGGGGGGTATGTATAGTATACGATAGTACATTGTGTTGAATTTGTCATTTAATGATATCTAATATATGTTGTAAGTGGCGAGTATTTTTACGTGAATAAATACATAGATCCAAATGTTATCTTTATGTACTTTAATGGTCCAGTGGCAGAACTTTTGCCAAGCGTGTCAGAGGTTCTGGGTTCTAATCCGCACTAAGTAGTATCGTTTTTTTTCTCATCAAAACCGATTGTTTATTAGTGGTTGTATATCAAGCAGGGACACGTTTTTTGTGCATTATGTTTTGTGATTTCCCCATAACGAATAAAGAGTCTCTCCGCAACGGATTGAAGCGCGTGTCCGTGTGAAGACTGTGCGCGAGTCACAACAGAACACTGTATCCGCGCCACTGATAGCAGCGGCAACGAACACTTTGGTCACTTGATTTCAAAAACAACACATTTCTTGCCTCTTATTTAACAAACGAAGGAAATGAATGTTCTACTAGAGTTAACTGGAGATTTTTTATTTATTCGTATTGGTACATCCATGCCGCGAGATGTTTCAAAAGTGGTGGGGACACAATCGACCCCGGCAAAAAGTGGTGGGGACATGTCCCACCCGTCCCACCCGCAAATTACGCCTACGTATATATGTATATATTAGGGCCGGGACTTTAACGCGTTAATTAAGATTAAACGCGTTAAAAAATTTTCACAATTTTTCCGCACCGCTGAACGTTTCCCACTGGATGAGTTTTGGCGGACCGATTATACTGGAGCACCAACTAGCGTTCATGACTTCAGACAACAACAAACCACAGTGAACATGAACGAAAAAGCTGACGAGACCGCTTTGGTTGGCCCCGTGGTTGGAAGCGTCGATAAGATCATGGTTGTGTGCAAGTTATGCAACAAGGAATTCGCATATCACCGCAGCACATCGGGCCTCAAGTATCGATACCTCAATGCAAAACATAGAGCAGCTAGCGTGGACCTATAGGCTACCTGAATTTCTGAAATGTACTATATTTCTAAATATGCTATTGCTACACTTAATGGCAAAAATTGCACTGGTCTGCTGGACTTGGTTGAACAAAAATAAACAATATTTTGTTGCTTAAGCTTATTTATTCAGTCATTATTCAATGGTGTACTAAAAATCAATGAGAAAAAAATTACTTCTCACTGTTCTCAGGTCAAATATTTATGCAATTAAAATGCGATTAATTTCGATTAATTAATTACAAAGCCTCTAATTAATTAGATACATTTTTTTAATCGAGTCCCGGCCCTAATGTATGAAGAGTTTCGTTGCAAAAGGAGATATATCCATTTTGAGAAATTTTAGTTATTTGACATTATTATTTAAGACATCAACAGTCAAGTTCATTCACATTTTTTGTACATTAAACTATTACTTGAGCTCAGTGAAGGCCAGGGACACAATATTCTTAAAATCCAGGATATTTTTTATTTAATTTTATGTCCATAAATAGTTCATAAATAAGTCAAAAACCATGCCAAAATGCAACATATTTATCTTAACATTGTCAAACATCTTAAATTGGTTAAAAAAACAATACACCATAAATATATGGAATAGTATATACAAAGATTGATTAATAATAATACGATTCTGAGTTAGTTTTGGCCAGAACATACACAACATAACATTTTTTATTTTTTATTTTATTTTGCAAAACGCTATATATCCACCTTAGTGAATCAATGTTTTGTTTGTGTGTGTGTGTGTGTGGGGGGGGGGGGGGGGTAGACAGTTGTAGGTTACAGTTTGACAAGAGTTTAGAGTGTGACAAAAGCACAATGCTGTGTTTTATTGCGAGTGTACACAAATATAAGTAAACACTTTGCAGTTTGAATGATGTCCTGTATGAACAAAATGACGGAGTATGTTTTTATGTTTCTACTGTTCGATCGCGCCTGCACCTACACACACACACACACACACTCACACACACAGTTCGATCCGTCTCTCTCTCTCTTTCTCTTTCTCTCTCTCTCTCACACACACAACACACACACACACACAGTTCGATCGCGCCCCCCCCTTCTCTCTCTCACACACACACACACACACACAATTCGATCCGTCTCTCTCTCACACACACAGTCCGATCGCGCCCGCGCCTCTCTCTCTCTCCCTCTCTCTCTCTCACTCTCTCTTGCTGTTATTTTTGTAGGTAAATGTGAGACGTTGGCAGCACACATGTCTGCTGATTCTTCTTAACAAAACAAAGAAGTGAGTTTGATGACGTATGATGACGCTTTGCAGGAGACCGCGATGATTGGTCAAAGTTGCAGAAAAGTTGCGGTGATTGGTCAAAATTGCAAGGCGCACTGAATTCACGGGGATTTGTTGAAGGTGCGTTAATAGTTGCGATCACGACCTCGCAAAATCCTGGAGGGACTGATTCATCTTTGGATGTTTTCCCTCCCCTGAATGCCTTGCCCGTTTGGTCTTGTCCCTTTGATGATTTTCTTTAGATGCCTTCCTCTTTCTCCCAACAGCAGCTGGAATGACCGGCTCCAATCCGTCATCGAAATCCATAACGTTAGCTTGACTCTGAAGCTTTGATTCTCTGACTGACAGACAGCTGTTGATCAGTAACGTAGCCTACGTGACTGACAGCTCGCCTACAGTATAAACAATTAAATGGTAAACGTTTTTTTGTTAGCCTATTGAATCCTCTTTTTAAAAATATGTTTTTTTGTTTTGATATTATCGTTAAATCACTGAGCAAACTAGGAGCACTTCACCGGCGGTGACTCTCTCCTTGCGTGACATCCTGAGCTCGCATGACATCCTGAACGTTCTATAGCCTAACCATTATATCGCACTCTGTAAAGAAACTGGGCTGGTGGATATCGCATTTTGTGATAGATATATATATAGATATTTTTTTTTTTGTCCTTGGATTCTTTCTTGTGGCTCAGTGATACACCTGTGTGAAAGGCTCATTATGCAGCTCATTATGCAGGCATTGTCTTCTCAGGTGTGAATCACGCCCCCACGCATATCGCCTTTCCAAACAAAAAGTGTCTTACAAAATTTCAATCAATGTATTGTTTTATGTGAATGATTAGGCAGGATGATTTTCAGATCATTTGATCATCAGATCATAAGCAACTGAAAAAAACACAAATGTCAGGGCATGTCAAAACATCTCAAGGACCTCAAAAACACCTTAGACCCCAGAGGGATAAAAGTGCAATAATTAGAATCTCCATTTTTTCAGAATTAAGTAATAGGAAATTACTAGTCATCCAGTTTTTTGGATTGGTAAGTTTCGTCAGGGCGTGAAGAACTATAGAGCTGAGTATCATCAGCATAACAGTGAAAACTAATCCCATGCTTCCTAATGATATCTCCTAAGGGTAGAATGTACAGAGTGAACAGCAACGGTCCTAGTACTGAGCCTTGTGGTACACCATACTGAACCTTTGACCGACAAGACATCTCTTCATTTACTTCCACAAACTGATAACTGTCAGATAAGTATGTCAACATAATTTTCGAGTCTATTTAAAAGAATGTTGTGGTCGATAGTGTCAAATGCAGCACTAAGATCGAGTAGCACTAATAGAGAGATACAACCATGATCGGATGATAAGAGCAAATCATTTGTGACTCTAATGAGAGCTGTCTCAGTACTATGATACGGTCTAAATCCTGATAGAAAATTCTCACAGATACCATTTCTTTCTCAACAGGAACATAGTTGTGAAGATACTGCCCTTTCTAGTATCTTTGACAGAAAAGGTAGATTCAAGATCGGCCTGTAATTGACTAATTCTGTAGGATCAAGTTGCGTTTTTTTAACAAGTGGTTTAATCATAGCCAGCTTAAAAATTTTTGGTACGTATCCTAATGACAAAGATGAATTAATGATTTTAAGAAGAGGATCTATGACCTCTGGAAGCATCTCTTTAATTAGTTAAGTCGGTATAGGGTTTAACATACATGTTGTCGATTTAGATGATTTAACAAGTTTATAAAATTCACCCTCTCCTATAGCAATGAATGAATCTAATTTTTCACCGGTGAAACTACACTGCACTGTCTGATGCGATACTGTAGTAGACGGTTGCATAGTTATAATTTTCTCCCTGATATTATCAATCTTGTAAGTAAGAAGTTCATAAAATCATTACTGCTGTGCTGCTTGGAAACAGCTGGACTTGAAGCTTTATTTTTCATTAGTTTAGCCACTGTTTCAAATAAATGCCTAGGTTTTTGTTTATTTTCTTCTAATAGGGTTGAAAAATAAGCAGATATAGCAGTTTAAGGCCTCTCTGTATGCAGTCGTGCTCTCTTTCCATGAAATGCGAAATCCCTCTACTTCTGTTTTCTTCCAGTTTTGCTCCATTTTTCTGGCTGCTCTCTTAAGGGCCTGAGTTTGCTCATTGTACCATGGCGTTGGAATATTTTATTTAATCTTCTTTAAGAGCAAAGGAGCAACGGTGTCTAAAGTGCTGGAAAAGAGAGAGTTAAAAGTTTCTGTCGCAATATCGAGTTCTTCTGAGCTATCTGGGATGCTGAGATGATGAAACTGATCAGGAAGATTATTTATAAAGCAATCTTTAGTGGCAGAAGTGATAGGTCTAACATATTTGTAACATGGAGTCGGCATTGCAGCCTTGGCTGAATGAAGTTTACACAAGACTAGATAGTGATCTGAGATATCTTCGCTCTGCTGCAGAATTTCAAAGGCATCAACATTGATTCCATGTGATAATCTTAAATCTAGAGTATGATTACGACAATGAGTTGGTCCTGACATGTGTTGTATAACTCCAATAGAGTTAAGAATGTTTTTAAATGCCAATCCAAATGCATCTTTTTCGTTATCTACATGTATATTAAAATCACAAACAATTAGGACTTTATCTGCAGCCAGTACTAACTCTGATAGAAACTCAGCAAATTATTTGATAAACTCTGTGTGGTGCCCTGGTGTATACAGTAGCCAGCACTAATCTCAAATGTGATTTATCATTTACACTAGATAGTGTTACAGCACCAACACTTCAAACTAATTATATTTGAAACTAGACTTGACTAGTAATTCTGAAAATATTACTATAAATTACAGAAACACCTCCCCCTTTGCCTTTCATATGAGGTTCATATTTATAACCGTAATCTTGGGGGGTGGACTCATTTAAAGTAATGTAATTGTTTGGGTTTTAGCCAGGTTTCTGTCAAACACAGCACATCTAGGTTATAGTCTGTGATCATATCATTAACGATAAGTGCTTTTGAAGTGAGGGATTGAAGATTCAGCAACCCTAGCTTTATAATTTGTTCATTTGTATTATTTCTGTTTTTTATTTGTTGAACATCAATTAAATTTGTACCCTTAGATGGGTTTGAATTTTTTTTGTATTTCCTAATTCGGGGAACAGACACAGTCTCTATGTGATGATATCTAGGTGAAAGAATCTCTATATGATGGGATTTATCTGACCTCAGTGAAGTGAAACAGCTAGCAGACGGTCGGTTTAGCCAGTTTGTCTGCTTCCTGACCTGAGCCCCAGATTGTCATGTTTGAACTCTAAGACTATGTGCCATATTACTAGAGAGAAGAACAGCACCATCCCAGGAGGGATGAATACCTTCTCTTTTCAACAGGTCAGGTCTGCCCCAAAAACTTTTCCAATTGTCTATGAATTCTATATTATTTTGTGGACATCACTTAGACAGCCAGTCATTGAGTGAGGGACAGTCTACTAACTATCTCATCACTCCTTCGAACAGGAAGGGGGCCCAAGCAAATTACAGTTACTGACATTGTGCTTGCGAGTTCACACACCTCTTTAATTTTAATTTTAGTGATCTCCGACTGACGAAGTCGAACATCATTAGTGCTGACATGAATAATAATCTTAGAGAATATCCGATTAGCATTAGCCAGCACACATGTGACTATGGTGGCTGGTGTCTCTATTTTCACGTTTCTTGTAATAGAATCGCTAATAACTAGGGCACATTCAACAGGATTCTCAGTGGGTGTTTCACTGAGTAGGGAGAATCTGTTTGATGTTGTAATCGGAACGGAAGAGCGGTGTTTTTTCCCGCGACTACACTGTCTCACCGTCACCAAATTCCCCTGCTGCACAGGCTCTACTACAGCCAGAACCGTTCAGTGTTCTCTAAGCTAATCGAATCCAAAGTAGTCTCTAAAGCCCTTGCAATCTTACAAATAACCTCAATTAAACTTTGGATGCGTGTCTCTAGTTCTGAAATATTCTCCGTCAGCCTAACTATCACCCTGCATTTACCACATGTAAATCCTGTGCTGTCGGGAGAAGGCTATGCTATACATTTTACATGAAGTGCAAGTGACAATAAGAGGAGAAGATGACATGACTCACAGTGTTTGTTTGACTGACTGATACTCACCTCAGTTGTTTGATGGATTGGTAAAAGGTGCGAGCAAAATAAATAAATAAATGAGCGCACTGATGGCTCGCTAACAGGCTAGCGAATTACCAGCGTGTTGTGCTAGCAACTATTTAGATTGAAGCTAGCGATGTAAAGTTAATATGTGATGTTGAGTAAGTTATATTTAGCAGTATAAACAACAGGAAATGCTAGTAAATAATGATTCAAAACAGAAAAATATACGAGCCTTACAGACGCAAACCAACTCAGCAGCAGCAAGGCAGTCAGGAGCAATCGAGTCTTGTCTCCAATTGTATTTCCTCAACAAACAAAACAAAAAAACTGGTCCGTGTACATGTTGAGTCAGATCAAAAGTATTTAAAACAGTTATGATTTTTTTTTTTGCCATATTGGTCAAACTCTGACTCTGAGGAAATTGTTGATAACAGCTCTGTAAAGTCCTCAGCAAAAGCTGGAGAGTTTTTGGAGGCCTGTAAATAATGATAAGTACAATGTGAGGAACACAATACCCAGATACTCGAAAGATGTGTAATTCACAAATTATACTTGCTTACATTGATAAACATCTTTAAATAGTGCAGCTCCACCCCCACCTCTCCTACCCACTTGGCAAACACTCATAAAAGTAAAGCTAGGAGGGGCTGTTTCATTGAGGACTGTTGTACTGCAGCTGTCTTCTAGCCAAGTTTGATTTAGAAGCATAAAATCCAGGTTGTTTGTGGTCGTTGACTAAAAGTGATTTATATTTAAGTGATCGGATGTTTTAAAGTGCTAACTTGACAGTATTAATTTTTCACCCACAGCAATCTTAGTTTGACATGTAACAGGCAGTAGATTAGATTGGTTTGCTGTACGGCTTGGAAAGACCTTAGACTTTCTAGCATGTAATATAACAGAAATCGAGAAAGATACATGAACACTGGTTTCCCGCTTGTTCTGTAAACATTTGAGAAAGTTACTGTTATCATAGCGGGGACCCAACACATATCACCGAGAGTAAAAAAAATATGATTCTTTAAGTCATAATAATGAGAAAAATTCTCAGAATTATGACTTAGTATCTCATTATATTGAGAAAGTTTCTCATAATAATAACAAGCTTCCTCGTAATAATGACATAACATCTCATAATAGTAAGAAACTTTCTCATAACAATGAGAAACGTTCTCGTAATAATGACTTATTTTCTCGTGCTTCTACGCATGCGCAAAGCAAGTGCCACACTAGCGACATTCGCTGGTCAAAGCCGTTTAAATGCAACACAGCAAACACGCCACGCTTTGAATTGAATAATATTAATGATAAATTATGAGACGGGCTTCCATACTAGATAGTCTTTTATTTATTTGTAACATTAATTTGTTTTTTTGTGTATTAACAAGCAGCAACACAGAAGGGTGATCCATGGATTTCAAATAGATAGAGGAATGACAGCACACCCTAGCGGCTATATCCAAATCTGTTAAAGAACGCTTCATCTGGAAGTCTGTGTACAAGCATATTTTCAAGCAGTTTTGTTTTTGCATAAGAACGCGCTTTTTCATTCCACTGCGCTGCTTTTTTATTGCTTTTCTAGGCAAACACGCATTAGACGGACGTTAAGCTCGTGTTTTTAGCAGAGTCTCGCGCATGACACGGCGTTTTAAAAATGCAGCGCTCAGTTGAAAAGTTCAGCTTTTACATATTAAGTCATTACTATGAAAAACCTTCAAAAATTTAATGAGATACTAAGTCATAATTATGAGATTTTAATTAGCAATTTTAATTAGAGAAACCTTGAAGAAGCTTTACCCATCAAAATTTTTTTGGTGTTCATGTCTGGTTTTAGTAAAATGATGTAGCACTTAGGAATGAATATACAAAACAACATGCCATAACTTGACGCTAAAATAGCAAATATCTCCACTGCTACAGTGAATTTTCCAGGAGAACTAACATAAGCTGGGATAAAAATGATCCATACAGCACAGAATATGAGCATACTAAATGTGATGAATTTGGCTTCATTGAAGTTATCAGGCAGCTTGCGAGCCAGAAAAGCCAGAATAAAGCACAAGACAGCCAGTATGCCAATATAACCCAGTACAGCCCAGAAAGCAACAACTGAACCTGAATCACACTCAAGAATGATTTTGTCATTGTAATTACTTGTGTTTTTGTAGGGAAAGGGGGGTGATATTGTTAACCAAAGGACACAAATAAGCACTTGTATAAGAGTAAAGGCAAGAACACTGAGTCTCTGTTGAGGAGGCCCAAAACATTTCATGACATTACTTCCTGGAAGTGTAGCCTTGAAGGCCATTAACACAACAATTGTTTTCCCCAGAACACAGGAGATACAGAGGACAAAAGTGATCCCAAACACTGTGTGACGCAACATACAGGACCATTCAGTGGGCTGCGCAATGAAAGTAAGAGAACAGAGAAAACACAAAGTTAGTGAGATGAGCAGCAGGAAGCTCAGCTCTGAGTTGTTGGCTCTTACTATTGGTGTATGTCTGTGGTAGAAGAAAATCAACCCAATTGTGATTGTGAGACATCCACCACACAGAGAGAACGTCACTAGAATATTACCCATTACTTCTTTAAATGTTAGGAATTCAATGTTTTTGAGTTCACATCGTGTTCTGTTCCCATTTGATTTGTACTCAAGAGGGCATGGAATGCATGTTACTGCATCTGAAAACAAAGACAAATTAAAGAGAGTAAAGCATAATTTAAAGTAACCCATTCAGTCTTTGGGTTGACCACACAGAAACATGATGAGCATTACTGTTAATGAGAGAGGCTTGTTCATCTCACTTGTGGTGTTGCTAAACTCTCCGTCCGCACAGTTGATGCAGTCAAAGCAGCAGATGGGTTTTCCTTTCATGAAGGCTCTGCGAGAGCCTGCAAGACAGGTCTCACTACACACAGACCTAGGGACCTAAAACATACACACAAGCACAAATATATATAATTACAGTCTGCACTATATAAAATCACTGTGCACTAATCTAATAAAAAATTTAGCATAAAGCTTATGACAGATTACTATTACTATTATTTACATTTTTCTGGTTTCCTGCCCAGATTGCATCAGTGTCATCTTTCACTTGAATCTGTTGTCCCTCTGGCTTGGATATGTCATATAAGCCAATCGATTCAAATGTTATTATTCCTTCATAGTTCATCTGCCAGTTAACCAGAGTATAACGTGCAACTGGGTCACCACGAGCATCAAAGTAAACTTTTTCTCCATTTTTAGTTGTAAAGTTCACTTGGGTCAGATAATGCAGCACCTGTTAAGAAGTGGTATAATAATACCCATGGTCTTTGAACATGAGTTTTGAATTACAGAAAATTACAGAGCAGAAATTCAAAAGAACAAACCTGCCAAGGCTGTATTTTCCCATTCTCTGCACATGTCTTGTTGAGGAATGGCCCCTTCCCTTTCTCGCAAGTCAACAGTGCTTCTATTGCATGAGCGATAGCATACACTGCCTTGTAGACATTGTTTAGAAGACTAGCATCAGACACATCTGTGAAACGTGTGTTTGTATTAGCTAGGGACTCCTCTCCACTGCATATCTTAGAGGCTTTGTGTGTGTTTGGATTTAAAATGCAGTCAAACACGCTTTCCCACAGCTCAACCAATCCTGTGTTACCTAACCTCAAGGAGGGATGGCTACTCACAATAAACTCCCTCAATCCAGGAATGTACGCTTTTGGCACAGAAAAGCCTAATGCTCCCCCTACCACAGCATAGTTCACTGGGGTTGCTACATATCTGTAAGTGATCCAACCCTCACTTCCAACCCACTGATAGCCAGTTACATTTTGGTAGTAAAGCTCTTTTAAGAGGATGTCCAAATCATTGCCATCTGCGAAAGCTACAATGACTTTAGATGTTGATTGTATAATTATGTTTGTGACTTCCAAAAACTTCTCTCTTGAATCGGTTCTGTAAATGGCCAAAGAGTATTCGACACAAATGCCTTCTTTCTCAGCTGCTTCTAAAAAAGTGGTCATTCCATTGTTGCCGTAATCTCCCCTGCTCCTCACAGCCCCAATCCAGGTCCAGCCAAAATACTTGATTAGTTTAGCCAGTGCTCTGCTCTGGTAATAATCACTAGGAATAGTCCTGAAGAAAGATGGAAACTGCTGTCTGTTACTAAGACATGCACAGGTTGCCGAATGGCTAAGCTGAAATGAGAAAAAAAAAGGTTTACAATTGACATTTATATTATTAGAGGGATTACTGTCTGACACTAGATAAGCAGTAGACCCAAAACTGTGCTTTTTGCACATGTAAAAGCTTAGATGAACTCATTCTTGTAAAAAGGACAATTTGCGATGTTTAAACGAGGATAAAGATTCGCGTAATTGTATCCTGGAGACCAATAATAACAATTCCATCATTATAACAGAATAAAATAAATAAAACACAAATTTAAACAAATGAACAGTAATTTGATCAAATTTCAAGAAATCTCTCTCAAGAAATCTATACTAAATCCAATAAAAATAATAATTATATATATATATATATATATATATATATATATATATATATATATATATACACACACACACACATATTTATGACTTACCACAGGGATGTTAAATGGACCCATAGTCCTTGCAATGTCTATTGTGGATGTTGATGTTGTTTCTCCAATCACAGCTAGCACAGTAGAGGGACTTACACAGCTCTCTTCTGCTTCCATTTGTCCGTTGATCAGACCTAACGATGCTCCCATAGAGAGAGGGATACTTGGGCAAGAGCCATAGACACGGTAGCCAAGCAAAAAGCCAGGAAGAAGATCTGTGCTGTTGTTTATTTCCTCAATGGCAAAAATCATAGTCATTGCATACTGTAGCTCTCCAGGATCAAGACTGAAAAGGGAAGATAGCTTGGTTTTCTTCAGTGAAGTAATCCATAGTAATTACGTGTTACTCCATCATTAAATTAAATTGAATTACAAATCTTTGTAAAAAAGTATTTTTTTGAGTAATATGAAATTAATATTGTCACTATCTTACCCATTACACCTGACGTTTCCAGGATTGGTTGTGAGTGTTGGATTTACACCAACTGGATTTTGGTGGAATGAAAAAATGCCCCCAATAGAGACATTACCTTCTTTTGAGAAATGAAGGAGTTTATCTGTCCCATAAGCTTTACATTTAGGTTGTGCAGCACTCACAGTACAGGTGATAATCATAAAAATGGTTGCAACCAACACCATGACTCGGCAATATGTCAATGCCTTTTTGAAATGAAGGTTGTGTGTTGAGTAAATCATTGGTTTATATATAGATATATTGCCAAAGCATGCAACGTTAGGATTAGGCTTACCTAGTGCATGTTTACCATTGCTGGCCAATAATACAAGCAATTAAGGTGACTGACAGAAAAACAAATGCAATACGCTTTGTTTTGCATTTGTCCAGTCCCAAACCTCCTTATCCTTACTTCAGTAAGTAGGAAAACATGAAGAAATATATTGCTTGAAAATATATATATATACTAAATGATAAACAGCTGTCTTAATTCTGTCCTCTTTTTTTACTCCTTTCGAGACCACAATAATTAAAATAGCTGATATAAAAGTGTCGAAGCACTAAATACCTTTTAATGAAGTTGATTCAGGCAGATAAAAGTATACAACTCTACTTGTGTGATGCTCACAAAGAGAAAAAAAAACAACTGAGCCAAATGAGGGGAGCCAAAATAATATTTAATATTCTGTAATTAAAACTCAGAAATATTACTTTTTGTCTAGTGGGTTTACAAGGAAAGGCTACATCGACTAATTGTGCTCCGAATACATTATTTTAACTGGTAAACTACCTCCTTCATTATTTTTATTGTATGGACAAAATGGGCACTCTTGCCTTGGCAAGAGAAATAATTATAAGGGACTAAGGAGAATTGGGCCTAAAAATAAGGGAAGTTTCTGCATTAACAAACAACAATCGAGTTGATATGAAGAACCAGAGACAGAGAATAAAAGGCTGACAAGTGTTACGTCCCAGGACCTATGGATTTGTGTTTAACAATTATGGTGTATGTGTCATTCATTGATTTACTGTGTGTGCTGCCAATGAACCCAACGACCTGCTGGGAGTTGTAGTTTTTGTAATATGTTGATGTATGTTCTGTCCATTTTCCTGTGCTCCTCCCTGTCCTAATCTAGATCATGGGACCTATACCAGCTACTCCTCATTAATGGCAAGAGGAGCCAGTATTTAAGAAAAGTAATTTAACCAACTTTGGAGTGTCCAGGACAAACTCTATAGCGCCACCACCAGTTAAAAAATTTGTTGGTTTGTTCATTTTTTTGCATTATACTCTGAGGTAACTTCTGTAAGGAAGTCCATTGGCGGAAAATATGCTGTAATCCACTTTTAAAGAGTACTTTAATGATCTGGTGGGATATTCATCGGTTTTGGTGTTTATTTTTTATTATTATGCAGAAAGCCTTTTCTCTGGTCTTCAAAATAGTGTTTTTCATCAATGGGCCAAGGCAGGAATCAGTTCAATATCAGACTTATATAATAGGAATTCTTTGTTGTGATTTCAACAGTTACAAAAAAAGTTTGGGTTGCCTTCCAATAAGTTTGTTTTCTTCAAATTATAAATTTTATTGAGAAAAATCTTCCTTTGCCCCGGGATAAAGATATGTGTACAGAGTTAGATTTATTTTTGAAGCGTTCTCCCAATACAAGGAATTTTATTTCTAAGGTTTATACTCCGCCAGTTTCAAATTCAGCAAAAAATGTACAGGTACAGGAGGATGAGAGATGGTTGAATGTTATGCGAAAAATAAAGTGTGTACTGCTGTGTAATAAGGCACAAAATACAGTCTGTAAAATACTGCACAGATACATTTTACTCTTTATGTACTTTTTAAGAATGACTCAAAATATTTGCCATTTTGCCTTAAATGTAAAAGAGAATTTGGGTACATATTCCCACATGGTTTGGTTCTGTCCCTTAACGTCTCAGGAATGGCATGATGGCCTGACAATAAGATCTTCCTTAATGATGACAACCATGCTTCGTTAGCACAAAAATATAATATGTTTTGTGACCACGTCAAATCCCTAAGGTTAAAGGAACCGCTATAGGATAATTTTCGTGAAGCGCGGACGAAACGAAGCTTGAGTGAGCTTGGTAGATTCATCTGGTCTTTACTGATCCAGATATCCAAATCTGAGATTGGACATGCACCCTGTTTTTATTAGGTGTTCAAGAACTTTAGTGCTGAAAACCTATTGTATTTGCTATTTGAAAAAAAAAAATGCCCTAAAACGCATCGTGCAGCCCAAACCGTAAGGCCTAGAAACTTGAAACTCGGCCAGATGGTAGGCCATACTTTTGGGGAGAACCTATCAGAGTATGACCTCGATTGGCCCATAGGTGGCGCTACAGCAACCAAAAGTACTAAATTGCTAATAACTCCTAGACCGTTGGCCCTGGCCTCATGCTTTTTACACCACTGTGATCCTTGGCTCAAGACGAACAAGATGTATGTCTCAGATTTCAATTTAGATTTTCAATAAATGTTTACGTCCAATTTTGTCCAAAACCTACTTTTGCGAACTAGTCCCTGGTTTTTCGCCCGATCGGAACCAGACCAGTCTAGGACAATTCTCTGGACTCTCTAGATCAATAATTATCGAAAAAAAAGTTGAAATTTTGCAATTGGGTGGCTGTAACAGGGTCATTTAGAAAAAGGCGCGGGGCAAAATACACTCAAAAGCCTATAAATCATAAATAAAAACTCAGAACTTCACAAAAATTGATGAGCATATGTGTCATAACATGGTGAAGAAGCATGCAAAGTTTCATGGAGATCGGACCATAGGTGGCGCTATAACTGTCAAAAAGGTCTCACTCTTATTAGGTGTTCAAGCACTTTAGTGCTGAAAACCTATTGTATTTGCTATTTGAAAAAAAAATTTGCCCTAAAACGCATCGTGCAGCCCAAACCATAAGGCCTAGAGACTTGAAACTCGGCCAGATGGTAGGCCATACTTTAGATTATCTACTTTAGAAAGAAAGAAAGAAAGAAAGAAAGAAAGAAAGAAAGAGTGATTTGTTAGAAAGAAAGAAAGATAGATAGATTGGTTAGAAAGAAAGATAGATTAGTTAGAAAGAAAGAAAGATAGATTAGTTAGAAAGAAAGACAGAATGAAAGAAAGAAAAAGAAAGATGGATTAGTTAGAAAGAAAGAAAGAAAGAGATTAGTTAGAAAGAACGATAGATTAGTTAGAAAGAAAAAAAGATAGATTAGTTAGAAAGAAAGAAAGAAAGAAAGAAAGAAAGAAAGAAAGAAAGAAAAAGAAAGATGGATTAGTTAGAAAGAAAGAAAGATGGATTAGTTAGAAAGAAAGAAAGAAAGAAAGAAAGAAAGAAAGAAAGAGATTAGTTAGAAAGAAAGATAGATTAGTTAGAAAGAAAAAAAGATAGATTAGTTAGAAAGAAAGATAGATTAGTTAGAAAGAAAGAGTGATTTGTTAGAAAGAAAGAAAGAAAGATAGATAGATTGGTCAGAAAGAAAGATAGATTAGTTAGAAAGAAAGAAAGATAGATTAGTTAGAAAGAAAGAAAGAAAGAAAGAAAGAAAGAGTGATTTGTTAGAAAGAAAGAAAGATAGATTAGTTAGAAAGAAAGAAAGAAAGAAAGAAAGAAAGAGTGATTTGTTAGAAAGAAAGAAAGACAGATAGATAGATAGATTGGTTAGAAAGAAAGATAGATTAGTTAGAAAGAAAGAAAGAGAGATTAGTTAGAAAGAAAGATAGATTAGTTAGAAAGAATAAAAGATAGATTAGTTAGAAAGAAAGAAAGATAGATTAGTTAGAAAGAAAGAAAGAAAGAAAGAGTGATTTGTTAGAAAGAAAGATAGATTGGTTAGAAAGAAAGAAAGATTAGTTAAAAAGAAAGAAAGATAGATTAGTTAGAAAGAAAGAAAGATTAGTTAGAAAGAAAGAAAGATGGATTAGTTAGAAAGAAAGAAAGATTAGTTAGAAAGAATGAAAGAAAGATTAGTTAGAAAGAAAGAAAGAAAGATTGGTTAGAAAGAAAGAAAGAAAGAAAGAAAGAAAGAGAGATTTGTTAGAAAGAAAGAAAGATTAGTTAGAAAGAAAGAGAGAAAAATAGATAGATTAGTTAGAAAGAAAGATTAGTTAAAAAGAAAGAAAGAAAGATTCGTTAGAAAGAAAGAAAGAAAGATTAGTTAGAAAGAATGAAAGAAAGATTAGTTAGAAAGAATGAAAGAAAGATTAATTAGAAATAATGAAAGAAAGATTAGTTAGAAAGAATGAAAGAAAGATTAATTAGAAAGAAAGATTGGTTAGAAAGAATGAAAGAAAGATTAGTTAGAAAGAAAGAAAGATGGATCAGTTAGAAAGAAATCAGTAAGAAAGAAAGATGGATTAGTTAGAAAGAAAGAAAGAAAGAAAGAAAGAAAGAAAGAAAGAAAGAAAGAAGGATTAGTTAGAAAGAAAGGACTGATTAGTTAGAAAGAAAGATAGATCAGTAAGAAAGAAAGAACGAAAGAAAGAAAGAAAGAAAGAAAGAAAGAAAGAAAGAAAGATTAGTTAGAAAGATAGATTAGTTAGAAAGATAGATTAGTTAGAATGAAAGAAAGGGATTAGTTAGAAAGAAAGATAGATTAGTTAGAAAGAAAAAAGATAGATTAGTTAGAAAGAAAGAAAGAAAGATTAGTTAGAAAGAAAGAAAGATTAGTTAGAAAGAAAGATAGATTAGTTAGAAAGATAGATAAATCAGTAAGAAAGAAAAAAGATAGATTAGTCAGAAAGAAAAAAGATAGATTAGTTAGAAAGAAAGAAAGATTAGTTAGAAAGAAAGATAGATTAGTTAGAAAGAGAGATAGATTAGTTAGAAATAAATATTAGTTAGAAAGAAAGATAGATAGATTGGTTAGAAAGAAAGAAAGATTAGTTAGAAAGAAAAAAAGATAGATTAGTTAGAAAGAAATATAGATAGATTTGTTAGAATGAAAGAAAGATAGATTAGTGAGAAAGAAAGAAAGAAAGATTAGTTAGAAAGAAAGATAGATAGATTAGATAGAAAGAAAGATAGATAGATTAGTTAGAAAGAAAGATAGATTAGTTAGAAAGAAAAAAAGATAGATTAGTTAGAAAGAAAGATAGATTAGTTAGAAAGAAAGAGTGATTTGTTAGAAAGAAAGAAAGAAAGATAGATAGATTGGTCAGAAAGAAAGATAGATTAGTTAGAAAGAAAGAAAGATAGATTAGTTAGAAAGAAAGAAAGAAAGAAAGAAAGAAAGAGTGATTTGTTAGAAAGAAAGAAAGATAGATTAGTTAGAAAGAAAGAAAGAAAGAAAGAAAGAAAGAGTGATTTGTTAGAAAGAAAGAAAGACAGATAGATAGATAGATTGGTTAGAAAGAAAGATAGATTAGTTAGAAAGAAAGAAAGAGAGATTAGTTAGAAAGAAAGATAGATTAGTTAGAAAGAATAAAAGATAGATTAGTTAGAAAGAAAGAAAGATAGATTAGTTAGAAAGAAAGAAAGAAAGAAAGAGTGATTTGTTAGAAAGAAAGATAGATTGGTTAGAAAGAAAGAAAGATTAGTTAAAAAGAAAGAAAGATAGATTAGTTAGAAAGAAAGAAAGATTAGTTAGAAAGAAAGAAAGATGGATTAGTTAGAAAGAAAGAAAGATTAGTTAGAAAGAATGAAAGAAAGATTAGTTAGAAAGAAAGAAAGAAAGATTGGTTAGAAAGAAAGAAAGAAAGAAAGAAAGAAAGAGAGATTTGTTAGAAAGAAAGAAAGATTAGTTAGAAAGAAAGAGAGAAAAATAGATAGATTAGTTAGAAAGAAAGATTAGTTAAAAAGAAAGAAAGAAAGATTCGTTAGAAAGAAAGAAAGAAAGATTAGTTAGAAAGAATGAAAGAAAGATTAGTTAGAAAGAATGAAAGAAAGATTAATTAGAAATAATGAAAGAAAGATTAGTTAGAAAGAATGAAAGAAAGATTAATTAGAAAGAAAGATTGGTTAGAAAGAATGAAAGAAAGATTAGTTAGAAAGAAAGAAAGATGGATCAGTTAGAAAGAAATCAGTAAGAAAGAAAGATGGATTAGTTAGAAAGAAAGAAAGAAAGAAAGAAAGAAAGAAAGAAAGAAAGAAAGAAAGAAGGATTAGTTAGAAAGAAAGGACTGATTAGTTAGAAAGAAAGATAGATCAGTAAGAAAGAAAGAACGAAAGAAAGAAAGAAAGAAAGAAAGAAAGAAAGAAAGAAAGATTAGTTAGAAAGATAGATTAGTTAGAAAGATAGATTAGTTAGAATGAAAGAAAGGGATTAGTTAGAAAGAAAGATAGATTAGTTAGAAAGAAAAAAGATAGATTAGTTAGAAAGAAAGAAAGAAAGATTAGTTAGAAAGAAAGAAAGATTAGTTAGAAAGAAAGATAGATTAGTTAGAAAGATAGATAAATCAGTAAGAAAGAAAAAAGATAGATTAGTCAGAAAGAAAAAAGATAGATTAGTTAGAAAGAAAGAAAGATTAGTTAGAAAGAAAGATAGATTAGTTAGAAAGAGAGATAGATTAGTTAGAAATAAATATTAGTTAGAAAGAAAGATAGATAGATTGGTTAGAAAGAAAGAAAGATTAGTTAGAAAGAAAAAAAGATAGATTAGTTAGAAAGAAATATAGATAGATTTGTTAGAATGAAAGAAAGATAGATTAGTGAGAAAGAAAGAAAGAAAGATTAGTTAGAAAGAAAGATAGATAGATTAGATAGAAAGAAAGATAGATAGATTAGTTAGAAAGAAAGATAGATAGATTAGTTAGAAAGAAAGATAGATTAGTTAGAAAGAAAGATAGATTAGTTAGAAAGAAAGAAAGAAATATTAGTTAGAAAGAAAGAAAGATAGATTAGAAAGAAAGAAAGAAAGAAAGAAAGATAGATAGATTAGTTAGAAAGAAAGAAAGAAAGAAAGAAAGATAGATTAGTTAGAAAGAAAGATGGATAGATTAGTTAGAAAGAAAGAAAGAAAGATAGATTAGTTAGAAAGAAAGATAGATGAGTTAG